>NC_081194.1:17281294-17881294 GCF_902713425.1 Acipenser ruthenus
TGGACAATGACATCAAGCATTTTTTTATACGCATGAGTTTTAGCTCATAAAAAAAAGTTTAATGGAAACATAGCTAGAGTCTGCTGTTGGTAACTATAGTTCTTCCCGCAGGGGCCATAGTTTTCCACTATACACCTCCTCCTAGAATGAATTAGAACTGCCCGCTGTATAGGTTTTGCTAAGAGTTATGGCTGATGTTGCTTCCAAAGGTGTCACTCAGTTTTGTTAACTTCACATGAATCGAGAGTGGGAGGATAATTTGACATTATGGTAGATGGAAAATGGCTGACGGGGTCTTTTTTATTTTATTTTTTTTAACTATTCCTGGTCGATAGGGCTTAATAAGTTCTCTTTATTCTGAGCTTTATCTTCTCACCCACGGAAAATCTTTAAAGTAGAATGAGAGTGTAAGATCATCTTACTCAGAGAATACATTTTAAATATTCTGTGCTAAAAGCATAATATATTCATAACAATTCCATACATTAAAACACGAATAGCTGATTTAATGTATACTATTATAAAATATTCCCTACCTTTTGTTTTTATTTATTTTTTTAGCACTTACGCTATTTCATGTTTTAGCCATTTTTACTCTAAATGGATCTGTTTTTTTTTGTGAGAGAAGAAAAAAGTTTAGATAAATCTCCATGTTAAAGATTTTAATGACAGAGAAACAGCCATGTAAGCTATTATTATTATTATTATTATTATTATTATTATTATTATTTATTTCTTAGCAGACGCCCTTATCCAGGGCGACTTACAATCGTAAGCAAATACATTTCAAGTGTTACAATACAAGTAATACATTGGAGCAAACAGAAAGGAAAACATTATTGAAACCTTTCTACAAGAGTCCCCTATTTTTTTTTTTATGAACCACCATGTGGTTAATCTCAAGCGATTGAGTCGAAATAAAGATTGAGATTGCTGATAGTCGAGGGAATTAGAAAGTTAGAGAGTAGGAACAATTACATAAAGGCATTACAAATATAAACAAAACTTAAAACTCTAGCATAATTTGCACGGGTCTAAACAGATGTCTTCGACTTGGTCAAAAGCAGAGGGCGTCTAGTAACCTCCCAGACGTGGCCGAGTTTTCATCAAGAAAAGTGGGCACATTCATAATGAAATGCGATGCAGTGGACGGAGAGGGCACTTTTGTGCATGATTTGTAAACAATGAACCGGGTGTAAATAACTTGTGCAAGATGGAGAAAGAACGAATCGTATCAATAAAATGCCTTTTCATTTGCCGAAGGCTACACGGGCCTTGACCACAATGAATAAATGTTTCGTCCCTTTAGTGATATGTGATTCCATACATACCTTCAAATGGTTTTTGTAAGAATCAGCAATTATGTTTTGTATTTTCGCCTGTCCCCAATTTGTTTATTATTATTATTATTATTATTTATTGCTTAGCAGACGCCCTTATCCAGGGCGACTTACAATTGTTACAAGATATCACATTATACATTATTTCACATTATACAGATATCACATTATTTTACATACAATTACCCATTTATACAGTTGGGTTTTTACTGGAGCAATCTAGGTAAAGTACCTTGCTCAAGGGTACAACAGCAGTGTCCCCCACTGGGGATTGAACCCACAACCCTCTGGTCAAGAGTCCAGAGCCCTAACCACTACTCCACACTGCTGCCCATTATTCTCAATCATAGAGTTTTACTGAACAGTAGAATATCAGGACAAATCAGGACAAATCGTACCAATCTTAATATTCTATTATGGTTTATTTAAAGGCTGGTATTGCTGTGAGACGAATACCCTGGAAATGCTTATATCAATTCTAACATAACACTGGCATGGTCAATTCGCACAGGACGCCTGAGTTTGAAATTGTACAGAAGGTCCTGATATCCTATAAAAAATTTGAGGACCTCTGAGAAAATGATCTGATACAAAGAAATGAACTGTTCACACGGGACAAAATGTCACCGATGTCGGTAAATATTCTGAGGTCACCTGTTTATGTGGTGATTTTTAGTTCCATGCAAAATCAGCTTTAGTAACATGCAAAGTCACCCTGGCTGATGTTTCATTTTCATGTTTCATTTTTCATGTTTCATCTTTTAGCAGGCCTAGCAACGTAAACTGTGTGAATCAGTACTGTCCAGTGGTTAAAAAAACAGAGAATTCCAAATGTTTTGTTAAAGTTTTATTTGCTTTATCCTTTTGGTGCCTCTCTCCTGAGCAGTGCAAAGGTTTTACATGAAGGACCTTTACCTCAAATCAAAGTTCTGATTTATTTCACAAGCCTTCTGCATGTAAACAAGAGGGTTATTGAGCAATACTCAAAAACATGTGAACAAAGGGTAGATTTTTCCATTTTTGAATGCAATCAAAATCTAAACATGACAAGCTAAAATGGTTAATATATTTTAAGAAATATAAAATGAGAGTGCTCGGGAAGTGATTAACCCTTTAAATGTCTTTCAATTAAATAAAGTTTAAACAATTGCCTTGAGGACAAAACCCATTTTATGTTCTGTAGTATTTGCTACGGAAATGTTAATGTCATTTTTTTAACCATATGCTCTGTTTTAATCATCGCTAATTTGTGCCATTTTTATCCAATAGATAAGCATTGAGATTATAGACTGTATTAAGTAGTGCTGGGACGAACACGGGATTGTCATGTTGGGATATTTGCTCATAATTTAAATATTCGTTTGGATATTTGTTCATTTTCAAAAAATAATAAAAGCCATTATATTGTTCAGAACGCAGGCAGAGGCAGCAGGGGCATGGGGGCGTGCCCCCTGTGTGTGTGCCTTTATTTTACAGCAAGACGTTACAATATGTAACATGTTAAAGTAAAAAAAAAATATCCCAGGAGTAAAGAATATATTGTGTAGGCCTTGCTTTACTCCAGTGAAATAACTACAAAACAAAGGATGCCAAATAGCAGTTCAAGTTAAACGTTGTTTTGTTTATTCCCGAAATAAATAGTACATAAAGCTGACACCACATTTTATTTATTTTTTACTTTGTTATTCCTTGCCATTGCCATTTCTTCACAGTAAATAGTGGCCATAGACATGTTTTCATAAAGTAATAACACAAGGTTACTTGTGCCTTTTTGTAGATGAACAAGCAAATGAAAACTGAAATTTAACTTTAAACACTTTAAATAAAACAAACGTGGAAATGGCGTTGTATATACAAAGGTGAAAAAAACTCACCGTTTTGGTTCTCGTTTATTACATTCCACGTAACAGAAAGTCAAGTAGAGGATCAAGAGCTACTGTGTTGATCATATATATATATATATATATATATATATATATATATATATATATATATATACAGTGCCTTGCGAAAGTATTCGGCCCCCTTGAACTTTGCGACCTTTTGCCACATTTCAGGCTTCAAACATAAAGATATGAAACTGTAATTTTTTGTGAAGAATCAACAACAAGTGGGACACAATCATGAAGTGGAACGAAATTTATTGGATATTTCAAACTTTTTTAACAAATAAAAAACTGAAAAATTGGGCGTGCAAAATTATTCAGCCCCCTTAAGTTAATACTTTGTAGCGCCACCTTTTGCTGTGATTACAGCTGTAAGTCGCTTGGGGTATGTCTCTATCAGTTTTGCACATCGAGAGACTGAAATTTTTGCCCATTCCGCCTTGCAAAACAGCTCGAGCTCAGTGAGGTTGGATGGAGAGCATTTGTGAACAGCAGTTTTCAGTTCTTTCCACAGATTCTCGATTGGATTCAGGTCTGGACTTTGACTTGGCCATTCTAACACCTGGATATGTTTATTTGTGAACCATTCCATTGTAGATTTTGCTTTATGTTTTGGATCATTGTCTTGTTGGAAGACAAATCTCCGTCCCAGTCTCAGGTCTTTTGCAGACTCCATCAGGTTTTCTTCCAGAATGGTCCTGTATTTGGCTCCATCCATCTTCCCATCAATTTTAACCATCTTCCCTGTCCCTGCTGAAGAAAAGCAGGCCCAAACCATGATGCTGCCACCACCATGTTTGACAGTGGGGATGGTGTGTTCAGGGTGATGAGCTGTGTTGATTTTATGCAAAACATAACGTTTTGCATTGTTGCCAAAAAGTTCGATTTTGGTTTCATCTGACCAGAGCACCTTCTTCCACATGTTTGGTGTGTCTCCCAGGTGGCTTGTGGCAAACTGTAAACGACACTTTTTATGGATATCTTTAAGAAATGGCTTTCTTCTTGCCACTCTTCCATAAAGGCCAGATTTGTGCAGTATACGACTGATTGTTGTCCTATGGACAGAGTCTCCCACCTCAGCTGTAGATCTCTGCAGTTCATCCAGAGTGATCATGGGCCTCTTGGCTGCATCTCTGATCAGTCTTCTCCTTGTATGAGCTGAAAGTTTAGAGGGACGGCCAGGTCTTGGTAGATTTGCAGTGGTCTGATACTCCTTCCATTTCAATGTTATCGCTTGCACAGTGATCCTTTGGATGTTTAAAGCTTGGGAAATCTTTTTGTATCCAAATCCGGCTTTAAACTTCTCCACAACAGTATCTCGGACCTGCCTGGTGTGTTCCTTGTTCTTCATGATGCTCTCTGCGCTTTAAACGGACCTCTGAGACTATCACAGTGCAGGTGCATTTATACGGAGACTTGATTACACACAGGTGGATTCTATTTATCATCATTAGTCATTTAGGTCAACATTGGATCATTCAGAGATCCTCACTGAACTTCTGGAGAGAGTTTGCTGCACTGAAAGTAAAGGGGCTGAATAATTTTGCAAGCCCAATTTTTCAGTTTTTTATTTGTTAAAAAAGTTTGAAATATCCAATAAATTTCGTTCCACTTCATGATTGTGTCCCACTTGTTGTTGATTCTTCACAAAAAATTACAGTTTCATATCTTTATGTTTGAAGCCTGAAATGTGGCAAAAGGTCGCAAAGTTCAAGGGGGCCGAATACTTTCGCAAGGCACTGTATATATATATATAAAATCTCACATATCACACAGAGCTCATTTGCCATTTTTTTTTGCCAAACTGTCATGCAACTTCTGGTTAAGCGGTAAATAAGTGCAAGGTATTTTTGTCATTTCTAGCAAATACGAACATCTGATTTAAATATCCGAATACATGTCAAAAAATAGCCATTCAAATATTCTGATATTTGTCCCAGCACTAGTATAAAGGAATGTGCAGATGCTGTGCCAGAACAATAAGAGAAGACGACCACCAGCCAATACTTTTGGGATATGCCTGCCATAGGTAGGTATTCACTGAGCATTTTATATCAAAGCTGCCGATAGGCCCCTCCGGGGAGTGACGTCCTCAGTCCCGCTTGCCGAGGGAATAAGTAGTCGCTCTACGGAGCTCACTAATTCTTTTGCATCAAACCCGTGAATGCAAGTGATGTGACCTCGCAAGGTTTGGTGTTCATCTTCTCTTCCAGGGAACCGGGGTTACATCCGTAACCTATCGATTTCAGGAATTCTGAATATTGCTTTCCATGAATCCTGGGCTCTACCCTGTCTGAAGCTCATCCAGACTGAGATTAAATCAGAGACTGGACAAATAACTATGTCAAAAACAATGCAATGGCAGACTAAGGAGTTAAAAGTTGGAAAAGAATAGTACACTTTTACCGGTCATATTTGATTGTGGAGATAGGCTCATCTTGAATTGTTCTGTTTGTTATTGTCCTGGATATCCTTGGTGATATTGCAACACTTGAGAAAATTGTTCTATATGTATGCAGCATTGTATCTGTTGGTTGGACAAAACTTCAATAATTACATTTTTTGCTGTTATTGATTTTTCAACCCTGGCTCAGTGCATCTAACCTTGTTGCCTCGTGCTGTTTCTATTTTGTTGGAGATATTTCTCTGTTTACTCGCTTGCCTGTTCATGTTCACGTCATGCCTGAGAGGATTTTTAATGTTTTTGCGCTTTTCATCATACATCTTATGCCAGCCTCTTCATAAATTATTTTTTTCTTATTCTCCTTGAAAACTGTGTACTGTAGGGGTATGAATTGTATAATTTACAATTGTTGCTTATTTTTTAGGTTCTGTGTATGAGATGTTTGGGAATGAATGTTGTCTTCCTACTGGTGAAGTGATAAAGATTATAGGCCTAAACATCTCAAAATTATCAGCAGAGATACAGAAAGAAGGCCCAGGCAGCAAGTGTATTGAGCTACCTCTAGACTACCCAGGTAAGTACTGTATTATACAGCAAAACTATTACTAATATTATTTTTCTCTCCTGTAAAATATAAAGAAAAGCTAGATTGTGGAAAACTGCAGGAAAATGTCCCACTGTATAGTAAATTACATTGTGCCTACAGTGGAAAATCATGCCTGTATAAAAATAAAGATATACCATTAGATCTACCATTGTTTATAATAATAATAATAATAATAATAATAATAATAATAACAGTTAAATCTAGACAGCCCTGTAGATATCAGAACACAGGTGTGTAGACTACGCTTACAGCATAATAATAATAATAATAATAATAATAATAATAATAATAATAATAATAATAATAATATAGACCTACCAGGCAGTTTTACTGCTCCTAAGCCCCTGTACCAGTACCAAACACTTAAGCAATTACTTGAAGAAGTGGGTTTAGTTGTTAATATTTGACAAGTTTGAAATCAGTAAACTTCACCAGTTCTCCAGAAGAAGATTTTGAAAGTTTTTTTTAAAAAAAATGCATCAGTCGGCTATCTTGGTTCATGCACAAACACATTTTTGAAAAAGTCAATTGTACTGATACAGACATGACGCGTATTAGAGACAGGCGATTATATATATATATAATCCAGGGCTGGCAATGGAACGTGAAACAAGCAATGTGATTGGTTGAGAAAGGTTCCAGCTGTCCGTATATTGGATGGATACGGACAGTTGGAGCCTTGTCACATATTTTAAATCACTGTGCTGCCTCACAGAATTTAAACTAAGTCAATCAATCAATCTTTATTTTATATAGCACCTTTCATAGTGGACCACCATCACAAAGCGCTTGTATCAAGTATCAGTAGACATCTTGCTTTTACAGTTACAGATATACAGCTGTAACTATGAAATGGAGTGACCAATTACCTGCAAAAAATCCCAAAGTAGTAAGTAGACATGCCGATTTGGATGAAGAACAATTAAATGAACTGAAAGATAGCAAAACAGAAAAAAATGCCAAAAAAAAAAAAATCGCTCACCCTGACTTTGCTACTTCAACTGTTTTTAGTGGTTTGTAAACGCTAAAGAAAAACACAAAAAGACACATGTGCACATTATCCACCCCTCTCTGACACAGATCTTGAACAAATTACTGAAATTCGAGACGTGTTGTTGAATTTGTTTTTATTCCTCGCGTCTGTTCTGCTCAGAGTGTGTGCACTGACAGGAAGAAAGAAAAATAACTCTGTGCCGTTTCAACTCCACCCCCAGCTGTATTTATTTCAATGGCAATGTGCACACTATCAAAAAAAAATTACTTTATTTCACATGTTTTAATTGAATTAATTTACTCATCTTAACTTAGTGTGTAGTTCTACATGGGACTACTTTATTTGACGTAAGGATATTTAATAAAAAAACTCTAATCATTTTTTGCCTTTTTGTTTTACCTGGATTATAAATGCAATAAGACCCTTTAGGGCGTCCGTATACGTTGAATATATGGACTTATCGGGGGTTGAAGGCTCAAACTGCTCTGAGGGTTGTTTGTTTTTTAAAAAACAATTATACAATTTCATAACTCTGTTGTACGATTACTGACTGTGATTACAGAGGTATATCTCAGATCCTCTCTGTGCCAGAAATGGAAAGAAAGGAAAATTGGTTTAACATCAGAATTCATTTGAACCAAGATGTATTAATATATAATTTATGTTAAAAAAAGTCAAGTGTGCAGAACACTATAATGTAAGGAATAGAGTCTATGTTAACCTACATAAACAACAAATCAACACACAATATATGAATCTGACAGGGATGTCGATAATTCACAGTACTGACAGATTTTTTATTTGTTTTTACTTATATCAGCAATGACATGATAGCAGGTATCATTAGACAGGTAATACATGCCACATGCCACTGCTTTATCCTTACCTGATACAATATAGATGCACTTTTACTCTTTTTCAGGTCTTTTCAAGATTGTAGCAGACAATGAGGCTTACTATACCATTGGGGATATTGTAAAGTCCTTGCATATATGTCAAAATAGGCTGGGTCAGCCTGTCTTTAAGAGTACTGTGGACATTACACTGAGCAATGATACAATACAGCAAGGAGAGACTATCATGTTCACATCTCTGGGGGAGAGAAGCTCTGAGCAGTTTGTGAATACTGAAGTTATGCGGAAAGATAAAAAGCACACTTTTACACTACCACTGTCCCAGCAAGGGGAGTTTTATGAATGTGAAGATGACCAGTTCTATACACTGAATGAGATAATAGAATGGAAGTTGCCCAAAGGCAGAAAGCGAGCTGTGAACTTGGCAAAGACCTCAGCCATAAAGGAATTTACATTCTGTGAGCTTCCTGAGAATTTCAAAGGAGAACTAACTCTTACACCGGTTTATGAACTACAAGCAGTTATGAAGTGTAGGTGAAATATTTCTTTACGTATTCCTTCAAATGACATGTTTTGTTGTTGTAGGACCTGATTCAGTAGAATTATTCCATGTGAACATTATTTCAAAACCTTTTGTACCATTTATTGTATGTCTAAGATCACTTAGGTCAAAAGGACCCCACCCAAGTAAATACAAAATTCACAGTCCCCTATGAAACTGCCTGAGGCCAGTTAACAATATTAACGAGTAAATAATTAACTTTTTTTTTAATGCTTCAACAGTCCCAACATATATCATTTCGACATATGTTGTACTGATCAAAATTCATCATATAAACCAATAACACCCCAATAAGTGTATGTAATTCAAAATAAAATGTACTAAAAAAAAGTTACGCAACATGAAATACTATCATGGCACCTCTTTATAAATCTTTTCATATGGCTTTTATACCTATGTTAGCATTTAATGTTATAATCATACAGCTGCATGTTTGTTTGTTTTAACAGTTCGCAAGGATATAGTGCACATACCATCCAGCCTTGATGTTGAGGTGATAGATGTTACAGATAAGTATGACATCAACTCCTTTGTGCAGCCTTTGTCAATAAATGACATATTTAACAGACCTGGTAACAACTTTCCTATTGTGGCTGAAATAATAGAAGGCCCTGAGCATACGGTAGAAAGTTTGAAGTTCCTCAAATCTTGCAAGGAGGTTATCATTCACCAGGCCTTCCAAGCCAAGAGAATTCTGGCATCCGAGATCAGGAGTGATGCTCAAAAGCATTTCTTGATTCCCTGCACTTACAATGGGAAGTTCAAAAGAAGGCCACGTGAATTTCCAACTGCTTATGACTTGGAAATTGCCAAGAGTGACAAAGAACAGTTACATGTCGTGGCAACCAAAGCTTTTGAATCTCACTATGAAGGACTGGAAACTGTTTTTGTTGGTGACCAGTTCCTAGTCCAGCATCGTAAAAGTAGTGAGGTCATATATGGTGGGACCCAGAAGATGGTGGAAGCTCTGGCCTGTGAGAGAATTGAAGGAAAAGTCTATGAGCCTGTGCTAATCCCCATGTGTATGGAAGGAGGCTTTATGGAAGTTATACATGATAAAAAGCAATACCACATCTCTGAGATCTGCCAGAAGTTCCACTTGCCCTTCAATGTTAAAGTGGCCATGCGTGACCTTTCCATTGGGGAGGATATTTTAGCTACCATGCTTGGGCTGCATCTAGAAGAGGAAATCACTGAACCTTGCCTTCTCATTACTCCTCTAAAAAACCTGTCTGAGTGCTGGGAAATTCCAGTGAATAGGATCAAAATGTCTCTCCAGCTGCTACATAGACCAGATAAAGGGACTGAGCCTCCTCCTGTGAAAACAGTGGTTGAAGAGATCAGTGAAGACTGCTACTACACCCTGCGGAGGTATGTGAATGCCACACTGCATCCTCCTCCTCGTCCTCCAAAGAAACCCCTGCAGCCACCATCCAAATCATTTAAGCTTGAGGCACCCCAGCCAAAGAGACCTGATGCTCCCAGCTCACCAAAGGTAGGATAGTTTCTGTGTTAAAGAGCAGTTTCGCAGGAATACAAAAATATAACGCTGTATTTAATGGTGTTCCAGCTCTGTAAGTTTAGTTTCGAACATGTTTCATCTCAATGTTTACGTTCTGGAGGCTTTTTAAACTTTCATGTATAAAATGCAGGGTGCGCTTCATTAAGGGACTTTAAAAGATGTACTATGTAAGCAATAAGACATGATTGGGTGTTTTATGTGCAAGAATAACCGCACGCCCTGGGGCGTAAGAGATCATCTTATTATAAAGAATCTCTACTAATTTATATCTTTCAATAGAACAATTAGAAATTATAGAAATCACTTTTTAATCATTTTTTTTAAACTGCCCAATTACTTATGTAAATATATTTATACAACAAGCAGGGTTTATATATCTGCTGATTCCAGACCTGTGATGTCACATACATTTTTATACCACAAGCATGGGTATATCTGATACATTTTTGTTACTCCACCTCCGTGGGATGGAATTGCCTAACCAGTGTTGTGCCTAATAGTGTCACCTGGCCAGATTTGGCACCTTGGGTGCCAAATAGTGTCGCTGCCAAATAGTAATAATGTGCAATATATTGTATAACAATATTGATTTCATTGTTTTACATTCTTTGTTTATATATACAGTATATATATATATATAAGTTAAGCTATATGAAGGTTGAGATACTCAGATGCAGTGTACATGTTCACAGCAAAGCCATTTAAATGTGACACTTTTTGGCAGACAAGATTCAGAGATGGTGAAAAAATCAACTAGGCATGCACATTGACTACATGTGAGACACTTTTCTTCCTATGGGCCTAGTTTCGAAATACTGCTGAAATTCAGGATGGAGTTGCACTTAGCACTTAGTAGTTTAAAAAAAATGCCACCAATACGTGTTTTATAACAACTTTACTTGAGAATGAGTTTAGTTAAGAAATGCCAGTTACCGATCTGCCTGTAATCCCTTCATTAACAATGGTAATGGTAGGAAACAACAGAGAGGCTGCAAATTGACACACTCAGCTCAAGGTGCTATCTAAAAAGACTGTTGTGAAAATAGGGTTTGAAATTAATCTGTGCCAAATTTTGATCCGGCAGGTAAAATAATCCCTGAATTAATTGATTTAATATAAAAATGTACACATTTTATTGTTATTTATTTTACAGATATAATTGTGGTATGAACAAAAAACTGAATGATCACTCGTAGTATCGTTTTGTATTCGTCACAGGACATTCAGCATCCTTTATATACAAGTTCTGAGATATAATATTGAATAACATATATATATATATATATATATATATATATATATATATATATATATATATATATATATATATATATATATATATATAAACATATTTTCTGAACAGTATGACATCACAATGGACCGTAGTTACTGGCAGTACTGTACCTGCTGTTACAGGTTCACACAGGTTTTGTTTATCACAACTAATCTAAAAGATTCACAAATAAAGCAATGGTTGTGAAAGCTTCACACTGGCCTTGGTTTGAAAGGACTACGTCATATAGTTGCAAATATCAAAAGACTAAGGTGAGGTTCAGAATAATATTATTCTGAACCTCACCTTAGTCTTTTGATATTTATGGGGTCAAAATAATGCCTTGCAATGTTCTATTGACAATCCCCCAAAAATAATTAAAACAAACCAAGTGGTATATTGCTATAATTGCTGAAATAGGAAGATGTTGTCTGTATAAGACCCAGGGGCTTAATTAGTTACATAACATATACTCGTCAGCCTCTTGTCCCAGTTCTGTTACACACTCTGTTGCAGGGCAAAAGCCCTGTTTGTTTAAATAGTGTGTTTTGGAATGTAAGGTTGGCAGGGATGAAGTTAATTCTGTGCCTGCCAACAATCGCAGGTGTGGTAATTCTCCAATTAGGTAATTGAGTGCTAATTGGAGAATGACCATCTGTATAAAAGGGAGGAGAACTCCTTTGTGGGGGAGAGAGGGAGTTAGGTGAGTGAAACTGAGTTTTGATTATAACTGCAGTGAAGGCAAATGCCCAGCCTACGTATTCTTGTTTTGGCCCTCATGCCCTGTTTATTTGTTTCTTTGTTTTGTGCCTGTTAAATAAATGTGCGCAATAGCGCTTCACTTCAGCTGCTGTCTCTGAGTCTCTAATTCCTGCTGGTGACATATTGGGCCACAGCGTTACCCTGTCACAGGTGGTCAGGGTGGAATAGCGCCCTCTAGAGACTCAGAGCAGAAGCTGCAGTGAAGCACTGTTGCACAAGCATGGATGTCAAGTCATTTCTTGAAATCAAATGCAAACAAAACTGAGTTGCTGGTGGTAGGGTCTAAACCCCAGCTTTACTCTCTCCCTGGGTTTTCTTGCTCTTTTAGTGATTGTTTCCTTAATGCTTCCTTGGCGGTCTGAAGTTTAGGTGTTCAGTTAGACTCTAGGTTAACATTGGACACACGCATATCTATACTGATGAATGCAGGGTTGTTCCACCTAAAGAAAATCTCTAAAATCTGTCCTTTCCTGTCTCCCAGGGATGCTGAGATCCTTGTTCATGGCTTTGTCACTTCTTGCTTAGATTATTGCAATGCCCTTTTTGGTTGTCTTCCCGCTCGCTCTATTAATCGTTTACAGTTGGTACAAAATGCAGCAGCTAGAATCTTGACGGGCACTAGACAGACTGAACACATTACTCCTGTTCTTACGCATTTCCTTTGGCTACCTGTCTGTTCCTGTGTCACTTCCAAGATTCTGCTGCTGACATACAAGGACCTACATGGTCAGGGTCCTTCTTACATCAAGGACCTTCTTGGCCTATACATCCCTGGGAGACAGCTTAGGTCTTCCAATTCTGGACTTCTTAAATGCATTTCATCTAAGCATATTACTCTTGGTGAGCGTAGCTTTACTTGCATTGCCCCTCCTTATGGAATTCTCTGCCCAGTTGCATTCGAAATTCTACTTCAGTTTCTCGGTTTAAAACTTCTCTCAAAACATACCTCTTTTCAGCTGTCTTCCCTTCTTAGGCTTCCTAGGTTTTGAAATATCAACTGAGATATTTTATCTTGTTTTTATGTTTATATTTTTATGTACACTGTTTATCAATGTATTTGGAAAATTCTGTTTTTATCTTGTTTGTATTTAAGTTTACAATGTTTATAAATTCATTTGTATAATGGACATTTTGATTGTGCAATGGCACTATATTTAAATTAAAGGTATTATTATTATGTATTGTAATCTTGTTCATATTTTGCCAGTGGATCACAAAGCCCTTTGACATATTGACCACTGCTGGTGGAATTTTAATCCAACCTTTTTGCCATCACATTAAACTTGGGACCATCTTTTTGAGGCCATAATAACTTGCCAACTCTAAACGCCACTGAAGAACTCCCAAAGCAACTGCACTTAGCATTACGCTTTACACACCATATAAGATATATAACGATAATAATCATAATGATAGAGAAACAATGAAACTGATCATAATGATGTTTCGTATGCAGTGGTGATTAAGTGGTTCTGCTCTGTACAGGCACAATCTGACTTCCTGTTAAGCTACTGCAATTCTCTCCTGTTCTTGTAAGATATGATTGATAATATAAAACATTACATTTTCTTTAGTCTACGCACAGAGATATTTTAGAACTACTTTCTTGAGACAGGGAATTTGAATAACAGTAATACCTAAAGGACACAAATATTTGTGGCAGCTTATGCTGGTTTCTTATTCATGGTGCATCTGTTCTTTATTTTAATTCAAAAAAGGAAAACCTTCCTGAAGTTTACTAGCTGAAGATGAGCAGATGACTGCTTAGTTCAGGTGACCATGAAGACATGTTTTATTATATAGTATTTTGTTATTCCCGTCAGTTCCATTTAGGCGAATATTTCATTTTCCAATAGACCATCATCTTATATATGCATAGAAGGATGTGTACAGATACAGGGTACATCCTTGTACAGAAATTAAGCCTTGGCCTAGAGTTTCACAAATGTTGTCCCTTATTCAGGAATTCATAAAAAAAGCTATATTTAGTGATGGTTTACAATGTTGTCTGATTATTATTCAGATGATTGATTCAATAAAACACTCCTGGTAGGCTATATTGTAAAGAACATTGTCATTTCTTTAATATTCTTTTTTTCCAGAGTCCACATGTAAATACCCTAAAGCCATTTAAACCAATCAAAGTCGTCTCCCCAGAACTGAAGAATGCCACACCACAATATGAGTTTATGAAGATAACAGCAACAGAAAGCAACTTGCAAAAAGGTTAGTTAAACTGTCAAGACCCTTAACACACAGCAACTACATGTTTGTTTAAAAGTGAGTTTAACCGTGAAGCTAAAATGAAACAGAATCAAAAAGAGGGGTTATGAGCTACCTACTGTTTACACTACTATGGCGCAAACAGAATTGTCTTAAAGTGATAGTAGCTAAAAAAATCTTATGAATTGTGCATTCCCATTTTTATGTCTCACGTGTCCAGTTTTAAAATACATCCATGTTATAGTAAATATCATTTGTTTTATTATTATTTTAAACATGATACTTGGTATTACACCTAGGTAAAGACATTTCGGTGTGCAAGCTATATTTTCATTTAGCGTTCACTTGCTTGGGTATTTCACCTGGAGGGTGAAACTGTCCCCATTTCTCAATGGCTTCATTCCTGTCATCAAATAACCAACTACTGAGATAATGTACCTGACATGCTTTCAGCCAGCAAAATGCTTTGACCTTAAAGACACTGTTGAGGTGAAATAACCCAGGACGTGTAAGCCTAACAGATATCCCGAGACTAAGGCATAGGCACTGAGAACTTTCTGTATCCTAAAGCAGTATCAGATTCTTTTTTTTTTTTATAATAACAATACATGTTTGCTATAACATGTGTTTCTTTCAAAACTGCACTTTGGGACTAATATAGGTGCAAAACAAGATCTATGGAATTATTTTGTTAGCTGCAATTACTTTAAGTTTTTGTATCTGGGCTTTTCCTCTGTAGTCAGGAGCTCAGAAAAATTGACAAAGGAAGAAGATGATGATGGACATGACTATGAATATATTGATCAGGATGAAGCTGAGGACATTAGAAAAAAGTTCCAGGAAAAACACACTGAGAACAAGACAAACTACAAGCAAAAGACAGGCAACCAGTATGAAGAACACATGTGAAAGGTTAAAAGTGAAATGGTATCGCACTGGTATTGTACTTGTCAAAAATCAATTTGAAATACAAAACATGTTATAAAATATTTCATATGGAAAACTTCTGCTAACACCTACTGTAGATGTGAATCTGCTAATAATGAACAAATGTCAATCTATAAAGGATGTTAGTTTTGCTATTGACATGTACTGTACCCTTTGTAAAAGTTTATTATAGTAAAAGTATAGCAAAGTTGAATTACGCATAATGAAACCATGGAAAAGCATTGGGAAGCACTGTAAATCACAGACATGGCAGGTATGGTAAAGTATAATAATTAACATGGTAAACTATAGTAAATAGATATTAGAACAATGGGGAAAGCTGTAAAATGACTGCAAACGTATTGTAGTAAACTTTTGTAAGGGACAGTACATCAAGTTTGCCACAACTAATGTTCAGAATAGTTCAGACAGTTATTCAGATTGTATGTAACTTTATGTCATTTTAGAATTGTGTTTTTGTATATTCCTAAATTGTTCAGGCATTGTTACCATAGTCATATTAGTGCTAGACTGTTAATAGATATGTACCAAATCTGAGAAAACTCATCGTAAAATACATTCTTGTTTGATTTTTTTTTTCTTTAAATTTATATTTATACTGTACACAGATTAACTGAGAATTCATTATTTATAACCATCAATCTGTCAATAACTTCTTAGCACATTAATTTGAACACACTGTACAAAAAAATTGATGTGGTTACATTGAATGTATGATTTTTTTTGTTTGCTTTTTGTCTTGCTTGTCATGCATTTCCGGTTTTCTTATTTTAAAAAAATAGTATCTGCTATCATGCTAGGCTTAAGAAAACATGTGCTTGCATGCTTGAATGTCTTAAGACCTAGGTCATTTCAAGAGACATGCTTTGCCGCCAGTGGCATGATTTGACTGAAGACAATGCTGAGGTGAAATGACCTTGGAAGTGAAACAGTAACAGACTACCTGAAAGTAAGGCATACAAACTGCAAGTTTTCCTAACATTTAATTATAATTATTTAAATAAAATGAAGAGTCTGACTGACAGCTAACTTCAAACTGTCTTTTTGTTCAAATATGGCATATTGTATCTTAGTTTCAAAATGGCATCCATTGATGTGTTTAGTTTTTATTCCAGTATGCACTCCAGTATTAAATAATATTTTACTTCTAGTATAATATGGATGACCACAAAAGTCAACAATAACATTCTCACAATACCTCGGCGAAGTCATTTATTCAGGTATCATGTTATTGCCTCGTGTTGTCCAGTGATTTCTCCTTTTTAACTTAGCTATTTTCTGTTTTTGCTCAGCTAAACGTGTACTTGCTCTCATTTTACTTTCTGTTACATGCAGTCTGTCTGCATTCTATTCTAGTCTGTATACCTCCCGAAGTCATTTATTCTGCCTGTCTGCTAATAAAACTGTGTTTTTGGTTCAGTGAGCTGATTGTGTAGCATGTCCTTATTATGAGCTCCAGTCTAAGAAGAACTGTGAAGCTGTCCTACTCCAGGCTACTGGCATCTTTTGACAAGAAGGCAATAACTGTTAGAAAGTTAATCCATTGTTGCATATTGCTCACTATCAGTAAATACTTTCTTCACTACACTGTTTACTTTCCTTATTGCACCATGCACATTAGATAATATGCAACTTAGTGAATGCAAAAAGGTTTGGAACTAGGCATGGGCGACATTAGCTCAGTCAAGATGCTGCCTGTGTTTATAATACAAACAGCATTTTTAATACAGAGGCTTTAGCAGTTGACATGAGCTACCTTGAATCTATGTGTGCTGTATTACGGCTGATTTGAGGTTAATGACTTTCTAGGAAAAGGCTGGAAATAAACTGAAATAAAAAATAAAACAAACAAGTACAAAGTCCTGATGTGCTGATTTGCAGTACTTCACATGATAATGATATTAATGTAAAACACACGTTTTGTTGCCAATCTCTATTAATCAAACAACTTTCAGAGCCACAGTTTTAACAGGATATTGAGGCTTTTTACAGCAGTTGCAGAAGAGCGGAAAGCCCTACAGTATTTGCATGCAGCTTTGTAATGCTGTAAAAGTAGCTTTATTGAAAGTTGCCTTTGGGTTTACTCCTGATGACATCCTAAAAATACTTTTTAGAAACAAAGGGTAAAAATAAGCCAGCTACATGTACTTAAAGAAAATTAATGACAAATGTGTTGTGAGTTCTGGATGTAGCAATTGTGCAATACTTGGTGACTTGTTATAAGTTGAATGGTTTTTGGTTTTTACCTGGGTTAAGCTCGCTCGCTCTCTCTCTCTCTCTCTCTCTCTCTCTCTCTCTCTCTCTCTCTCTCTCTCTCTCTCTCTCTCTCTCTCTCTCTCTCTCTGTATACAACTGTCTTTTGTTCTGTATTTATAAAATGTTGTCTGTTTCAAGCAAATCAATGTTACCACTTTTTTTACAAATACACCCAGTCTAATTCCTCACAGAATAAATGTATGTTTCTAATGATACTCACACCCTTTATGAACTAGACAAACATCAGTCATATTGACACAATATGCTTCAAACGTTTTTAAAGAAAACACTTACCAGTGTATAGTACGTCAACAAATTACATTTAATGCTTGTACATTTGTGGAGACAATATTATAATGAATTGTTATGGTATTTTGATTGTCCCAAGTGCATTTTCATAATTTTTGTTATGTTTTACATTTTATTTATGAACACATTCTTGTAGGATTAATTTGAATGTAAATTGGTTGCAGATAGGAAAACTTCAGTGCTCCTAGTACATGACTATTAATGATCAGGGCAGGCTTGATTTCTGCTCAGCTGAACCATAACATAATAAATTCCAGACGGGACAAACTTAAGGTTCATCGCCATGTTCTCCAGCAGATGTCGGCCCTTTGCTCTCCCTGGTTCAGTGCACATAGCCCGTCTCCACAGCTTCAGCAAGCCTCCTCCTTTAAATTAGTCATTTGTATTGTGTTAATAAACAGTGCCCCTCAAACCTTATGCAGTCTTTGGCATTCATAAAAACAGACTGTATAAAAATTGCAGAATGTACGGTGCAATATAACAGTGACTTGTTGAATCAATAGCATTATCACCTGTAATCAGAAGCAGTACAGATCTCATGAAAATAAAGAATTGGTGCAGTAGTAAAACCTTGCCTTTGCAATGTAAACTGATATTATAAAAATGGCCCTGACATGATCATTGCAAATTCTGCCACATCTGTGTTTTTAATCCTGTCAGTCATATAAAAAGCTGTTACTGTATGCATACAGAGGTTGTCTTTGTGGTCAAATTGTAAAGCAGATTCTTCAAAGGAAATATTCTAACCCCGAAATAATTAACAAAGACATTTCAAAGATTCGTTGAACACATTAGCAACCAGTAAGTTTTAATACAAGCTTCTTACACATTGATGATCTCAATCACCCCAATTTATATCACACTATACAAGCCAAAAGTCATTATATATATATATATATATATATATATATATATATATATATATATATATATATATATATATATATATATTATGATATGTGCATTGTACCCTGCTTAAGTTAATTATCTTAATTTGTTGTTTCTATTCTTTTCTGATTCCTTCAGTCTTCTCAGTCACTAGTGGGCCTACATGTGATGTCCAAACTTTTGGAAGCCTATGTCCTGATAATCATTTCTTTCTGACAGGTACACAGTCTTTGTAGGTGACCTTGTCTACTGAAAACATTTCTTGATTTGATTAACATACTTGATTGGCAGGGTTTGTGTGTTCTGTGAACCTGTTGTTTAAGTTATGGCTGAGTTGTAGCTAGCTGACTGGGGACACAAATAAAATAAATTATTCTATGAACTAAAATATCAAAGAGAAAGCTTTGCAAAACTACCCAAAAACATTCCTAAGGCTTTAAAAGCACAGTCAAATTCAGATACACTCTTCAGATGCTTCAAAATAATTTAGATTATTACCCTATATTGTCACAAGACAAAATAAAAGAGCTATACAATGTATTGTATTTCTCTGCAGTAAATTCCAAAATTGAGGTATAAGATGTATGCCATTTTATCATTTCTGTAGCATTTCATTGCCTATATGCCTTGATTGATCTACTGCCATACGTGTGATGTGGTTATTTATATATAAACATTATGCATTTCAATTATGAATAAACACTTAGTTAAGAGTAACATATTATTTCCGCTTCTAAAGCCATTATAAAAATCACCCTTTCCTTTTCCCTTTCAAAAATGACTGCTTACTATTTCTATATATTTTTAAGCCACACGAGGGTGCTTGTAGTCTGTATTCCTCTTAGCAGACTTTATGTAACATGTCATGACTAACTACAGTGGTTCTCAGAACAAAAGATGTGTTACACTTTCTGGTGGCCGCATTATACTTTAATATGGCAGGAAGCTAACATAAAGTGAAGCAGTGGGGGTTATAAGAATGCAAGCCCAAACAATGACAACAGCCATCCAATTGGGCTGAATGAAAGCTTACTGTAGGGGATTACTGTGTGTCTACTTGGGTGTAGCCGCATTTAAGAAACACAGACCCATAGGATCCCCTGTAGTGATTCTTAACTAGTATTTGTGGAACAAAATGTGGAACATTTCGATGCAAACTTTCATTATGTTCTGTAGCCATCGAGACACCCTTTGTAATAAGCTACATCCATGTTTTTTGCTTTATATGTATTTTGAAATACTTACATTGTAACTGCATTTAAAGAGTACGTTGCAGGGTTCCAAAAAATATAGCGTTACATGTCCCCACGTGTTGCTATAACTGTTTAAATAAGGTACCTATAATTTTTCTTTTTATTGTTAACATTTATAACTTTAAAGCCTGTTTCAAAGCTCTTTTCAAAATGTGCGCTCTAGTGCACTGATGGTGTAAGTATTATTGCCCACATTGTAACACAACAATAACGATTCATGGTGTGGTACAGAACAGAAAAGTCAGAGCACCTGTGTGCCGCGGTGCCCCACCCCTGTGCGTAGTTTGTGTTTTATGTTGTATGTGGGGTGTTATGGTTGGTGTGTATATATTGGTGCAATGGGTATACTGTATATTGGGCTATGTAGCACGAGTGATTTAAAATGTATATTTGTATTTAGGCACAGGGATTTAACAAATCGGTTCACGTGCCGGGATTCAAGTGAATGATTAATTAGCAGTTGAGTCCTGGCACAGCTGTATATATAGAGGCATGAATCACTCAGAGTTGGGTGTTCAGTGCGGAGAGAATGGGAGAGAAAGTTGGGAGTAAGCTTTAGACAGATAAATACAATTGCTATTCGTGCTGGTTTTACACCAGCGTGATACTTGTTTTATTTAGTGTTTCTCCAGTGTTTGTTTTGTCTGTCTGTTTTGGCCATCGTGCCATTTTGAGTAAGTGTTCTGTTATGTTTAAACTTTTTTATTTATTATCAAATCTGCGCGCCAGCACATTCATTACACCAGTCTGATGTTGATCTCAATTCATAACCTGACCTGACGTTACCCTTAAGCCACCCAGGTCACATATGGTGTCGGAGTGGGATAGCGCCCCCTGGAGATTCAGACCAGGAAGTGCAGGTATAAAAAATAAATTGGGTAGAAAGAGCCAGAAGAAGGTGAGGCAATAGCAGCGTGGGGCCGGTCGCTAGTCCCACCACGTCTCTGCCACGTCTTCCTCACCTGCCTGGAAGGAGAAGAGTGGTGCTTCCGCTGTGGCAAGGTTGGGCACGTCTCATCTGACCAAGCCTCCCTGTGGCAGGAAGTGGAACTGGTGCCACAGGCACAGCAGGAGGGCAGCTGGGATGCCTACCTCAGCGCTCTCGAGGCCTTGTGGGGAGTGGGGCCACTTCATGGTCAACTGCCCCCTCCTCCAGGAAAAGAAGCATCAGTCCCCAGCAGCCGAGGGACAGCCGCACCAGTCTCTAGTGTTAGAGGGAGAGGAGGCCTCCACCACAAGAGGGAGACTACCGTCTGCTCCAACCTCTACCGTTAGAGGGAGACTACCTGCAGCTCCTGCCTCCACCACCAGAGGAAGACCACTTGTTGCTCTCACCTCTACGACCAGAGGGAGACCTCTTTGTTGCTCCCACCTCCACCACCAGAGGAGCTGAAGCTACCTCTCGAGGATAAGCTCCTGCCTGAGCCTGCCGAGTCTGCATTGCCTACGGCTGACGTGCCTGCAATGCCTAGGGCTGTCGAGCCTGTAACACCTGGGGCTGCCATGCCTGCAATGCCCGTGGTGGCCTGGGGAGGCCTGCTCGTCATCGTCTGGGAGACCAGTTCACCACCGCCTGGGGGGTTGAGGACACCACCCCCACTCGCAGCAGTTGCGCTGCCAGAAATTCTGGGGCCGGAGCCCAAAAGAAGGGACTTGCCGGCTACAGAGAAGAGGGAGAGGTGAGGAGACTACCTCCACCTACAATAGTTGCACTGCTGGAGTATGGAGCGCTGGCACCACTGCCGGAGTGTCCTGCGCTGAGGACAGCATTACCACTGCCAGTACCACCACCACTGCCGGAGTACGCAGCACTGCAGCCACTGCTGGAGTGTCCCGCACTGAGGGCAGCATTACCACTGCCAGCACCACCACTGCCGGAGTGTCCCATGCTGAGACCAGCATGGCCGCTTCCAACGCCACATCCAGAGTGCACTGCACTGCCACAACTACCTTTGCTGGAGGAGCCAGCCTTGGTGCTGTCAGCACGTCTGCTGACAGCATGCCGTTGCCAGCATTGCCACTGCCAGGCTTGTCACTAGCAGCATTAACGCTGCCAGAGTGTGCCAACCCGCTGTCAGCCTCTCCGCTGCCAGCGGTGCCAGTGGAGGAGGACCTTGCTCCCCTGTCAGCATTACCCCGGCTGGAGGAGCCAGCCTATGCAAGAGCAGCATTTCCACTGACAGGATTGCATGGACAACATTGTCGCCCATGGGCCCATTAAGGCCTCCGTTCCTGGCGCCAGGACTATGACCGGGACTGCTGGGTTTTTAAGGGGGGAGGTGGCCTATGAGGCCATGTGTGCTGCGCACAAGGGGGGAGATATGTGGCGGAGTGCCCCACCCCTTATGCGTATTTTGTGTTTTGTGTTATGTGCCGGGATTCAAGTGAATGATTAATTAGCAATTGAGTCCTGGCACAGCTGTATATATAGAGGCATGAATCACTCAGAGTTGGGTGTTCAGTGCGGAGAGAATGGGAGAGAAAGTTGGGAGTAAGCTTTAGACAGATAAATACAATTGCTATTCGTGCTGGTTTTACACCAGCGCGATACTTGTTTTATTTAGTGTTTCTCCAGTGTTTGTTTTGTCTGTCTGTTTTGGCCATGTTGCCATTTTGTTTGTATTTTGAGTAAGTGCTTTGTTTTGTTTAAACTTTTTATTTATTATTAAATCTGTGCACCAGCGCATTCAGTTAAATATTGTTCACAACTCCCAAGGATGGGAACAAAAATTGTTTAGAAAATGAAAAGGGCAACCCGTTGTTTGAAAACAGTGCAATACAGTGCTAGGGCAGCAGTGTGGAGTAGTGGTTAGGGCTCTGGACTCTTGACCGGAGGGTTGTGGGTTCAATCCCCAGTGGGGGACACTTCTGTTGTACCCTTGAGCAAGGTACTTTACCTAGATTGCTCCAGTAAAAACCCAACTGTATAAATGGGTAATTGTATGTAAAAATAATGTGATATCTGTATAATGTGATAACTTGTAACAATTGTAAGTCGCCCTGGATAAGGGCGTCTGCTAATAAATAAATAATAATAATAATAATAATTTCTGTTACACAGGTCCATACCTAAAAATGTGTTTATCCTTTGGATCCAGTAGAAAATGACAAGGGTATGGTTTTCCTCAGCACTGAGGTCCTCAATGTAGGGGGCATTATCACCATCCACAAGTATTCTCTGGGGCAAGCGTGTCTGGAACCGACTGGTCTCTTCGTAGTTGGTGTGAAAGTGAGTAGCAGCAATAAATTCAACAGTGTTGGCCCAGTTGACACCAAAGCTCGCTTCAGGTCCAGAGATATATTTTAGGCTGCAACATAAGTATTCCAGTTATTCTAAATACCACCACATTTATGAAACCACTGGTTCTAATCACAAGGCTTTAACTCATGGGCTGTTTTTATGATAAAATGAGTTTGATATTTATCAAACCGTTCTTTACTGTTAAAGAAAATGCCAATAGTCTAGTTTCAGGGAAATGTTAATAAACAGACTTTGCTAAATATTCTTTAAACAACTCATGCATTAAAGCTTTGTAGTCTCAATTCTGAAATAAACAAAAAAACATAGATGTAGTGTTTTGATGGACTTAGGTATCAAGTTTATATCTGCTTTAAAATAGAGTAAACAGTAGCACTGGCATGAATAAAAACATTGAAAAACAGTTTACAAAACTAAAAGAAAAGAAAATATTTTTGATTGTGCTGGTAATTACTGGTAGTACTGGTGGTAGCATTAACATTAAACTATCCATGATGGTGCTCAGATAATAATAATTGAATAGGTTGACACATCTTTAAATATTAATGATTAATTTAAATGTTACACACCGTTCTGAGAATTTAGGTACTGCCAGTATCGATGCTCTGTGTGCAATCCACATGTAATACAAGATTTGATCTTGATTTTCTGTATCCTGATTTTTAGAACTACTTCTTTTCAGATGCTGTATTGAATGAAGATAAAGAAAATTATTTGTTCCAGTTCACCACATCTTTCATTTATAAGTGCAATCTGCATTCCAAAGACACATGTAGGAAGACATACAGGGACTTGTCATAACAAATACACTCAAAAGGCCCATTTTAATTTTATTTCAAGTATCTGTGCTAAATGTATTGGTCTGACTAATTACAAATAATCAAACCTCGGGGATTTTATGTATTCTAAAATACATGCTCCTAAAATCATGCAACACTGCAAGCAATAATAACAATTGTTAAAATATATTTACATTTAATTACTTCACACTAAAGCTCTTGTAATTAGAAGTACTATAAAGCTATATGGCAGTTATGTACAAAAAAAAATAATGTGACTAACATAGGAAGCCTCTTGATAAACTTGTCAAATGTGATTTTTACTTAGCCTTTAATAACACCTAGTGGTCAAATATTGTAACTGCTATCTTTTACAGGGAATTGATCTGAATATAATGCACACATTATAGAATATATAAACAGATTCAGCTGATAGGGTTCGGGTTTGAGTGGAGTGACCTCACTTTCAGGCTAACCTGGGTTAAAAAAAAAACAAAAAAAAAAAAAACTTTAATCTCCATGAATAAATACAATGATGAAAAGATTGTAAGTACTTAGAAACCAAAAATACCCAACGTAAGATAAACACCTTGGTATTTGGGTATTTTTATGGAAACGTGTACACTACTGTAGAAAGATGGTTGTGCGGTATTATGGAGCGTAATGTAATAATAAAGTTACCAATATTATAAATCTAATTTGAAAACCTGAGTTTGACATCTCAACATAGGTATGCATCCAACAGTCATTTAGTACCTCGAAAAAGGCCTTCCATTTAATCATCATGTCTGGAATCAGTGAGTGGCAGCCTGAAACTGTGTAGCAGAAGTCATCTGCCATCTCTTCCGGTGGCAAAATCTCAAATTCAACAGGCCAATCCTCAAAAAGGCCTGTTTCTATAGCAGCCAGGAATGGGATGGCAGCGAAGTAGTAATTTATACCTAGGAAAAGCATACAAGTTTAAGGTTACAGATTTCAAATTCAAAATTAATAATGTATGTGTTATGTTTTCATTTATTTTCCAGAGATTAACAGACAATTGTAAAAGCAAAAAAGAAATGTCTAATTTACATTGTGTTGTCAATATGTTGCTTAATACTACACAAAGAATAATAAGCCTTTTATAATGATGCTTATTATAAAGCCATTTGTTTGCTGCTTGCATGGTACTATCCATTAACTTTAAAAGAGAATATGTTTGTGTAAAGACCTGTCATAATTAAGTCAGTTGGGGTTGTCTATGTACTTATGGCAATTCCCTATTTATATTAAAATTCAGAGAACATGTCAAACAGTATGGTCAGTACATCTACTACCTGAAAAATAATGACATGTACGGTACAGTACAAAAACAGTCAAGTTAAACAAGACACAGGGGCATACATTGTTGAAACAAAATGCATTCACCTATTAAGACCAATCTTCCCTTGGATGCAAAATGCTCCATCTATTACTACGGTATTTTGCTTTTAAAAGAAGAATAATATTTTTCAATGTTTAATGAAACACTCTTAAGAATGTGACACAGTGGGATTCTTGCAGGCAACTGACAGTATTGACAGTTTCCAGAGCCAAAGAAAAGGTTGTGGAGCATACTGTACAAGTTCTTTTTTGTTCTTTTTTTTTGTACAGGAGTGTGGGTGATCTGCTGACAGACGGGAGAGACACAAGAAAGCTGTCTTTGAAATCCCCTCAGGTGCACAACATTTATTGAGATTTTTTTCTTTTTTAGCACACAAGAAAGCCACAGGCCATGGGCATTGGTCGTAGGCGGCAATACACAACCGTGTATAAAACAGAAATACAAAACTGAGAAGGAGGTCATGCTGACCACCCCTGCTAACAATACTTTAAAAATAGCCTAAACTAATCCCTAATCCTTTTCAGCAAAACCCCAATCCCGGTTGCACATTCGTTGATTGGTTGTTAAAAACAGAGAAGTCCTTGTTGTCATGGTAGTACAGACCTGTTTGGTCTTGGCTCTCAGCCCGGGGGTGTGTCAGGGTATCCTTTTCATAGCAAGATGCTCCGCTGGGACACGCCCACCAGCCGCTCAAGGAACCGCAGCTGACCAATCATCTGCTGCGATTCCCTGTAAACAGCACATGCTTCCTCTGTTACATGGAGCATATCTGGCTGTTTCTAACTTAGCCACTATTAAGAGTTAGAGTTTAAAGAATGTAAAACTCTAAGGGCATATACAGTGCCTGCAGAAAGTCTACACCCCCTTTCAAAATGTTCACCTTTTGTTGCCTTATAGCCTGGAATTAAAATGCATTAAAATAGTTTTTATTTTCATTTATCTACACATCCTACCCCACAACTTCCAAGTGAAAAAATATTCTAGAAAGCTGTAGAAAATTAATTAAAAATAAAAACTGAAATAGCTTGGTTGGATAAGTGTCCACCCCTCTTGTAATAGTAATCCTAAATTAGCTCAGGTGTAACCAATCACCTTCAAAACCACACACCAAGTTAAGTGACCTCCACCTGTATTAAATTGTTGGGATTCACATGTTTTCAGGATAAATTCAGCAGTTCCTGTAGGTTCCCACTGCTGGGTAGTGCATTTCAAAGCAAGACTCAACCAAACCATAAGTTTTGTATTTTTAAAATATAATTTTTTTCTCAATAAAACCTTTTTTCCCCTTAACAGTGTGGAGAATGGTGTGTAGATAAGGTAGAAAAGTGGAACAAAATCCTCATTTAAATGCATGAAACTCTGAGGCACTGACACAACAAAATGTGAAAAAGGTCCAGGGGGTGTATACTTTCTATAGGCACTGTATAGTACAGTAGTACTGAGAACCTAATTGCCTGAGGTTTCTTAATCAAGGTAGTTAAACTGCCTCTCTGGATAATCTCCCAAGCAGCATTTACTGTATCTGCTACCCCCAGCTTGTATTCACTGAGTTCAAATGAGTAAACTCTATCGCAGAACAAACTCATAAACCACCAAACAAGGTTAGGTTCAAGAATACAAGCTACCAAATAATACCAAGACTTTTTTTATTTTTATTTATTTTTATTATTATTATTTTCTCCCAATTTAGAATATCCAATTATTATTTAAGCTCGGCTCACCATTACCACAGCTGCGCTGACTTGGGAGCGGCGAAGATGAGCACACGCTGTCCTCCGAAGCGGAGGACAACGCAGCTCTGGGCAAGCCCGCAGGTGCCCGGCCAGACTACAGGGGTCGCTGGTGCGCGGTGAGCCGAGAACACCCTGGCCGACCTAACCCTCCCTCCCCCCGGGCTAAGGCGCTCGGCTAAGGAATATCGGTCGACAAAGGAATAGCCTGGACTCGAACCGACGACATCCAGACTATAGGGTGCATCCTGCACTCTATGTAAGTGTTTTTACTGGATGCGTCACTCAGGAGCCCCATACCAAGACATTTTTAAAAATAATCAATACTTACAGGCCCACCAGCTCTTGACAGAGATGCACAAATGATCCCCGGTTTGAGTACCACAGGATGAAGTATTAGTAGGATCAGCTAATCTACCTTAAAGAAAGATATATAAATATATTGATGAAATGTATATACCTGTATATTGGTAATAAATCCTATTTTTACAGAAATGTGTCAATTTTTATAAGGACCCTTCCCCTACTTTTCTGATTTTTGTAGGATAAACTGACATCTTTTCATATTGTTTACTTGACAGTTTATTTTAACGATCTAAACAGCGACAGATCTAAATACTCCCACTCTTTAACTGTAAAAATCCAGCTGATGTTATTAACCTATTAACCACACAAAATTCAATATCAAAATCAGTGAACAGAGGTGTGCATTTGAACATGTTCACAACATTATGAGGAGCTGCGACTGTTACTTAAATATAAAATAAAACCAGATAATATTTCCATACCTGTGTGAAACTGCCATCCGTGTTGCAAAGGCAACCCCCACAGCACATTGCCTGTATTATTTGGGCCCAGGAAAGTCATGTACTTAGCTGTTGCATTAAGCAATAATTTGTACATTCCCATTCTCTCTATATAGTTCCATGGGTTGATGACAATTTTGTTGTTCTGTGAAGTAAATTCATCCAGCGATTCTGGCACATCTTTCCAGAGAGGAGGAGGAGGGTAACCAACATGGCCAACACTTCCCTCTGCATGCAGAAACAGTAAAAGTAACAGTGGAACCTTGCTTGTCCCAAACAGATAGCTTATGACCATTTTTGAGCAAACCAATAAACTACTGTACATCTGTTGGATTTCATCTCTTTTATGCTGGTAGAAACACTGACTTTTGAACTGTGGTATGCTGAAATTATCTTTTCAGTTAAAGCAATTCATTTGTTATCATTTGTTCAGCATGTGTTTAAACTTGCAAGTATGTCAGTACTGTCATTTACAGCACTGTATCTTGAAATATTTATTCAATAGGGGAATGAACCCGATTACATGTCAATGGCCTGTAAACCTAACCATCATCTCAGATAACCTGCAGAAGATTGATTTTTGTAAATATCAAAACACATTAAATATCAAAACACAAGTGGTACTGTTGGAAACGTGAGCCTTTTTCTCAACCAAAAATAAAATATCATTAACTCTGACAAAACTGACATTAATAAAAAAATGATTCACTAAGAAGAACTTGTTTTCCATCAGTGAACTTCCAGAAGTGTGTCGTAATAACCACTTACCCGAAATGATAACTTGATAAGAAATGGACTTTGGAAGGTGCCTTTATAAATCCTGTCTCATTCTAGAAATGCGTCAATGGTCAGTAACCAGTGTAATGTCAATCATGGCTTTACATGCTTGCTTTAATACCTTTTTCTGCCTTTTTTTCATCTACAGATTTACTTCTGCAGATACGTATCTTGCAGCAGTTTATGAACATGCCGTCAAATTGCCCAGTGTTCAGGATCGACCCGTTTCTCAGGAAGAGGCCTTGTCTGCAATGAATCTAAACTTGAATGTTTTGGAAGATGCAGTCAAACAAGCTGCTAAAAAGGTATTTCATTTTTTTATTTTTTTTTATTTCGTATGAACTACTTCCCCTCAGAAAAACAAGATTTGTTGTTGTATAGATCCCATACAGTACTTCCTAATCTCTCATTGTCTAGGGCAGTGGTACTCACTTTTATTTCCCAGTCCATTTCAGTCCAGTACCTTGTTCCACCCATATCTTAACTTACTGATTAGGATCTGATTAGAAAAATAACTTGTTGGAACAGACTGAAAGTGCCATAAATAATCTCCATCCTAGCTGTCCTTTTTTCAAGTATTTTGCATTTGTTTAGGGAGCACAGATAATTGTGACACCAGAAGATGGGATTTACGGTTGGTCTTTTAACAGAGAGGCCATTTTACCTTATCTTGAAAATATTCCAGACCCAGATATTAATTGGACTCCTTGCACCGAGCCTGACAGGTACTGTTATTACATTATGACAGCCATTAAACAGATTTGCAGTATTTTCTATTATTACATAATTATTTGTTTATTTGGCAGACGCCTTTATCCAAGGCGACTTACAGGTGTTGGAATTATACAACAGGTGTTGTATAATTATTATTATTATTATTTATTTCTTAGCAGACGCCCTTATCCAGGGCGACTTACAATCGTAAGCAAATACATTTCAAGTGTTACAGTGCAAGTAATAATACAATAATAATTAAAAAAGGAAGCACTCAAAGTGCAACTAAGTATTATTGGATTCTCAAGTTCTTCAAAGAAGATTGTACTGTGCTATTATTTCTAATTTGTGACCTGGAGTCAGGCGTACTGTACTGTCAACTAAGCCATCATCAAACTACTGCAAGTTATATGGGTGACTATGTAAGAAATTGAAATATATTTCCCCCTTTTTTATGATGTCAGGTTTGGCCGAGCTCCAGTACAAGTCAGACTTAGCTGTATAGCAAAGAATAACTCTATTTATGTTGCTGCCAATGTTGGAGACATTAAACCATGCAATGCAACTGATCCTAAATGTCCAAAGGATGGTCGCTATCAATATAACACTGATGTAGTGTTTGCTTCAGATGGAAAATTGGTTGCTCGGTATCACAAGGTAAGGTTTATGCTTCTCGACTATCTTAGAAATTATGAGGAAAAAAAATACAATGCACTGTAGCTGTAATTGTTCATTAGCTATCCCAGGTCCCAAAGTTAAAAGGAGGTAGGGCCATTAACTTCTTAAATGACTTATATTAAAGATGAACACACCAGGTATTTCAAATTCAAAAATAACATTTCAAAACTGTTGAATTAGTGCTGTATTGAAAATAGGGTTGAACAATTGAATCATAATGTTATTGTGCTTTGAGAGAGAAAATGGCCAAGTCACCAAGCAGACATTCAATAGCAATGGAGGTTGCTTTTTGGCAGAGAATATTGTAGTTTAATAAATGAACTATTAGGAACACTTATTATCCTTTTATTTTATATACAGTTGTAGTCAAATACCCCAATGGAAATTTATAATTTCTAGAAATTTCTCGAAAACAAAGAATTTTAGGAAAAATCTTTTGTAGCAAAAGTTTTGCTTTTGTGGATGAGGGAAAAAAGTTACAAGAAATAGATGTCTACAATGAATTATTTCAGTATTTTTTTTGCAAAACTCAAAAAATGCTAATTCAAAAGTATTCATACCCTTTGATGCTATAATAGTCGCTTTTGTGCATTTTCATTTGCAAGTGAACTGTGACATTAGGGCCTTATCAAGCACTATATTCTGAAATGTTGAATACTGACTTTGGATACTGTTTTAATTATGGAACCTGTGTTGTTGTTTTTTTTTAATCTTTTGCTAAATTGCATTGCCTTTTACATTGTATGCAGTTCTGTGCATGGGTAACATTTAGATTTCATTTTGCTTTTGGGTCGTTAGTGGGGAATTTTACATACTGCTACAATATGTACCAGATTTAAAAGTATGTTTATTTGTTTATTTAGCAGACACCTTTATCCAAGGTGACTTACAGAGACTAGGGTTTGTGAACTATGCATCAGCTGCAGAGTCACTTACAATTACGTCTCACCCGAAAGATGGAGCACAAGGAGGTTAAGTGACTTGTTCAGGGTCCCACAATGAGTCAGTGGCTGAGGTGGGATTTGAACCGGGGACCTCCTGGTTACAAGCCCTTTTCTTTAACCACTGGACATGTTCACAGTCATCTCGTTCTGAATTAAAATACTTCTTCTGTTGATAATATAGTACTGTACTAACAAAACCAGCTACAGTACATCTAAATGGAAGCTTACTTATTTTAAAACACAGTCTTTCAGCTATATATTTTTGACATTGTATTTTTTTTTGTGTTCCCTGAAAAATGAACAAGGGTTGGAATGGGCCAAAATGAAATAGTCAGATATGGGTCACATTCTTTTAACCGTCACTGAAGTCAAAATTTTACAGGGTCGGATATGTGAGTGCTGACTGAATGTTAAGTTTCCCCTGTCAATTTATATAAGTCACTTGGCTCGAGAACCTGTCTTGTTCATTTATTATTGGATACAATTTAATTATCTAATGATTATGAGAGGTACAAAGTTCATTAAGTCTGTTATCCATTCTTTTTTATGATGGTGTGTTTGCCATGTGTACAATCAGTTTGGGCAGTTTCACAATATTTATATGTCAATGCTTTTACAGAGATTGTGACCTTTTCACAGGTTCATTCTAAATCCCACCTCCTTTGATTTCCTAATTTGGGAAACTCTATACTCTCATTTCAAACCTAAAAACAACACCCTGTGTGCAGTAATACAGCATGTGCATACCAGAGGTCAGCATTGTGAAATCTTTCATGCCGTAATAAAAACCAACAAACAATATTTTATATATTGCATGATGGCTTCCTTAGATGAGTGAAATGGATATACAGTGCCTTGCGAAAGTATTCGGCCCCCTTGAACTTTGCGACCTTTTGCCACATTTCAGGCTTCAAACATAAAGATATGAAACTGTAATTTTTTGTGAAGAATCAACAACAAGTGGGACACAATCATGAAGTGGAACGAAATTTATTGGATATTTCAAACTTTTTTAACAAATAAAAAACTGAAAAATTGGGCGTGCAAAATTATTCAGCCCCTTTACTTTCAGTGCAGCAAACTCTCTCCAGAAGTTCAGTGAGGATCTCTGAATGATCCAATGTTGACCTAAATGACTAATGATGATAAATAGAATCCACCTGTGTGTAATCAAGTCTCCGTATAAATGCACCTGCACTGTGATAGTCTCAGAGGTCCGTTTAAAGCGCAGAGAGCATCATGAAGAACAAGGAACACACCAGGCAGGTCCGAGATACTGTTGTGGAGAAGTTTAAAGCCGGATTTGGATACAAAAAGATTTCCCAAGCTTTAAACATCCCAAGGAGCACTGTGCAAGCGATAATATTGAAATGGAAGGAGTATCAGACCACTGCAAATCTACCAAGACCTGGCCGTCCCTCTAAACTTTCAGCTCATACAAGGAGAAGACTGATCAGAGATGCAGCCAAGAGGCCCATGATCACTCTGGATGAACTGCAGAGATCTACAGCTGAGGTGGGAGACTCTGTCCATAGGACAACAATCAGTCGTATACTGCACAAATCTGGCCTTTATGGAAGAGTGGCAAGAAGAAAGCCATTTCTTAAAGATATCCATAAAAAGTGTCGTTTACAGTTTGCCACAAGCCACCTGGGAGACACACCAAACATGTGGAAGAAGGTGCTCTGGTCAGATGAAACCAAAATCGAACTTTTTGGCAACAATGCAAAACGTTATGTTTGGCTTAAAAGCAACACAGCTCATCACCCTGAACACACCATCCCCACTGTCAAACATGGTGGTGGCAGCATCATGGTTTGGGCCTGCTTTTCTTCAGCAGGGACAGGGAAGATGGTTAAAATTGATGGGAAGATGGATGGAGCCAAATACAGGACCATTCTGGAAGAAAACCTGATGGAGTCTGCAAAAGACCTGAGACTGGGACGGAGATTTGTCTTCCAACAAGACAATGATCCAAAACATAAAGCAAAATCTACAATGGAATGGTTCACAAATAAACATATCCAGGTGTTAGAATGGCCAAGTCAAAGTCCAGACCTGAATCCAATCGAGAATCTGTGGAAAGAACTGAAAACTGCTGTTCACAAATGCTCTCCATCCAACCTCACTGAGCTCGAGCTGTTTTGCAAGGAGGAATGGGCAAAAATTTCAGTCTCTCGATGTGCAAAACTGATAGAGACATACCCCAAGCGACTTACAGCTGTAATCGCAGCAAAAGGTGGCGCTACAAAGTATTAACTTAAGGGGGCTGAATAATTTTGCACGCCCAATTTTTCAGTTTTTTATTTGTTAAAAAAGTTTGAAATATCCAATAAATTTCGTTCCACTTCATGATTGTGTCCCACTTGTTGTTGATTCTTCACAAAAAATTACAGTTTCATATCTTTATGTTTGAAGCCTGAAATGTGGCAAAAGGTCGCAAAGTTCAAGGGGGCCGAATACTTTCGCAAGGCACTGTACATATGTATTTGTTTCTTTCTGTTTCCTTTACATGTTTCTTTGTTTTTCTTTTCAGTACAATCTTTTCTTAGGAGAAAGCCAGTTTGATCAGCCTGCAGAACCCGAGTTTGTAACATTTAATACTACATTTGGAACTTTTGGCATTTTTACCTGCTTTGACGTGTTGTTCTACAATCCTGCTGTGCATCTGGTTGACCACCTCCAAGTGGACAGTGTCCTGTTTCCTACAGCATGGATGAATTTGCTTCCTCATCTAACTGCTATTGAATTCCATTCAGCGTGGGCTATGGGTATGGGGGTCAATTTCTTAGCTGCAAATACTCATAATACCACCATGAACATGACAGGTACGATTACAACATATAAACAAGTTTTTCATTTTTGTGTTCCAAAGCTTTAGATTTAAAGTAAAAACTGTAAATACAAATAAAAAATGAGTGACTTGCCAAGCAGTCTGGAGGAGGGACTACAGGATATAATCCAGGGCCCTATGCAGTGGACAAATGGTGCCCCCCTTTCAGCTAAACAGTGTCTTAAAGTGGTTGGTAGCCTGGACAGTCTTGCACTGTTTATTGTAATCTTTTCTGGTTAGTAATCGGTAGCAAAGCAGTCTAAAAATGATACTGCATAAACTATATACAAAAAATACGGTTTTGTCACACTTAAAAATGTTGCTATAAATTCAGTAACTTGCATCATCAGAAATTAACTGTTCTTGCTTTTTGTGCCTCAAAATGATTATGTTTTCCTGACTTTTAAGCATTCATTAACTCTGCTCTCCTTTTTCCCTTTTGAGATCCAGAGGTATTTACACCATTTCTCCCTCTCTCTCTGCCATTGCCCTTTTTTTTTTAGTTAAAATAACTATTTTTATGCTGATAACTTGCTCCAATATCATGTTCTTTTTTTTCATGTGTGGTTTCTGTCCACACAGGTTTTAAGAACAAAACAAAAATCTGCCTTTTCAATGAAGCCATTGAGTGCACATTTATAAGCCCCAAAGAGACCATCCCTTTAAACATCTTGTCAGAGGCGTTAATACATTTCAATAATTACATCTGAAAAATACAAATGAAATCAAAGTGTAAAATAAACATTTAGGTAAAATCTGGCAAGATTAATATTTGACAAGTGCCAGGGTGAGATGCTTTGCAGCCAGTTTGACCTTCTTGGCCCTGTTACATTACAATACCTAAAAAAATATTTCTTTTTATATACTTTTATAACTTGCTTGAATTGCTGTTTTCAGGAAGTGGAATATATGCACCAGACAAGGCCATAGCATACCACTATGATGCAGAAACAGATAATGGACATCTGCTGATTGCTAAACTAGACATCCATCCCAAGCTATCCCCACATTACACTGCTGTGAACTGGAGCCTCTATGCAGCAGGCTTGGATACAGTCTCTGAAGACAATGCTGTTTTTAATGGAACTATTTTCCAAGATGTGTATACTTTTATTACATTAAATGAGGCTCAAGAAAACATTAGTGTCTGTCAAAAAGACCTGTGCTGCCATTTGAGTTATTCCATGAAAGAAAAACAAGAAGATGAATTGTATGCATTGGGTGCTTTTGATGGACTCCATACAGTTGCGGGACAGTATTACTTACAGGTAATGTCAAACAGTCCACGAAAAATACTGTATTTATCATATGGAACTGTCATATGCAGTTCCGTATGTCATATGCAGTCCAAAGCTCTTTTCAAAATGGACGCTCTAGTGCACTGATAGTGTAAGGATTATTGCCCACATTGTCAAACAGGTAACACAGCAATAACGATCCATGATGTGGTACGGAAAAGAAAAGCCAGAGGACTTGTTCTTAAGGGTTTTCTTTTTTTTTAATCGCAGTGATTTCTCAAACCCCAGTGCAATACAGCAGCTATTTTGAAACAGACTTTAAAGTTATAAGTGTAAAAAGTTGTCAGGATGTTAACAATGAAAAGAACAATTACAGGTACGTTATTTAAACAGTTGTAGCAACACGTGGGGACGTATAACGCTATTTTTTCAGAACCCCGCTACTTACTCTTTAAGCAGTTTGTTGAACATGTGGGAAAAAAGACACAAATAAAGATTTTGATGAAAAGTTTACTATTTGCAAGAAAGTATGACATTTCAGACAAGTAGGCTACAATAAATATTTTATTTCTCAACATATATATATACAGTAGTTTACTTTAAAACATGTGTCATGTTTCAAATCGTGACTATAACTGCATTTGTTTGTTTTGCAGTTCAAATGAAGGGTTTTAATGTATGTAGGTTTTTTTTACCCCCAACGTAGGCAACTCACATGACCTTTGTTCTTTACCAATTCATACATGTGACGTTTTTGTCTTTCTACATGTATTCTGACACAGGTATGTACTTTAGTGAAATGCAAGAACCCTGACTTGAAAACCTGTGGGGAACCTGTAGAGAATGCTTCGACGGAATTTGAAAAATTCTCACTGTCTGGCAGATTTGGTACAAAGTATGTATTTCCAGAAGTCCTGCTCAGTGGTGTGCACTTGGCCCCAGGTGAATTTGAGGTAAGACAATAATGTTTTTCCTGTTGCTTCCTCTTCTGTTATTTCAGTCCTTCATGAAACGAAAAGACTGGTTATGTTTATTTTATGCTTTTAATCACAAGTTTAGCACAACATTGGACAGCTGTTTGGTCATACACATCATAAGAAACTTTTCCTTTCCCCTGCAACTGTTATAAACACTTTTTTTAAAAATGGTATCCTTTCCTGAAATCTACTTTATTATTTTTTTTTTTCAGGTATTAAATGATGGTCGTCTTAGAAGTGAAAATGGAACCTCCAAACCTGTTCTAAGTGTCACTCTCTTTGGAAGATGGTATGAAAAAGACCAGGATGTTACATGGATTGTTTGAAATATTTAATTCATTATGCTAATAAAACATCCATTATATAATAAAAACAGCGTGCTGTCTTTTTCTTCCATTTCACAGTCTCTAGCTTTACCAGAGTAGAACTGAATAACAAATACAATGAAGTGACATCACATTTGACATGGTAGTCCCAGAGGCAACAGGCTTTACAAGGAAGAATATATCCATATATGTTGTATAAAAAAAAATTAAAAAATTCAAATAAGAAACAGGTTTGAAGTAATAGGCCTGATTTTGCTGTAAAATGCAAACATGAAGGGAGTTTGAGCTGGTTGCTGGTGAAATTCGGTTAGTGCTAACCATTGAAGAAAATGTGGGAGTCAGAAGCTGTTAGCAAATAAGGAGCAACTGATATTCCCTTTAAGAAAACTGTGCCCCTAGCGATTGCCTTTGCTGCAATCTTGATAAAGGTTTTCTTTATTGCATTTGATTGCATTGTTTGTTAATGCAGTATTTAGAAATATTTACATTCATTGAGCAATTTTGCATATGTAATTACAATGTTTTAGTATGTTCATAAACATAAACTATTTTTCTAATACATACTTCCAGCCTTTTGCCATATAGACCTTACTTAGGATTTATATCGGAACTGTGATTTGGAATGTGTGTTCATTAACCAGTAGTCAATGCCATACTACACAGTAGGGGTGTGCCGATATTCGTATTTTCCAAGTAATTACCTTTAAGAAATGTATTGTTCTGTAATAATTAAATGGAATAAAATGTGTTATTTACTCAACACAAAGCAATGTGCCCCCTTGGTTGCACAATTATTGAGTTTCAATCAATAACAACTGACAGTGTTTTTAATAGAACTTTTAAACTAACAATGTATTGCGGGATTGTAGTCTTCTGATTAAACTCGACAAATAAATACAAATCCCAGTTTCCACAGCGGTAACTCTTGAGTTAGGTTTAAAGGGGAAGGGAAACGGTGGGGTTTTGTGTGTTAAAATGATTTACAAAGTAATGAAAAAAAAACATTTGCCATACAAAACACGTCATGCTTATCATATAATACAATAAAACGACTTTTAAAAATACGTAAACCAGCACTTCCTGTTAGTGTGTTCCAACATACTGACATTGACGTCACTGGTTGGATAACTTGACCGGCTGGAGGATTTAACATAACAGAGATGGTGAATGTCACGTCGGGATATGCACATACCTGGGAACCAAATATCTTCTTTTATTTATTATTATTTATTTCTTAGCAGACGCCCTTATCCAGGGCGACTTACAATTGTTACAAGAAATCATATTATTTTTTTACACATTATTTGTTACATACAATTCCCCATTTATACAGTTGGGTTTTTACTGGAGCAATTTTATGTAAAGTACCTTGCTCAAGGGTACAACAGCAGTGTCCCCCACTGGGGATTGAACCCATGACCCTCCGGTCTGTAGTCCAGAGCCCTAACCACTACTCCACACTGCTGCCCTAGAACATCTTCTATGTTAATATATTATATAGAAGATCTTTGTGGGAACTCTCCAGGTTTGTTAAAATTGTTAAATAAAGTTATTATGGTTTGAATAAAAAAAAAAAAAAAAATATATATATATATATATATATATATATATATATATATATATATATATATATCGCTTTCATGATACATCACACGTTCTACTGCCTAGTATCAGCCTTTGCTGAGCCGAATCGCTGTGTATTTCCAGCCTTCCTTTTCTTTACTGTTGTCATCAGACTTTGGATTATAAAAAAACCACCATTTCACCAGTACTTTGTTGTTTGTCATTATCTTGAGTACTGCATCACCTCTACACCTGAACACTGCAAACCACTTTGCCACACTGAGACAGACTTTTAACTCTACAATTTCCCTGTAAATAAATACCTCTGTTTATTTCTGCAGTAAAACTTAAATAAATGCAACACCGTGGCTTTTTTAGTTTTAAATGTAACATTGTCCAACAGTTGCTTTTTCTTTTGTAATACAAAAGCCTCTGTATTTTTGGCTCACAAACATCATCCCAATTAAAGTCGCTACATTCCTGATAAGAACTGATACTGTAGACAACTTTTCTAATTGAAAGTTTTCATTAATTTGTATAATAGTTTAGTTCCCCAAAAAATATGACGTCATTTTCAAGCTAATTAAACCTGCCTGCTTCTGCCAAGGTTAACACAGGCTTCCGCAGGCAATAGGGCTTATTAATTTAAAGACAGGGGAAGCCCTATTGTTAAATCTGACTGGCTTCCAAGAGTTTATATGCACTCTAATAACAGAGGCACACAGACAATAATATTTCTACTGGTTGTATATTCTTTAAAACATAGTACAGTTATTACAATATTTTGACATTATCAGTTAGTACTGACCTTACACATTCACTAATAATATTGTTCTACTGTTATACTAGAATAAACAGGAATATAGAATCTTACAATATTCTTATTGACTAATGCAGAGCACATTATAACATTTTTTCTGAATAGTGTGTTTTAACAATTTATTTAATATTTCTGCTGACTTTTTAAATACATTCATTTACAGTCAAATACAGTCATTACAATATTTGTTGCAGTTTCACAAATGCTCAATTTGTATCACAAATGCTCAAAGATCAGCCTGCTTTCAGTAGCAGTGACAGTCTTGGGTCAGTTTCTGTTCTCAGTGTGTCTGTTAAAGCCACCACAGGTGTGGGTGACAGTCTTTAAAAGTCTGATACCTGCTAAAAACTTAAATCCTGTTAGCTGGGCTCCCATCTGTTACATTCTCATTCCCATCATTAGTGGGAATGAGAATGTAAATATTCATATAAATATTCATATATATTAAGCTGTTTCTATCAAAGAGCCATCCATCTCTGCTGCATACACTTTTCACTCAAAAAAGGTGCTAGGGAAGATGGGTTTTAGGGTCACTCGTGAGAGAGCGACAGGGGAAACTGAGTCAATGGGGACATGGCATACAAATATAGCTGCTAGGTACACTTCCAGCATAGAGGGGGATCTGCCCGCCTCTAGCAGATCTTGCTGAAACTGTAGGATAGTTGCTATAGGGCAATAAATAAATAAATAAACCTCTGGTCATACACCAATTTTGAAAATACTTCCACTTATAGGTGTACAGTGCTCTTGTGTAGGTGGCTCTAGCATCCTGCAGTGTTGTGACAACCGTGTCTGAGAGACCTAAGGCAGACAGACGGTCCCGTTCAGGGGCCAGGCCCATAGTTGGAGTGTGGCCGGTTCTGGGCGCCAGAGAGTGCCTCTTGCCTGACTGGGCCATCTAGGAGAAATGTTGTCTCTTCTCTCCAAACTTTCTCTAGGAAAGCCGGGAGCAATGGTATCGGGAATTTGTATAACAGTGTTCTGCGCCACTCGTGCGATAGGGCGTGGACACCTAGTGGACCGCTGCAGCAGTGGAGGGAGAACCATAGTAGTAGTAGTAGCAGTAGTAGTAGTAAACCCCGCTTCAAGCAGGGAATCAATCAGGGGCGAGTTTCTTTTTATGAATCAGTGAAAGTTTCATGCCGTATTGCACACTGTACACAAAATGGATCATTTTGTGGTGCGTGAAAAAGAAAAAAAAAAGAGACCCTATTCTCAGTCTCCAAGCAAGCCCAAATTTCCCACCGACTACAGCAGCACTGGTATACTGTATATTGTAACACTCCATGAAAAATAAACAAGTTCACACAGGCAGTATTCATCCAAACTGTTTATTGTGAAAACAGGCACAAGAAATAAAAAGAAAAGGACAGCTGTCAACTGCGGATCATGGCAAAGAAATAATAATAATAAAATAATCTTTTCTCAGTGTCTTACTTGCTCTCCGCTTCACAGCGCTGTTTCAAAATGATTATGCCAGAGAATATGTGAGTATATATTTATATTAAACATTTTCCTTCATATAAAGCTACAGATTTTTTTTCAAAATAGGTAGTGTTAATCATGGGTATGTCAAACTATATAACAGAGCAAGTGGAGTAATCAAATAGCTCTAACAAAATAGTCTGCCAAGGCTGTCGTTAGTTTAGACTTGACTGTAGAAAGCGTTCAATAACTCCTAGTTATTGACAGCATTTTGCTGTTGTTCACTCTTATGAATAGCAGGTTGATGCTCAGGACAGATGAAAACTTTATACTAATGAAGTAATCATTAACCTTTCTCTCAATTCGTTACAAACATGCCTTCATAGACGAAATCAGATCATGTACTCCTATTTTCTCATTTCGACAGGTGTTAACCCTTTATGAATAAACCCCAATGAAACTTAGTGGAATTACATTTTCGAGTTTTTTTATAAACTAGTGACTGCTTTAAAAATACTTAAATTAAACATTCTGTATAATATATTTGAATAAGAACGACGTTGACAAAGTGCATCACGCTATCTCGTTGTAAACAGGCCCAATTGCTGCCTGTTTTTTCTCATTCATGATGCTATTTGGGACAGAGAATGATCAGTGTTGACACAACTTTGCCCCCCCCCCCCCAGAATTTTTCTGAAATGACGCCCTTGCTTGCTTTCATTTCAAATAAACCTCCACTTACCTGGTTAGTATAGAACTTGGCAAAATCTTTCAACATGATTCTTCAAGGACAAAACTTTGTACAGATTGATGATGTATCATAACATTTGCATTAGTAATTATTATTATTTGTTTATTTAGCAGACGCCTTTATCCAAGGTGACTTACAGAGACTAGGGTGTGTGAACTATGCATCAGCTGCAAAGTCACTTACAACAACGTCTCAACCGAAAGATGGAGCACAAGGAGGTTAAGTGACTTGCTCAGGGTCACACAATGAGTCAGTGGCTGAGGTGATATTTGAACTGGGGACCTCCTGGTTACAAGCCCTTTTCTTTAACCACTGGACCACACATCGATGGCAGATCATTTCTAATAGCAATGCAATGGTTCCATAATAAGAAGTAATGGTAGCTAAAGTGCAACTACAGTGGTATAAACCATTGGTAAAATAGTACTACAGCAGTAATATATTCTGCTTTAGGTTCTCTTTATTGCTTTTACTGCTTTACAACCTGTGATGCGGATTTGTGCACAACGCTGCTGGCTTGATGTAGTCTATTTGAAGCAGTTTATAATTTGTGTAGCTGGTGTTAATTAATAGGCCTTTGTCTTTAAAATGATCAATCTACATCTACATCTGTGAAGATATAATCTCTGGTTGTAAATATAATTTTATCTTATAAATATAAAAATTAAACTGCATTTGTGCTTTTCCTCCCCTTTCTTGTGGTTCTTATATTGCTCTTTCCCAATAAAATAACCTGTGCTGGTAAATTAGGGCAAAATTAAGAAACACAAATTTCAGTTTTTCTTTATAAATCTGACATAGTCGGTGTAGCAGTGGTGGCTTAGCCTGGGTGTAAGGGCCCCTGCTGACACTGACACTGTGCCCCCCAAAACCCTTCCTCATTTGGCTCCCCTTGTTACACTACAGACAATCTGGACAAGGTTTTGAGTTAAATATGCTCAGGATTTCCATGCACAACCAATTAGAAAAATCAGATGACTAAATGCCACATGGAAAGAAAATTATTTTTTGTACAAGTTATATACCATAGCCTATATATATATATATATATATATATATATATATATATATATATATATATATATATATATATATATATATATAAAACTTAAACACAATTACTTCTTTCAAGTATTTTCTTCCTCCTATCTGGTCCTTTATATTTGCTATTTAGTTACTCCCATTATTGCATCGTCCCCTACATACTTTTTCCCATTTTTTTTCTTTTTTCAGGCATACATGGTTGTGACAGGATGACTGGGCGGTGACGTCAGGCAGAAGCAGGAACTAAATAAACTGACACCAATACTGCAGTTTCAAAAAAGACGTGGCTGGCCGCCGTTTTATTTAAATACAAAAATAAATCAAAGGTTTGAACAAAAAAAAACTTGCTCACAGAGCGAAAATAAAACAGGTAAACAAAACAAATCTCGAACACAAAAATAACACAATACAGGTCAGGCTGGGCAGATTGCCTTCACTGTTCCTATGTCTTTTTATTTTCGCTTTCACTCTCTCTGCTCGCTCTCTCCTCTCTAACACCCACCACAAGCTGGAGAGCTGCAGGCTTTTTATACCGTGGCCGAGGGGTTTAACTAGCTAACAATTATTCTATTACCCCTCGGCCACAATCTGCACGAGTTTTCTAAATTACTGTGGATGGGGCTACCATCCACGCTACTAAAACAAAAACAAAACATTCGGCTACGCCGTCACTAAACAAAACAATAACACAACCCACGGCGCTTCGCCGTCATGTATACTTTTAAATAATAATAATAATAATAATAATAATAATAATAATAATAATAATAAATGACTATTACTGCAACAACTAAAACAAATGCAAAACAATACAATACACTGCAAGGGGTACCCCGTTCTAAAAATAAATAAATCCGTACCGGGCTGCTCGCCCTGTTACTTATCCCCCCCCCCCCCTTGTGCGCAGCACACATGGCCCCAACGTCCACCTCCCCCCTCAGTCCCAAAGTCCCGGAAGAGGGGAAGCACAGTGGCCATGGTGGGAGGTCCGGCACCCCCCACTTCTTTGTGGCTGGCAGCTCCCTCTTCCGGGGCTCCCGGCACACACTATCCTGCCACGAAAGTGCGGCTGGTCTCCTGACCTCCCCCCCCCCTTCATGGCCGGCAGTTCCCCTCCGTGGGGCTCCGACCACCCAATTTCCAGCAGCGAAACTGCTGTGGGGGGAGTTGGTCTCCTGACCTATCCCCCCCCCACTCTTCTTCGTGGCCGGCAGCTCCCCTTCATGGGGCTCTGGCCACAGTGTTTCCTGCCGCGAAAATGCGGCTGGGGGAGCTGGTCTCCTGACTTCCCCCCGTTTCTTCATGGCCGGCAGCTCCCCTTCATGGGGCTCCAGCCACAGTACCTCCTGCTGCCTGGCAGGACCGGCAGCGACCCCAGGCGAAGCAGTGCCCCTGGCGACGACCCCAGGCGAAGCAGGACCCCCGGCGACCCCAGGCGAAGCAGGACAAGCAGCAACCCTAGAAGCAGCAGAGCTGGTGACGACCCCAGGCGACAGCAGCAGCGGCGGACCCTCAGGAGGCGACGGCAGCAGCGGCGGACCCTCGGGAGGCGACGGCAGCAGTGGCGGACCCTCTGGAGGCGAACTCGGGAGGGGAGCCCCTGGCCATGGAGGCGGCAGCGGGACCTCCACTTTTCCGTCGTACCCTGTACCCTGTGCGGCGCAAAAGGCAGCCCCAGGCGATGAGGCGCAACAGGCAGCCCCAGGCGATGCGGAGCAACAGGCAGCCCCAGGCGATGCGAGCGTGGCAGCCCTGAGCAGAGCGGGCGTGGCATCCCTGAGTGGTGCGAGGCAGGCATCCTTGGGCGGTGCGAGGCAGGCATCCCCGGGCGGTGCGAGGCAGGCATCCCCGGGCGATGGCAAACTCGGGTGGTGGTGGTGGTGGTGGTGGTGGAGGCAGAGACAGCTCCTGCTGCTCTGCTCCTGGCGAAGGCGGCAAGGGCACCTCCCCTTCTGGCGGCAGTAATAATAATAATAATAATAATAATAATAATAATAATAATAATAATAATAAATGACTATTACTGCAACAACTAAAACAAATGCAAAACAATACAATACACTGCACAGGGGACGGAGGGGTACCCCGTTCTAAAAATAAATAAATCCGTACAGGGCTGCTCGCCCTGTTACAATGGTCTTTTAAAATGTTAAACATTGTTTAAATATATAACTGATTCTATTTTATGACCGCAAATATAAATATAGAAAATAAATGTACTGTATGTGCTAGCAGTGCTGATATATCCTATATATCCTATATATACTGCTGTATTATTAATATACAAGTAAAAAAATACACCTTTATTTGTTTTCTAATCATTACCAACCTTTATTTAGTCTATTCTAATTTTCTTTAAAAAGAGGGGAAAAGATTGAATATGGTTAAGTGGCTGAGGTAGGTGGTCGATTTGTGACGTCATCATTTTGAACTGACTTTGCAGTTGAATGAAGTTCTGAGAGGTGCCTCAGGTATTTTTTATTTATTTTTTTATTTTTTTAAAGCAGGTGAAGTCTCCTGTACCAATTTTGAGAATAAAGCATCTCAAGCTCAAGGTCAGCTCTTACATATACTTTGGAACTCCAACAATCTTCCCACAAAACAAATCAGCCCCATTACTTCCCAGGAGCACTTTGATTTTAGTATGTTTAATTTAGCAACCTACTAAATGATTGCTCAGGTCACCCTGCAAGAGTGGATCTACCCGATATGGGAAAACAAGAATACCAAAACACAGCACAAACAACACATGTGCAGCACAATAACAGTTTAATTTATAATACTGGCTCTTTAGTAACAGGAAGGATAAATGCATTGACTATACAAAGGTAATTGCAATACTAAGGGTTAGTATAGTATATTACACACTATACAGGTTTTGCAATATACAGGGTTTCTTACTTCAGTACCAACATGCCACTCAAGACATCTATTTCACTGATAACTTTTGTTATCAAAACAAACTGTACCGTTATGGAAGTGCCTTAGAGGCAACTATACCATGAGTTACGCAGGTTGCTTCAAAAAATGACATGGGATTGGAGTTTAATGACCAGTGTTGGGGTTTGTTGACCTCTGGGAAACGTGTTATCTCAAAGGTAAATGGAGGTGAACATATGTTGTAAAAACGCTGATAAAGCAAGTCTGCAATATTAGACACGCACTTTATGGTCTTTGGAGGTTTGCACTGCTATATATAAAACGTCCGTGTAAGAACTGACCGAGCTCAGAAGCAGCTGACTTTGAGCTAAGGTACGTTTGTGAAGATTTTCTCTTTAAATTGGTTTCAGTGCGCTAAATACTTACATCTATAATTAAATGGACCATATGAAAACAAAACAAAAAAAAGTATTTAGTGGCAGTAATAAATGTGTACAGTGTAAAACAAGTTATTGCCTTTCATGCATAGTAATTAATGTGTATTAATAAGCTTTGGTTGGCTTATTTAAATTCACTGATTTTGTAGGGTTATAGGGAAACATCTGTGTATGAGGGGAATATATGTGCTGCAAGTGCATTTGCGAAATTGACGGACAGCTAGAAAACGATTTAGTTAATACAAACAGTACATTTATGAATACTCAATAAGTTATGTAAGTATGTATTACTTTCATGTTGCTATATATATATATATATATATATATATATATATATATATATATATATATATATATATATATATATATATATGTACTTTTATAATACTTAAAGTGTAATTGCTGTCCTTGAAAATGAAGAGCTACCTACAAAACACTATAATATGACTTTTACAGATTCAAAATTATTTTCCTCTAGGAAAAGAGCATCCAGACTCCAGGCTGGACATAGAGATGGATTTCAGTCAAAGTGGGATCAATGAAAGCACACAGTTCTGTTATGAATCAGTGAGTGGTTCATGTCCTAAACCAATCATTTCTATCAGTATGCGTGTTGCAAAGTACATATTCCTGGTGACAGCAATAGCATTAACTGTTTGTGGAAACCTGTTTGTCATAATCTCCATAGCACATTTCAAGCAGCTTCACACACCCACAAATTATCTCACCCTCTCTCTGACAGTAGCTGACTTCCTTCTGGGAGGATTTATTATGCCCCCCAGCATGATCAAATCCGTTGAAAGTTGCTGGTATTTTGGAGACTTTTTTTGTAAAGTTCATACCAGTACTGATATAATGCTTTCCACAGCTTCCATTTTGCACCTGTCCTTCATTTCAATTGACCGCTACTATGCTGTATGTTATCCTTTGAGGTACAAAACTACAATTACTGTATTTGTCACACTTAACATGATTTTCATTAGCTGGACTGTGTCAGCCATTGTTGGATTTGGAATGGTATTCCTAGGGTTAAATATACAAGGTATAGAGGATTTCTATTACAAGAACTTTGACTGTGTAGGTGGTTGCATTCTGATACAAAGTGAAGCATCAAGAATGGTTTCCTCTTTCTTCTCCTTTTACATTCCAGGACTTATAATGATAGGCATTTATCTGAAAATATTCCTTGTGGCAAGACGACAGGCCAGGTCAATTAGAGATACAGAACAACAAAGGCAAAACACTGAAGAAAAGAAAAATACAACAGCAAATAAGAGAGAGAGAAAAGCTGCAAAGACACTAGGGACAGTGATGGGGGTCTTTCTCATATCTTGGTTACCATTTTTCTTGTTCAACATAATGGATCCATTTTCTTATTACTCAACTCCACCCCTTTTAGTAGATGCACTGGTCTGGTTTGGTTATTTGAACTCAACATTTAACCCCTTTGTCTATGCTTTCTTTTATAGCTGGTTCAGAAAAGCGCTCAGAATTATTGCGCTTGGCAAAGTCTTTCAAAACGGTTCTTCAAGAACGAAACTTTTTGACGAGTAATATTAATTCATTTTTACCTTTACATAGTTAACAGCACTAAATGTTAAATAATTGTGCCATTTTTAATAATCAGTTACACCTTGAGATTTTTAAACTGCTGTGATAAAGAATTATATTGTAGTAATTAAAATTAAAATAAACAAATTAGTAATTAAAGAAAATAAATCTGTATCACACTACCAAAGGATTAACATCAAAAATGAAATTACAGTAAACCCTGTATTACTGGTCACCCAGACTAAACAGTCATGATGTACACTTAGCCACTAACCCTGAAGCATCTTCCAAATCAAATCTAAACTGAGTCCTATTACATTTTTTTCAGATAATTTCCTTAGCTTGGAACATTTTAACACAATTTGCTGTTGTCAACTAATGACATATCTGTGCTATGAATTTGTTTTGTGAATGGATATTGTATTGTTGCATATGTAATTAAATGTGTTATACAATTTATGAATGAGCCTTGCTGCTTCCTGTGATCTCCCCCTGGGCACCTTTGTAAATTAGATGATTAATAGTTTTATTTTTCCTGGTTAAATGTTGGAAAATATCCCATCCATCCATCCATCCATCCATCCATCCATCCATCTATCTATCTATCTATCTATCTATCTATCTATCTTATATAGTCACAGATAGACTCATGGTTACAGTCCATGAAATGAACCACTAGATTTGATATAATCCGAGTGTATTAAATGGTCATTAGAGTTGTATACAGTAATTAGAGTTGTACACAACCAATATGCTATTGGTATACTTTGTCAATGTGTATTTCAAAGATGCACAGTGATAATGCAATGACTTTACGGTTTTTATTTGTCACCATCAAACACAGACCAAGTTAAATCAAGAATACAAGAGAGAATAGCTTCATGGTGATGGCGGAGGTCTCATGAAACAAAGACACAAGTAAAATCTGCAGGTATAAACAGCGTAAAAATTGCTGTGAATAAAGTTTCTAAGGTATGCCGTAGTATCATTTGAGAAATTCTATTCTTTAACTTCTTTGTGCTTGTTATTATCAATTCATCAATTTTTGTCACATTGACACAACCACCACTGTAAGTGTCCTAACAATTTCATTCCATTTACTCATAATACAATCAAAATGAAATGGAAAATACATTCATGTTTCATGACTAACAGGAGACTAACATGTGGAGTGCAGAACTTAAACATAGTGAAATAGGCTGATGAAACTGCATCACCGTTCCCATTAATTCTTTTTATTGTAAAATTAAATATGTACAAAGAATACCACACAATGAATCGCTGAGAAAATCTTTCGTACCAGTATTAGTAATTAGTAATTAGTACGGTTTTGTTTGCCTATCAATATAGTTCAATTCAACTACCCATTTAGTAGTGTCTTGATTGCTGGGCTGCTGTTTAAATCGCTTTCCTGTAAATAAATAAGCCAGTGCACACACATATACAGGGTTCACATAATCAAGTAATAGTCACACAGCACCTAAGGGTTAAACATATTTGTCGGATCTTCTACAGGAGTATGTGATGAAGATTTATGCAACATCAAGGCAATTATCATGTCAGCACACAAAGGTCCCCCCAAAAGAAGTTTGGCCACAGCTATTTTGCAGAATTCTAAACAATTACTATATTTATTTTTCATACTGTGTGGGTTCAAACCTTACTTTTTTTTTTGGATAACTTAAAATGTGTATAGAATTAAGAATGTTTTAAAAAAAAAAAAAGAACACTCTCTTACTTGCCAAAACAAAATAGAACATATAATACATTTAAAAAATACAAGTATGATGTTGATGGCCAGTACAGAAAAAGGCATGTAGGGTTTGTATTGTTAAAAGTGTGTATAGCAATAATTTGGTTGTTTTTTTTTTTATTACCGTACTGTATAAAAAAATGGAAATGTCAACAAGAACCTGCATTAAACAAATACTTAACAAACCACCGTACATTCACAATTCATTGAATGAATGTACTTCAATGTTAATATAGTAGGTCTATCAAATATAATGAAAAAAGGGGTGATAACACCAGCTACATTGACATCAGTGCTAATTACAACACCATCTTGAATAAGATCAATTGAACAAGGTACATTATTTTGTAGTATTGTGTGCAAACTAACAGAAAAAAAAACCCCAGAGAAGAGGGCATTATGTACTGAAATATGTGTGTGTACAATTCAGCAAGTTTCTATCCTCATGTCTTATTCTCAATAACAGAATGATAATACTGTATGTTTATAAGTCTCCAGTGGCTACCTCTGATCCAGTTTAGCGTGTACTTCACCGGCCCTCTTTACTGTGTCTGACATACAGTGTGAGAGAAAATACACTCAACTTGATTAGATGTAGCCTTCAAACACTTATAAACATATACATATTATATAATTAAATCGAAATAAAAAACAGACGGAAAGCTGATATTAACATTTAATCTGTTTTTGTAGAACCTGTTGTGGTTTAAATATTTATATTTTTTGATTGACATTTTGTGTGCAAGATCTACTGAAATTCTAAGTGTAGTTGCTGCTGATAGGTTCCAATGGGGATGTGATTTATAATTAATGTTAACGGTGGAGAAAGAAAAAACAGAGACAAGTGAATAATCTCTGTGAATGGCAGCTTTCTCCTGCCATCATCCTTACATCCAGTAACATAAGCCCAGCTACACACAATTGAACAGAAAGCATATAGAGAAAGCATGCAGTATATATTTTACAGATAAAGTGGTTAACTGATCTTATGGAAGTTTATTGAAAATCAGTGCCTTACTATAAATATTATGACATTAATGAAACCATCACATACAGTATGTCACTACTGTTTTCTCATAATTTTATTAAAAAATAACTCGGTTCCTTACATTAAAATTTGGCTGTAAAACTAGTGGACTGAATGTGGTTTTCCTGTTGACCTCAGAATATCTGAAACAGGGACAGTGTCCTGTTACTGTCTTCTTGGGCACATTTTTGTTTGCAGGAGATGCTGCCAGTCGAGTTTTGTTTACAGGAAATCGTAGCCAAGGATTTGACCTGTTGTGGACTTCAATTTTGCTATATCTCAAATTTGCAGTTTGCAAGAAACATGTTACAGCAACCATGTACTTTCATTTGAAAACTTTATCGATCATTTCACCTGGAGTGAAATTGACCGAACCCCAGTATTTCCTGTCATTAAACAACCAGCTGCTTCCCCAATTGACTGACATGCTTTGAAGCCATTAAGATGCTTTGACCCAACATGCAGGTGCAGTGACCTGGGAAGTGAAATAGTAACAGACTTCCTGGGAGTAAGGCAAGGAAGCTGAGAATGTTCTTCCTGTAGTACCATGCTTTAAAATGAAAACACTTGTTTGCTATAACCACTTTAAACACTATCACAGCTTAGCTCTGCATAGGCTTACCATATGACTCCATGTTCACTTGGACAGTTTGGTGCAGTTCAGGCTTTTCAAATCATATCACAATGCATTCTGGTATGTTTTACCAGCCTCACGTACCGTTAACTTGTTTCATTCTTTAAGAAGTAGGGCTACACTTACCAGAATACATTGGGGTGTGAGTTAAAAATCCTGAACTGTCCCAAACTGTCCCAGTGAACATGGCGTCATGTGGTAACCCTAGATATACAGTGAGTTTAATATATTTAAGTCCAACCTAATGCTTTAAAATGTAGGAGAAACTTGTTCTTAGAAATACAAATTAAACTAAGAAATTAAACCAAAAAATAAACTTAAATAAAAATTATAGAATATTATGCCAATAACAGACCACCTAAAATGCATCATGTTGGAGAGCTAACAGTATGTGTACTTCAAAAAAGAAATATATCAAATATGTTTTTCTGTTCTTTTTCTTACATCATTTGTTTGCTGAAATCCCAAGTGTACATGGTCCTTAATATTCTCAGAGAGGAATAGTCTGTTGTCTATGAAGTTGATGGAACCAAAGTAATATGAAAACAACATGTTTAATTGACAGCAGGTGTAAGGTTTTAATTAGGCCCTATGGTCAATCTGACTTCGGCCAGGTGACTGGGGAAGGGGTAGATTAATATAATGAGTTAATCACAAAGGGACGTACAAAAACAAGGGCAAACTTAAAAGTCATTATTGTTCAATTACTGTAACACATTTCTGAACTGTCAAAACAGATTTGTTTTCCACGTGTTTGTCCTCCACGTGATTAACGTTGTGCTGTGTTTCTATAGTTCTTTAAACACCCAATAAGCACAGACACACTTTCACTTCACCTCAGTTTTAGATAAACTTGTATTTACCATAAATAATCTATTTACAGACCTTCATATTAAAAGCAACATAGCAAGCCTTGCAGTAAACATGCTCCTACCCATACTGTAACTTAGTGGATAATAAAACCATTCACAACACACATATTCTTAAGATATACAATTACATGGATAGTTGCCAACAATGCAGAAGTATTAAAACTCTGATATTAGGAAGCAAGAGCAGGGGCATGCAAGTGAAAATAATATGATGGTTACAGAAATAATCTATTCTATACAGACACGGTTCTGCATATCTAACCTTACAGACTATTTCCATCAAGCTGCTGAACACACCAAATGATTACAAACGCTGCATTGCTTGTGTGAATAAGCCTGCCAACATAGTAATTGTTTTGTTTTTCTTTTCAGGTAAGAATACTAGAAACATATTATTTCTCTTCAGAGTTTATTTCATTCTGTTTCTTATTAGATGAAATATATTTTAAAACATTGTTCTGTCTAGAAAGGGTTCCTTTTTCTTTTTGTTAATTTGCCCCTGTGTTTAAGAACATAAGAACATAAGAACATATGTTTACATAAGTTTACAAACGAGAGGAGGCCATTCGGCTTATTGATCCCAGAATCCTAGAATCTCATCAAGCAGCTTCTTGAAGGATCCCAGGGTGTCAGCTTCAACAACATTACTGGGGAGTTGCTTCCAGACCCTCACAATTCTCTGTGTAAAAAAGTGCCTCCTATTTTCTGTTCTGAATGCCCCTTTGTCTACTCTCCATTTGTGACCCCTGGTCCTCGTTTAGTTCCCCAAAAAATATGACTTCATTTTCAAGCTAATTAAACCTGCCTGCTTCTGCCAAGGTTAACACAGGCTTCCGCAGGCAATAGGGCTTATTAATTTAAAGACAGGGGAAGCCCTATTGTTAAATCTGACCGGCTTCCAAGAGTTTATATGCACTCTAATAACAAAGGCACACAGACAATAATATTTCTACTGGTTGTATATTCTTTAAAACATAGTACAGTTATTACAATATTTTGACATTATCAGTTAGTACTGACCTTACACATTCACTAATAATATTTTTCTACTGTTATACTAGAATAAAGAGGAATATAGAATCTTACAATATTCTTATAGACTAATGCAGAGTACATTATAATATTTTTTTTCTGAATAGTGTGTTTTAACAATTTATTTAATATTTCTGCTGACTTTTTAAAATACATTACAGTCATTACAATATTTGTTGCAGTTTCACAAATGCTCAATTTGTATCACAGATGCTCAAAGATCAGCCTGCTTTCAGTAGCAGTGACAGTCTTGGGTCAGTTTCTGCTCTCAGTGAGTCTGTTAAAGCCACCACAGGTGTGGGTGACAGTCTTTAAAAGTCTGATACCTGCAAAAAACTTAAATCCTGTTAGCTGGGCTCCCATCTCTTACATTCTCATTCCCATCATCAGTGGGAAGACTTCATATAAATGAAGCTGTTTCTATCAAAGAGCCATCCATCTCTGCCACATACACCTTTCATTCAAAAAATTTGCTAGGGAAGACGGGTTTTAGGGTCATTCGTGACAGAGTGCTCGGGGAAACTGAGTCAATCGCGTCTGAGAGCACTAAGGCAGACAGACTGTCCCATTCAGGGGCGAGACCTATAGGTTCTGGGTGCAAGAGAGTGCCTCTTGCCTGACTGGGCCATCTGGGGGCCACTAAGAGAACTGTTGCCTCTTCTCTCAGAACTTTCTCTAGGAAAGCTGGGAGCAACGGTATCGGCAGAAATGCGTACAAAAGCATTCTGGGACACTCGTGCGATAGGGCGTTGACGCCTAGTGGACCTCCACAGCAGTGGAGGGAGAACCATAGGGGCAAAGAGACTGACTCGGGCCCTCCCGAACCATTCCCAAATGTCCAAGACATAAAATGTTAACAGTAATGAACAACTGTAGTTCTGAAAGAAATTACTTCTGTTAAAATATAGTATTTTTTATTATTCTTACAATGTTAAAGGGACATCTGATGCGGATGCACGCATATTTTTTTCAGTTGTTAAAAACTCGAGTCCTTTGTATTTCTTTATTTTTATAATTGAAGTGTTCTAATTGAATGTAAGTTGTGCCTTTTGTTTAACTATTATGCACAACAGTGTTTTTAGTTATTGGATCTTCTGTTAAAAAAATAGATAAATAATGTCTGCTCTTTATTTTGAAAATAAAACGTCAATGCATCGATTATCGTTGATAAATGCCTATACGATAATCGAATAAGATATTAGGTTGCCGATTGCACCACTACATAATTGTAACTTTTTTTTATTGTCAGTAGGCTTAAATTATCTTCATTTTATTTATTTATTTTGTTTTGTTTTTAGTTGGCAAACACCAAACATTACAAGGCAATAAAAGGTTACAATGCAAAAACAACATTTAAATACAGTATAGATTAAGCTATTTTATAGCGTTCACTGTACACAAGGTGGCAGCTTGTCATAAGAGACTACGGAAGCTAGCCTACGTGTAATTTTGTAAAAATAAAAAAGTTTACCTTACTTCATGCTTTCCAAGGTCTACTCTATTGCTATTGGCTAACATGTAGCCTCAAAATGGTTGGGATTCTGTGTGTATTCCAAGTGCAATCACCCTCTGTCTGTCATGTTTTACTGTATTTGTATTGGCTACATGATGCAAGCTTGCGGCTAGCCTCTACCACTCATAATTAGTCTGTTGCCATGCAGGGTATGGTTCATATGTGGCTCCTCCCTTAAGTTTCGATTTCCGTATACAGTATGTACTATATTTATAACGTTGTAGATTTGTTTTAATTCCTATGCCATTTTCCTCGCTTTCAATTGAGGAAAAAAATAAGAATAAATAATAACAATAAAAGTCATCCAAAGCCTAAATTGGACCTAAATTGGACCTTATTCAACAGGGAGGTGTCACAAAGACGGCTGCAGTGGGTGACGTCAGACCAGAAACAGGAAGTAATACACAGAGACTTGGGGTTTTGGTGCAGCAGAGCGCGTAATCGCGCTCAGTATTTAATGATTAACAGACAGAACAGAAAATAAAAGGTTTGAAACAAAAACACAGGACACGGCACTTGCAGCCAAAATAAACAGGTAAAAAAACGAACAGACACTGACACACAGGGACGAACACTAAACAAACACGTACCACGTAGCAATTGCTTCACTATTGATTATCTCCTCACTCTCTCCCGTTCCTTCACCCTGAACACACAACCCCGAGTGAGTCAAACGTGCATCTATATATACTGTTGTGCTGGGATTCAATTACTAATTAATTATTCACTTGAATCCCAGCACGTGAATTAATTACGTGCAACCTCGTGCGCACATATTAATTACTTTAAATGCACGTGAAGTGATGTGCAATCCCGTGCCTAAATACAATGATACAATTTAAATCACACGTGAAACACAGACCCGTTTATATCCCGTGTACCAATCTCTATACACCAACATTAACACACGCACGCAACATACAACACAGAACACACAAATGCACACAGGGGCGGAGCACATTGCCACAGGAGGACAAAAACAAAATTGCCTTTTCAGTTGCTCATAGAATGAAAAAATGAAATGGTAGCCTGCAAGTATTCGCAGTTTGGTTTTTCAAACCGGCTCTTTATCTTCCCTGTGGATTTATATATCAGCAGTAAAAGCAGGTTTTGTTTTTTAGCCTCCCACTTATTAAAGTCAGGAGCAACTACTGCTGTACAGGGAATCTACATATGTGAAATTTCCAAAGGGGTCTGCACCTCTATTGAAACATTTTTAGGGGTCTTTTCATACATGAAAAGGGTCAAAACATACCTGCGTACAGCTACTGGGGATGAGAGATTGAGCAATCATTTGGTCATTGCGAGCCAACCCAACAAAGTAAAAGCATTAGACTTGCCAAGATGAAAGCGAGACCCTACTACCTTTTATTTTAGTTTATTCGTGATTATCTGTGTAAACATGTCATTTAAAACTTTGCTACATATTTTTACTTTCGACATTCGAAATACCGGGCTTTTTAGTCGAGATAAATACAGTAATTTGTGCTGTAAATGTTGCTGTAAAGGAAATTTTAAATTTACCTTTAACTGACTTTGCACGAGAAATGTCGGTCTCACTTTAAATTCTGCCACCACTGTTTGTCTACAGGACCGCGTCATACTCCGACGTGACAGGCAGGGAGGTTTATGCAAATTAGCTCAGTGCTGCAATGGATTGTGGGTGTTGTAGTTAAATTGCAAGTACGAATTGCAGTACAAAGTAGTGATTACAAATCATTTAGATTAGTAGTGATTGCAAAAATACTGTATTAAAAACGGCCTATCCCCAGACTGAAAATAAAGCAAATTAGATATTTGCCTAAATAGAAATCGGTTAAAGCCATCAATACTTGTTTATCAGCGACTTTTAAACGTGTCTTGTACAGATCTACGAGTCGACTAGGCCCCAAATAAAAATAAAGTAATCTGTGTCAACGTGAACCCAATCCGAGAAGTTTCTAATATGTTTTAGTTATATGACCCGACAGAAATATATTATTATTATTATTATATAGCAGACATTTAGCACAGGCCTGGTTTATCCAAGGCAAATGACAATGGATCAAGCAAAGCAATATCCAACATCACAACACAACCACAACATTGCCATAACAAATTCAGCCACAAGAAATGCTCAAACATTTAATATTGAAACAATTTACATTCTGTGTTGTGTTTTCAGGATAAAATGTAAATTGACATATAGATATAGATATTGATTTATATATATATATATATATATATATATATATATATATATATATATATATATATTAAATATCCCCATCAAAGAATCACACCTTCTCCTCATAAGCCAACAGCTAACATACAAAATAATATGGCATTATGAATTGAAAGTCTGCATTCTATGTAAATCTAAGGTTAAAAACAACAACAACATGAATGTGTCTAATAATAGTAAATTAATTATACCGTAGGCGAGGGTAATGTTAAGGACAAACTTATTCGACACTATCATGATACAGAGACCAGAGGCTTTATGTACAGGCAAATTACTTCTTCTTACTGTTCTGTGTATCCTTGTTTCCAAAATCATACTGGTTATGTCCATTTATATACAGTGCCTTGCATAAGTATTCACCCCCCTTGGACTTTTCCACATTTTGTAGTGTTACAACCTGGAATTAAAATGGATTTAATTGGGATTTTTACCATTTGATTTACACAACATACTTAACACTTTAAAGGTGCAAAATATTTTTTATTGTGACACCAAAGTTAATTAAACAAAAAAAAGACATTTGTTGGTTGCATAAGTATTCACCCCCCTGAGTCAATACTTGGTAGAAGCACCTTTGGCAGCAATTACAGCTGTGAGTCTTTTCGGGTAAGTCTCTACCAGCTTTGCACATCTGGATCCTGCAATTTTTGCCCATTCTTTTTGGCAAAATTGCTCAAGCTCTGTCAAGTTCGATGGGGACCGTTGGTGAACAGCAATTTTCACGTCTTTTTTTCAAGTCTTGCCACAGATTCTCAATCTGATTGAGGTCTGGGCTTTGACTGGGCCATTCTAAGACATTCAGGTTCTTGTTTTTAAACCACTCCAGTGTAGCTTTGGCTGTGTGTTTAGGGTCATTGTCCTGCTGAAAGGTGAACCTCCGCCCCAGTCCCAGGTCTCTGGTAGACTGAAACAGGTTTTCCTCTAGAATTTCCCTGTATTTGGCTCCATCCATCTTGCCCTCAATCCTGACCAGTTTCCCAGTCCCTGCCGATGAAATGCATCCCCATAATATGATGCTACCACCACCTGCTTCACCGTGGGGATGGTGTTCTCAGGGTGATGAGCAGTGTTGGCTTTGCGCCACACATAGCGTTTTGCGCTAAGGCCAAAAAGTTCAATTTTGGTCTCATCAGACCAGAGAACCTTTTTCCACATGTTTGCTGTGTCTCCCACATGCCTTTTGGCAAAATCCAAACGGGATTTGATATGGTTTTTTTTCAGCAATGGCTTTCTTCTCGCCACTCTTCCATAAAGCCCAGCTTTGTGGAGCGTCCGGGTTATAGTTGTCCCATGGATGGTTTCTCCCATCTCAGCTGTGGATCTCTCCAGCTCCTTCAGAGTTACCATTGGCCCCTCTGACTAATGCCCTCCTTACCTGGTCACTGAGTTTTGGTGGATGGCCTTCTCAAGGCAGAGTTGCGGTTGTGCCATATTCTTTCCATTTTTTAATAATGGATTTAGCGGTGCTCTGGGGGATGTTCAAAGTTTGGGATATTTTTTTATAACCGAACCCTGATTGGTGCTTCTCCAGAACTTTATCCCGGACTTGTTTTGATAGCTCCTTGGTCTTCATGATGCTGTTTGTTTAGATATGCTCTCTAACAAACTCTGGGGCCTTCCAGAAACAGGTGTATTTAATCTGAGATCATGTGACACTTTAATTGCACACAGATGGACTCCATTCAACTAATTATGTGACTTCTGAAGGCAATTGGTTGGACCAGAGCTTATTTAGGGGTGTCACAGCAAAGGGGGGGAATACTTATGCAATGAAGACTTTTCAGTTTTTTATTTGTAAATAATTTTGAAAAATATGTAGATTTTTTTCCCCACTTCGACATTATGGACTATTTTGTGTAGATCAGCGACAACAAATCCTAATTAAATCCATTTTAATTCCAGGTTGTAACACTACAAAATGTGGAAAAGTCCAAGGGGATTGAATACTTATGCAAGGCACTATATATATATATATATATATATATATATATATATATATATATATATATATATATATATATATATATATATATCAGTGCCTTGCAAAAGTATTCAGACCCCTGACAAATTCTCTCATATTACTGAATTACAAATGGTACAATGAAATTTCGTTCTGTTTGATATTTTATTTTAAAACACTGAAACTCAAAATCAATTATTGTAAGGAGACGTTGGTTTTATGTTGGGAAATATTTTTAAGAAAAATAAAAAACTCAACCCCTGTGCTGTGGAAGCTCCCAGTTTATACCGATGAAAGAAATTGCCCTAATGAGGACACAATTACCTTACCATTGGCCTCCTGTGAACCATTAAAGTTGCTGTCACATTTTCTGGATAACAACCCCACTGTTGAAGGATCATTGGTCAGGCTGTGAATCTGAAGGAAAATGAAGACCAAAGAGCATTCTACAGAAGTTAGAGATAAAGTAATACAAATGCATAGATTAGGGAAAGGGTACAAAATAATATCCAAGTGTTTGGATATCCCAGTGAGCACAGTTGGATCAATAATCAGGAAGTGGAAGCTGCATCACACCACCCAGGCACTGCCAAGAAAAGGGCGTCAGTCTAAACTCAGCGCTCAAACGAGAAGGAGACTTGTGAGAGAAGCCACAGAGAAGCCAACAATCACTTTGAAGGAGCTACAGAGTTCAGTGGCTGGGAGTGGAGTAATGGTGCACCAGTCAACCATATCAAGAGCTCTGCATAACACTGGCCTGTATGGGAGGGTGGCAAGAAAGAAGCCGTTACTCAAAAAGTACCATCTGAAAGCACGTCTGGAGTTTGCCAGAAAGCATGAGAGTGACCCAGCTGCGATGTGGGAAAAGGTTTTGTGGTCAGATGAGACCAAGATAGAGCTTTTTGGCCAAAACTCAAAGCGCTATGTGTGGCGCAAAACTAACACTGCCCATGCCTCAAGACACACCATCCCTACAGTGAAGTATGGTGGTGGCAGCATCATGCTGTGGGGATGCTTCTCATCAGCAGGGACTGGGCATCTTGTTAAAATTGAAGGAAGAATGGATGGAGCAAAATACAGGGAAATACGTCAAGAAAACCTGCTTCAGTCCGCTAAAAAACTGAAGCTTGGGAGGAAATTCACCTTTCAGCAGGACAATGATCCCAAGCACAAGGCCAAAGCAACATTGGAGTGGCTCAAGAACAAAAAGGTGAATGTCCTACAGTGGCCCAGTCAAAGTCCTGATCTCAATCCCATTGAGAATCTGTGGCACTATTTGAAAATTGCGGTCCACAAGCTTCGTCACCAACCTGAACAACCTGGAGCAAATCTGCCAAGAAGAATGGGCCAAAATCACTCCGACACTGTGTGCAAAGCTGGTACATACTTACCCCAAAAGACTTAAAGCTGTTATTGCAGCGAAAGGTGGCTCTATCAAATATTAATGTGTGGGGGTTGAATACTTATGCAAGCAAGATATTTCAGTTTTTTATTTTTCTTAAAAATATTTCCCAACATAAAACCAATGTCACCTTACAATAACTGATTTTGAGTTTCAGTGTTTTAAAATAAAATATCAAACAGAACGAAATTTCAATGTACCATTTGTAATTTAGTAATATGAGAGAATTGGTCAGGGGTATGAATACTTTTGCAAGGCACTGTATATATAAACTCTTCGTAGAATGAAACTTAATAAGTTATATCCACTGATATACACAAAATGTCATTCTCCAAACTTCTAAAACATCTTCAGCTATATCATGAAAGTGAACATAATTGTTCTGTAAACTGTGGCATTGATGGATGACCCCGACAGTATAAAAGAATCAGGTCACTTCACGTTCGAAAACACCATCGCCTGCTTGACATCTGTACTGATCATGTTCACCTACTGGAAACACCCCAAAATTATGAAAGTTTAGATTTACATGAGGAGTGTAATGATGATACTCAAACAATATCCAGGTCAGCTTTTCAAGAGACTGTTGTAGATCTGACAGATTCTTTCAAACGACACTTGCATTGTTTTCATTGAAACTGCAGGAAAAACATGTTGTACCATGAGTAGTCCAATCCACTGTTATTGATGATGTAAAAGATGTGTTCAATTACTTTCATGGCCAATATAATGTGCTGCTTAAAAAATGTCTAGATGAGCTGTAGCAGGGCGATTGCCCTGCACGTGTGTATTTAGTGTGGATATAATTTGTATGGGGAAATGGGTTTATTGTGTGTCGTTTTGGAGTTGATTTGTTTAACTGAATTACACTATGTAACACAATTTTTGTTCCTGGGTAGTAAGTGTTATTTCCTAATTGCTTATGCCTCAAAAGTATAGAAAATGGCTATTATTCCCCACAAACTTTGCTTTTGTGACCAGGACAGTGATATTTTGAAATTTACCTATTTCCAATGAGAAAACGGGCGAATTTGTGTCTTTTCATTCACATAAAGTCAGAAAAAAACAACATATGAATCCAAATTAACATGTATTTATACTAAAGTAATACAAAAATGACTACAAAAGATTTAGAAGTGAGTAGTTTTTCAAGATTTACGATTATACTGTAAATCACTTTCACGAATCAGCCCCCAAATGTAGTCTCCCATCATGTTCTCGTTATACTGTCCTTGGTAGCGGTGTTCAAAGTCCAGTATATCCTGGTGGAAGTGCTCGCCTTGCTCCTCCGAGTACGCTCCCATGTTCTCCTTGAATTTATCAAGATGAGCATCAAGGATATGGACTTTGAGGGACATCCTATAGCCCATTGTGCCGTAGCTCTTCACCAGAGTCTCAACCAGCTCCACATAGTTTTCGGCCTTGTGATTGCCCAGGAAGCCCCGAACCACTGCGACAAAGCTGTTCCAAGCCACTTTCTCCTTACTAGTGAGCTTCTTGGGGAATTCATTGCACTCCAGGATCTTCTTTATCTGTGGTCCGACGAAGACACCGGCTTTGATCTTTGCCTCAGACAGCTTAGGGAAGAAGTCTTGAAGGTACTTGAAGGCTGCTGACTCCTTATCCAGAGCTCTGACAAATTGTTTCATAAGGCCCAATTTGATGTGCAGTGGTGGCATCAGCACCTTCCGGGGGTCCACCAGTGGCTCCCACTTGACGTTGTTCCTCCCCACAGAGAACTCGGTCCGCTGTGGCCAGTCCCACCTGTGGTAGTGCGCCTTGGTGTCCCTGCTATCCCAAAGGCAAAGATAGCAGGGAAACTTGGTAAAAACGCCTTGGAGACCCATCAGGAATGCCACCATTGCAGCCTCTTGATGCCATCTCAGAAAAATGCAGATATGTATCCACTTAGGCAGCTGGAACTAAACTGAACTGGTGGACTTAAGGCCCCTGTATTTATACTACTATTTATATTACTGGAAAGTTCTAGAAGTTACTCCAAGTTTACTCAGCACTGAATCTATCTGGAATGTTCTGGAAAATAGGTCAATTTCAAAATATCACTGTCCTGGTCACAAAAGCAAAGTTTGTGGGGAATAATAGCCATTTTCTATACTTTTGAGGCATAAGCAATTAGGAAATAACACTTACTACCCAGGAACCAAAAAAAAAAAAAAATTGTTACACAGTGTATTGTTTTACAGACGGGCGCTCGATTGAGACTTGCTGCCTGCTAGGTTTGGTTGAATACCGGCTCATGAGTAGGTTAGTTAGGGGATTGTGATCCCATGTGATGTATAGCGAGGGTTACGTAGTGTAGCCGGTTCCTGGAGCGGGACGCCTCGTTTTAAGGCTAGAGCTCACCCTCTGGGGCACCTTTTATTTGTAGTTTTTGTACTGTGGTTTATTTTGCCTTTTGTACAGCTTGCTGTATGTGTCCTCAGTGCGTTACCATGGCTGGTAACGTCACATGACCACCTTTACTTTCATTTCTGTTTGTATTAATAAATCCTGCGCGCCTGTGCCGGCGTTTCAAATCCACCCCCCCAGTGTCTCTCTGTACTTTGTAAACAGCGGCTATCCACGCACGTGACGTAAGACCCTGTCACATAAGCACTCTGTCAACATCGAAACTGATCCTCAGCTGAAGTACTTGACAGAATCTGATTTACTGGAACAGTGCTTTAGCAATGTGGTAAATGAGTATCAGTTGGAAAAATACTGTGTAGAAGAACTTTCATTGGTTGAGCTGGTGGAATATATTTTGGGTTATGATACAACAGGAAACAGGAAAGATTTCAATACATTCCACTGATAGATGTGCTTAAATTAATTCTGACCAACAGATATATATGGCAGCAGATACAACAAAGGGATGAGAGTAGTGAAGAAGCTATTACAGACTTTTGTGATGGTAGCATATATAAAAGCCATGAGTTTTTCACCAGTGGTGAAACACTGTTGAGAATTCACCTCTATAATGATGAATTTGAAGTTCTAAATCCTTTGGGGTTGAACAAACTTATACACAAAGTGTCAGGATTCTACTTTGTTCTTGGAAACCTTCTCCCTAAGTACAGATCGAAGTTGAAAAATATTCACACAGTCATCCTTGTACGCATCCAGCTGGTAAAAAAAAAAATGGTTACGAATTAATTGTAGAGACCCTTGTTGAGGGAGTTGAAATCGAAATCAATGGATAACTGCATAATATAAAGGGCACTCTTGTGACTGTATCTGCTGACAACCTAACAGCACATGCACTAGCAGGATTTTCTAGGTCCTTTAGTAATGGAAGAGTCTGTCGCTATTGTCTGTGCCACTACAAAGACATAGCACAAAAAAAATTGTGAAGAAGACTGTGTTATCCGTTCATCTTGTCACTTGCAGTGTGTTGTAAATGATCCAAGCAGTAGGTCTGTCTATGGTATCAATGAACCTTGTGTGTTTAGTATGCTGCCATACTTTGACCTTACCAAGGCATTACCTCCAGATGTAATGCATGATTTTTTGGAGGGTGTAATTCCACAAGTTTTGAAGCTACTGATAAAACAGCTACACAGAGAGGGAATTGTTACGATATCACAGTTAAACAGTAATCTCAAAAGTCTAAAATATGGTCAGAAAAAACAGTTTTGATTTCTGAAAGACTATCAATTGAGGGGACTCTTTCTGGAAAGGCCATAGAAAAGTGGACATTGTTTAGAATCCTCCCATTTCTAGTCAGGTGTAAAGTTCCTGAAGACAACGACCATTGGAGATTATATTTAAAGCTTAGAGAAATAGGTGATATCCTCCTTGCACCCACCTTAAATCGCTATTGGATTAGCCATTTGGAATGTCTGACTGAAAAATTTCTCTCAGACTTCAAACAATGGTTCCCAGATCATTTCACTCCCAAGATACACTTTCTTGTGCATTATGCATGCCTCATTCAAGAATACGGAGCTCCGAGATCTTACTGGTGCTGATTTGAGGCTAAACACCAATACTTTAAAAAAGTGGCACATTTGATGAACAATTTTAAGAACGTTTGCTATTCTTTTGCCAAGTATAACCAAATGAGACAGTGTTGGGAATGGCAATCAGAGAGTGCTTTTGGAAATGATAGTGTTCCACAATCAACATTTGAAGTATGTATTCAGAAAATCCCAAAAGAATAAAATACCTTTTTTGAGGGCTGCCTGGAAGTTGCAGAAAGCACATTGCCAGATTCAGACACTGTCTGGAAGACAAAGGAGGTTGTAATTGACACTGTTAAATATGCTGTTGGTGACTTCTTCATAGTTGATTCAGTACATGGAGAACAAATTCCGCAGTTTGTGAAAATCTTATACATTTTGCAATTTCGTACCCAATGGTTTGTGTGTGGAATGCTATATGTGAATAAAGAATTTAATGAGCATTTGCACTCATTCTCAGTAGAAGACTCTCACGAATGGTTAGCTTTCAAACCAGGAGATGAACTGCATTACCATGCTCTGGATTGTTATTAAGATGAGAATGCTAATCTTCACATTGCTCTTCTACACAGAACAGAGCACAACAGGTAAAAAAAAGATATAGTATGGGGAGGATCGGAGGCAGAAGATTAATATTCTTTATATATTTTAAGGGTTAAAATACTGTTTTTTTAAAACATAACATATAGTTGTGCATAATTTACATAGATGTAAACTACAACTTGTCTGTCATATGATATAAACCTTCACATATGTGAAAAAAAATATACCATGTTCTAGGGATGGGTCGGTATACCGGTTTTGAGGTTTACCGTGGTTTAGATACATTACGGTATAGATACGGTTCCTTTTGCGCTGCACCGCGATTATTGTAATTACGATTTTACAACGGTTATGACAGTCCACCACAAAGTGTAAAAAAAATAAAGTTGCAACGAATGGGGCCGAATACCAAGTTTAATACTCACGAGCTGTCTCCCTTGTTTTAGAAACGCACTGTTGACGCATTAGTAGTACTCTGTCTGCTCTCTCACCTTCCTATTAATCATCATTGCCGCCATTTTGTGTTGCAAAGAGTGCTATACATTATAGTGTCAGATGGAGTGCCGTTTTGTAGACGTTGCAGAACATCGGTTTCTGCTCGTGGTGGAAACACATCTAACTTTTTTACACACCTCAGGGACCATCACCCTGCAATTTATGCAGACATCTCAAAAGTAAGTTATAAATACAGCAGTTATAGTTTTCTCTGCTATTAAATAATAATCAATATTAGTTAATGTTTGTGCTTTAAACAATGTGACCGATCTTTTCCGAATTCTTACCAGCAAATAAACTGCACTTTTTTAAAAAAAATGGTGGAGTGGTTTTCCTGTACAACTGATCTGTGGACCAGTATTGGAGGCAATGGAGAACAGTACATGAGCCTGACAGTTCATTCAGAATGGAAATTACAAACATACTGTCTGGAAACAATTTTCATCCCCCAGGACCATACCGCTGACAATAGTCAAGCCTTTTTTCAAGAGCACCTTTCTGAATGGAACCTGAACACCTGCAACCTTGCTGGCATAACCACTGACAATGGAGTAAACATGAAAAAAGAGCTGCTTGGATTGCATGCAGTGTGGCTTAACTGCTTTGGCCACAATCTGAATCTGGCCATTGGAAAGGCTTTAAAACTGAACAGAATAGAAACTGCTGTGAAATTGTTCAGGGCTTTAACCGCAGGTGGAAAAGGAGAAGGGAGCTAATCAAAAAGCAGCCTGATCTAAATGTACCTCAACACACCCTAATCCATGATGTAGTTACCAGGTGGGGCTCCACTTATTCCATGGTGTCCCAGTTCATTGAACAATAACAGGCTGTGTGTGCTGCCTTGGCATGTGATATTAGTACATGGCATTTAATGCCAAGAGACACAAATATTGCCACCCTTGAAGATGTGTGTAAAGTTCTTGGAATGTTGAACACCTTTACAGATTCTCTAGCTGCTGAAAGCTATGTCACTATATCAGCACTGAAGCCAATACTTCATCATCTGACAAATGATCTGCTCACAGAAGAGACTAATGACAGTGAGTTGGCCAAGCACATGAAGGCTGCCATAAAGGATGATCTGATTGCAAGGTACTCAACAGACAACATCAAAAAACTATTGCTTGTTTCCTAGACCCCAGATTCAAGAACAGCTTCTCTGAAAATGTAGAGGACATAACTGCCATCACAGCAAATGAGGCAGTAGTCACTGCTACTGTTAAATTGTCCCAGCAAGAGGTAACCACAGGAACAGAGAATGCTGCACAAGGTACCACAGGTGAAGGCTCGGCACCAGGTAGCCTTTGTCAGCTACTGCAGAACATTACCACAAAGCAGCAGCAGCTACAGAGAAATCGTGCTGAAGTGGATGACTGTAATGAAACCAGAGCCAGGAGTGAGGTCTTTCGCTATTTAGCTTTGCCACAAATCACTGCTGAAAAGGATCCTCTGATGTGGTGGAATACTCATGCAGCAGATCTTTAGACTTGACTGTAGAAAGCGTTCAATAACTCCTAGTTATCGACAGCATTTTGCTGTTGTTCACTCTTATGAATAGCAGGATGACGCTCAGGACAGATGAAAACTTTATACTAATGAGGTAATCGTTAACCTTTCTCTCAATTCATTACAAACATACAAACATAGATGAAAATCATTTGGGCTTAGCGACGCATCTCAATTATCTCTTATGAATAGCAACTGCCGTTAAATAGGAATCGAAATGAAATCCAATCACATACTCCTGTTTTCTCATTTATGAATAAACCACAATGAGACTTAGAGGAATGCCATTTTCAAGTTTGTTATAAACTAGTGCCTGCTTTAAAAATACTCCCCCCCCCAGAATTTTTCTCAAATGACGCCCTTGCTTTCATTTCAAATAAACCTCCACACTTACCTGGTTAGTATAGAACTTGGCAAAATCTTTCAACATGATTCTTCAAGGACAAAACTTTGTACAGATTGATGATGTATCATAACATTTGCATTAGTAATTATCATCAATGGCAGATCATTTCCAATGGCAATGCAATGGTTCCATAATAAGAGGTAGCTAAAGTGCAATTACAATGGTATAAGCCATTGGTAAAATAGTACTACAGCAGTAATATATTCTGAAGTCACCCGAAACCAATGTTGAGAATAAAGCATCTCAAGCTCAAGGTCAGCTTTTACTGATACTTTTGAACTCCAACAGTCTTCCCACAAAACAAATCAGCCCCATTACTTCCCAGGAACACTTTGATTTTAGTATGTTTAATTTAGCAATCTACTAAATGATTGCTCAGGTCACCCTGCAAGAGTGGATCTACCCGATATGGGAAAACAAGAATACCAAAACACAGCACAAACAATACATGTGCAGCACAATAACAGTTTAATTTATAATACTGGCTCTTTAGTAACAGGAAGGATGATTGCATTGACTATACAAAGGTAATTGCAATACTAAGGGTTAGTATAGTATATTACACACTATACAGGTTTTGCAATATACAGGGTTTCTTACTTCAGTACCAACATGCCACTCAAAACATTTATTTCACTGATAACTTTTGTTATCAAAACAAACTTTACCGTTATGGAAGTGCCTTAGAGGCGACTATACCATGAGTTACGCAGGTTGCTTCAAAAATGACATGGGATTGGAGTTTAATGACCAGTGTTGTGTTTTGTTGACCTCTGGGAAACGTGTTATCTCAAAGGTAAATGGAGGTGAACATATGTTGTAAAAACGCTGATAAAGCAAGTCTGCAATATTAGTCACGCACATTATGGTCTTTGGAGGTTTGCACTGCTGTATATAAAACGTCCGTGTAAGAACTGACCAAGCTCAGAAGCAGCTGACTTTGAGCTAAGGTACGTTTGTGAAGATTTTCTCTTTTAATTAGTTTCAGTGCGCTAAATACTTACATCTATAACTAAATGGACCATATGAAAAGAAAAGAAAAAAGTATTTAGTGGCAGTAATAAAAGTGTACAGTGAAAAACAAGGTATTGCCTTTCATGCATAGTAATTAATGTGTATTAATAAGCTTTGGTTGGCTTATTTAAATTCACTGATTTTGTAGGGTTATAGGGAAACATCTGTGTATGAGGGGAATATATGTGCTGCAAGTGCATTTGCGAAATAGACGGACAGCTAGAAAACGATTTAGTTAATACAAACAGTACATTTATGAATACTCAATAAGTTATGTAAGTATGTATTACTTTCATGTTGCTATATATATATATATATATATATATATATATATATATATATATGTACTTTTATAATACTTAAAGTGTAATTGCTGGCCTCGAAAATGAAGCGCTACCTACAAAACACTATAATATGACTTTTACAGATTCAAAATTATTTTCCTCTAGGAAAAGAGCATCCAGACTCCAGGCTGGACATAGAGATGGATTTCAGTCAAAGCAGGATCAATGAAAGCACACAGTTCTGTTATGAATCAGTGAGTGGTTCATGTCCTAAACCAATCATTTCTATCAGTATGCGTGTTGCAAAGTACATATTCCTGGTGACAGCAATAGCATTAACTGTTTGTGGAAACCTGTTTGTCATAATCTCCATAGCACATTTCAAGCAGCTTCACACACCCACAAATTATCTCACCCTCTCTCTGGCAGTAGCTGACTTCCTTCTGGGAGGATTTATTATGCCCCCCAGCATGATCAGATCCGTTGAAAGTTGCTGGTATTTTGGAGACTTTTTTTGTAAAGTTCATACCAGTACTGATATAATGCTTTCCACAGCTTCCATTTTGCACCTGTCCTTCATTTCAATTGACCGATACTATGCCGTGTGTTATCCTTTGAGGTACAAAACTACAATTACTGTATTTGTCACACTTAACATGATTTTCATTAGCTGGACTGTGTCAGCCATTGTTGGATTTGGAATGGTATTTCTAGGGTTAAATATACAAGGTATAGAGGATTTCTATTACAAGAACTTTGACTGTGTAGGTGGTTGCATTCTGATACAAAGTGAAGCATCAAGTATGGTTTCCTCTTTCCTCTCCTTTTACATTCCAGGACTTATAATGATAGGCATTTATCTGAAAATATTCCTTGTGGCAAGACGACAGGCCAGGTCAATTAGAGATACAGAACAACAAAGACAAAACACTGAAGAAAAGAAAAATACAACAGCAAATAAGAGAGAGAGAAAAGCTGCAAAGACACTAGGGACAGTGATGGGGGTCTTTCTCATATCTTGGTTACCATTTTTCTTGTTCAACATAATGGATCCATTTTTTAATTACTCAACTCCACCCCTTTTAGTAGATGCACTGGTCTGGTTTGGTTATTTGAACTCAACATTGAACCCCTTTGTCTATGCTTTCTTTTATAGCTGGTTCAGAAAAGCGCTCAGAATTATTGCGCTTGGCAAAGTCTTTCAAAACGGTTCTTCAAGAACAAAACTTTTTGACGAGTAATATTAATTCATTTTTACCTTTACATAGTTAACAGCACTAAATGTTAAATAATTGTGCCATTTTTAATAATCAGTTACACCTTGAGATTTTTAAACTGCTGTGATAAAGAATTATATTGTAGTAATTAAAATTAAAATAAACAAATTAGTAATTAAAGAAAATAAATCTGTATCACACTACCAAAGGATTAACATCAAAAATGAAATTACAGTAAACCCTGTATTACTGGTCACCCAGACTAAACAGTCATGATGTACACTTAGCCACTAACCCTGAAGCATCTTCCAAATCAAATCTAAACTGAGTCCTATTACATTTTTTTCAGATAATTTCCTTAGCTTGCAACATTTTAACACAATTTGCTGTTGTCAACTAATGACATATCTGTGCTATGAATTTGTTTTGTGAATGGATATTGTATTGTTGCATATGTAATTAAATGTGTTATACAATTTATGAAAGGGCAGCAGTGTGGAGTAGTGGTTAGGGCTTTGGACTCTTGACCAGAGGGTCGTGGGTTCAATCCCTGGTAGGGGACACTGCTGCTGTACCCTTGAGCAAGGTACTTTACCTAGATTGCTCCAGTAAAAACCCAACTGTATAAATGGGTAATTGTACATAAAAATAATGTGATATCTTGTAACAATTGTAAGTCGCCCTGGATAAGGGCGTCTGCTAAGAAATAAAAAAAAAAAAAAAAAAAAAAAAAAAAAAAAAAAAAATGAATGAGCCTTGCTGCTTCCTGTGATCTCCCCCTGGACACCTTTGTAAATTAGATGATTGATAATTAGATGATCTATCTATCTATCTTATATAGTCACAGATAGACTCATGGTTACAGTCCATGAAATGAACTACTAGATTTGATATAATCCGAGTGTATTAAATGGTCATTAGAGTTGTATACAGTAATTAGAGTTGTACACAACCAATATGCTATTGGTATACTTTGTCAATGTGTATTTCAAAGATGCACAGTGATAATGCAATGACTTTACGGTTTTTATTTGTCACCATCAAACACAGAACAAGTTAAATCAAGAATACAAGAGAGAATAGCTGCATGGTGATGGCGGAGGTCTCATGAAACAAAGACACAAGTAAAATCTGCAGGTATAAACAGCGTAAAGGGGGGATGTGCAGGTGGGGTATGCCTGTGCTTCTCAGCTTGAATTTAAAATGGAAGACACCAAAGCAATGCAAAGTTTACTATTCATGTTAGATTTGTTTCTTAAACTATAAAATAAATATACCAATGTATGATAAGTAGGTTTTAATTATTATGTTTTGTCAGGGGGTTGGGATGAATAGCTTAGCTAAACCCAGAGAAATTCACCTGTCTGACTGTTTTTTTAACAGAAACTTCTAAAAATTGCTGAGAATAAGGTTTCTAAGGTATGCCGTAGTATCATGTGAGAAATTCTATTCTTTAACTTCTTTATGCTTGTTATTATCAATTCATAAATTTTTGTCACATTGACACAACCACCACTGTAAGTGTCCTAACAATTTCATTCCATTTACTCATAATACAATCAAAATGAAATGGAAAATACATTCATGTTTCATGACTAACAGGAGACTAACATGTGGAGTGCAGAACTTAAACATAGTGAAATAGGCTGATGAAACTACATCACCGTTCCCATTACTTCTTTTTATTGTAAAATTAAATATGTACAAAGAATACCACACAATGAATCACTGAGAAAATCTTTCGTACCAGTATTAGTAATTAGTAATTAGTACGGTTTTGTTTGCCTATCAGTATAGTTCAATTCAACTACCCATTTAGTAGTGTCTTGATTGCTGGGCTGCTGTTTAAATCGCTTTCCTGTAAATAAATAAGCCAGTGCACACACATATACAGGGTTCACATAATCAAGTAATAGTCACACAGCACCTAAGGGTTAAACATATTTGTCGGATCTTCTACAGGAGTATGTGATGAAGATTTATGCAACATCAAGGCAATTATCATGTCAGCACACAAAGGTCCCCCCAAAAGAAGTTTGGCCACAGCTATTTTGCAGAATTCTAAACAATTAATATATTTATTTTTCATACTGTGTGGGTTCAAACCTTACTTTTTTTTTTTGGATAACTTAAAATATGTATAGAATTAAGAATGTTTGAAAAAAAAGAACACTCTCTTACTTGCCAAAACAAAATAGAACACATAATACATTTAAAAAATAAAAGTATGATGTTGATGGCCAGTACAGAAAAAGGCATGTAGGGTTTGTATTGTTAAAAGTGTGTATAGCAATGATTTGTTTTTTTTTGTTTTTTTTATTACCGTACTGTATAAAAAAATGGAAATGTCAACAAGAACCTGCATTAAACAAGTACTTAACAAACCACCGTACATTCACAATTCATTGAATGAATGTACTTCAATGTTAATATGGTAGGTCATAAAAAAGGGGTGATAACACCAGCTACATTGACATCAGTAGAAACAACTGACTACAGTAAAGTGCTGTTATCTCAGTGCTAATTACAACACCATCTTGAATAAGATCAATTGAACAAGGTACATTATTTTGTAGTATTGTGTGCAAACTATCAGAAAAAAAAGAAAACCCCAGAGAAGAGGGCATTATGTACTGAAATATGTGTGTGTACAATTCAGCAAGTTTCTATCCTCATGTCTTATCCTCAATAACAGAATGATAATACTGTATGTTTATAAGTCTGATCCAGTTTAGCGTGTACTTCACCGGCCCTCTTTACTGTGTCTGACATACAGTGTGAGAGAAAATACACTCAGCTTGATTAGATGTAGCCTTCAAACACTTATAAACATATACATATTATATAATTAAATTGAAATAAAAAACAGACGGAAAGCTGATATTAACATTTAATCTGTTTTTGTAGAACCTGTTGTGGTTTAAATATTTATATTTTTTGATTGACATTTTGAGTGCAAGATCTACTGAAATTCTAAGTGTAGTTGCTGCTGATAGGTTCCAATGGGGATGTGATTTATAATGTTAACAGTGGAGAAAGAAAAAATAGAGACAAGTGAATAATCTCTGTGAATGGCAGCTTTCTCCTGCCATCATCCTTACATCCAGTAACATAAGCCCAGCTACACACAACTGAACAGAAAGCATATAGAGAAAGCATGCAGTATATATTTTACAGATAAAGTGGTTAACTGATCTTATGGAAGTTTATTGAAAATCAATGCCTTACTATAAATATTATGACATTAATGAAACCATCACATACAGTATGTCACTACTGTTTTCTCATAATTTTATTAAAAAATAACTCGGTTCCTTACATTAAAATTTGGCTGTAAAACTAGTGGACTGAATGTGGTTTTCCTGTTGACCTCATATTATCTGAAACAGGGACAGTGTCCTGTTACTGTCTTCTTGGGCACATTTGTGTTTGCAGGAGATGCTGCCATTCGAGTTTTGTTTACAGGAAATCGTAGCCAAGGATTTGACCTGTTGTGGACTTCACTTTTGCTATGTCTCAAATTTGAAGTTTGCAAGAAGCATGTTACAGCAACCATGTACTTTCATTTGAAAACTTTATCGATCATTTCACCTGGAGTGAAATTGACCGAACCCCAGTATTTCCTGTCATTAAACAACCAGCTGCTTCCCCAGTTGACTGACATGCTTTGAAGCCAGTAAGATGCTTTGACCCAACATGCAGGTGCAGTGACCTGGGAAGTGAAATAGTAACAGACTTCCTGGGAGTAAGGCAAGGAAGCTGAGAATGTTCTTCCTGTAGTACCATGTTTTAAAATGAAAACACTTGTTTGCTATAACCACTTTAAACACTATCACAGCTTAGCTCTGCATAGGCTTACCATATGACTCCATGTTCACTGGGACAGTTTGGTGCAGTTCAGGCTTTTCAAATCATATCACAATGCATTCTGGTATGTTTTACCGGCCTCACGTACCTTTAACTTGTTTCATTCTTTAAGAAGTAGGGCTGCACTTACCAGAATGCATTGGGGTGTGAGTTAAAAATCCTGAACTGTCCCAAACTGTCCCAGTGAACATGGCATCATGTGGTAACCCTAGATATACAGTGAGTTTAATACATTTAAGTCCAACCTAATGCTTTAAAATGTAGGAGAAACTTGTTTTAGAAATACAAATTAAACTAAGAAATTAAACCAAAAAATAATCTAGACCACCTAAAATGCATCATGTTGGAGAGCTAACAGTATGTATACTTCAAAAAAGAAATATATCAAATATGTTTTTCTGTTCTTTTTCTTACATCATTTGTTTGCTGAAATCCCAAGTGGACATGGTCCTTAATATTCTCAGAGAGGAATAGTCTGTTGTCTATGAAGTTAATGGAACCAAAGTAATATGAAAACAACATGTTTAATTGACAGCAGGTGTAAGGTTTTAATTAGGCCCTATGGTCAATCTGACTTCGGCCAGGTGACTGGGGAAGGGGTAGATTAATATAATGAGTTAATCACAAAGGGACGTACAAAAACAAGGGCAAACTTAAAAGTCATTGTTGTTCAATTAACACATTTCTGAACTGTCAAAACAGATTTGTTTTCCACGTGTTTGTCCGCCACGTGATTAACGTTGTGCCGTGTTTCTATAGTTCTTTAAACACCCAATAAGCACAGACACACTTTCACTTCACCTCAGTTTTAGATAAACTTGTTTTTACCATAAATAATCTATATTAAAAGCACCATAGCAAGCCTTGCAGTAAACATGCTCCTACCCATACTGTAACTTAGTGGATAATAAAACCATTCACAACACACATATTCTTAAGATATACAATTACATGGATAGTTGCCAACAAAGCAGAAGTATTAAAACTCTGATATTAGGAAGCAAGAGCAGGGGCATGCAAGTGAAAATAATATGATGGTTACAGAAATAATCTATTCTATACAGACACGGTTCTGCATATCTAACCTTACAGACTATTTCCATCAAGCTGCTGAACACACCAAATGATTACAAACACTGCATTGCTTGTGTGAATAAGCCTGCCAACATAGTAATGGCTTTGTTTTTCTTTTCAGGTGAGAATACTAGAACACATTTGTAATGCCTGCAATACTAAATAGTGTTCAAGGCTCCTGTGTCAGGTGCGGTCAGAATTGTTTGCAGAACAAGGACGAGAAATGTGTGACTTTACCGCTGTAAAAACAACACTCACTATGTTGTGAGACTTTTGGCCCCCCTCTGCAATACAGTAGGCTTTATATACACAAAGCACAGTGTGGAACAGGTACCATAAGATGAAGTTTCACATACGAACAGCTAGTTGAATCTACACCAGTGAGAGGCATGTGTAAAATAACAGCCACAAACTATAAATCAGGAAAAAAATTATAATACATCAAGGGTACGAGCGAAACTTTGATATTATAATGAGATTCGTACATATGCATGTGACGGGATGGCTGACTAGGTGACGTCAGGCCAGAAGCAGGAAGGAAAACAAACAAGTACTGCAGGGTAGAAGACGCTTGCGGCGCCGTTTATTAACACAAAAATAAAATAAAACGTTTAAACAAAAACACACTTCTCACAGAGCGAAACAAAAGATTTAAACAAAACAAATCACAAACACTAAATACAACCCTACGGTCCGGCTGGGCAGCAGCCTTCACGGATCCTTAAGATAGTTGTTCTTTTTACTTTCGGTTTTGTTTCTCTCGCTCTCGTTCCTCCTCTCGAACACCCACCCCGAGCAGGGAGAACTGCAGGCTTATATGTCGGTGACCATCTCCCGATTAGCAACAAATTAATCACTTAATTAATTCGGGAGATGGCCACCTTCTACACAAGGTTTTTAAATTGTGGATGGGGCTTCCCATCCATGCTGCCAAACAAAACCTACGGCTCTTCATCATCACATTTAATAAAACAATAACAAAAACAGGGCTATGCTGTCATATTTATAAATAAATAAATCATAACAATAATAATAATAATAATAATAATAATAATAATAATAATAATAATAATAATACAACAAAACAAATACAAAATAATAAATTGCACCGGGGCGGAGGGGTACCTCGTTCTAAAAATAAACAACACATTTATGGCATGGCTTTGCCCGGCCCCCTTTTCATGTGCAGGGCTCCTCTCCCTGCCACAATGCATATGAAAGTAATTTGAAAGAAATAGTCGGAACTACAGTACCGCAGCAGGGATGAAACTAAGTTACAGGAGTGAAAATGACTAATATATCGCGGGTAGGTCTATGAAGTCACAAAAACCTATGAAAAGTCAAGATACGAAAGAAAAATCAATGATATATAGAGCCCTAGATGTGTTTTTTTTTAAATGTTTGGTTTATGCCAAAACAACTTTATTAAGGAATTAGAAGGTATTTATTTTGAAAATATACGAAAATAAATAATCTTTAAGCCTGTGAGTTAATATGACCCCATGCTTCAAAAATAAAGAACAGGAAAGAGAAAGACATGCTTGCTTTATTTCTTGGATATGTTGCAAAACCTGGCAGACCCTCATTGATTCAATCCCATGAGGTGTTCAGGCACTAATGGAGTAGATATGAAGGAGTGCACATGGAACACTGTCCTTTTTTAGTGCTGTTCCAGTTACAGAAGGCCCTGAAGGGGGTATGGACTATTTCACTCTCCAGATTAAATGACCCAGGAAGTACAAGACAGTCTAAAAGCATGGTTTGCAAACAGAGAATTATCTAACCTAGTGTATTTCTAACCTACAATTTTTTTTTGTACCCATGACTTTTTTATAATGCTACTGAATTGTTTCACATTGCTCCAATATTGCAACATTTATCATGTTTCTTGATTGCTCAATCTGGCTAACATTTTGCTTTGTCGGTTTGTTTCGTCAATGTTTTAAAAATAAAAAATAAAATTTTTTACACTTTCAACTTGTTTTCAGTCAGTTTCCTCCACTGAATGTGAAAGCTTCTATCCACTGTGAGTGCTAAGTGATTAAGTGACCATGTAAAGCTAGTGAAGTTATCCTGTTGGGGGAAATGGTGCTGGACTTTTTTTTTACAGAACATGTACACAGACACATGCATGCTTTTGTGACTCTCCAAATACATTGCCTTGTATTGCACAAGTATTGTGATTTAACAGCCACTACTGGAATGCATTACAACTTTTAAATGAAACTTTCTAAAAAACACTGAATTTAGAATTCTTAAAAAAAACGGAACTCCCAGACCTCTGTACTGTTCTGCCTATATGGTTACGCCGGCCCTGGTCAGCATGTGTGTTAACCAGGATCCTAGTGTTGAGGAGCAGGAAATATTTTAGGGGATTCTAATCCCATCCCAGGATATCTTACTGCATGTCAGGAAGAGGATTCCTGGAGCGAGACTCCCCTTTTAGTGGGAGCAGCGCTGAGTCAGGTTTTTGGCAGCTTTTATTTTGAGCTGTTTTCCCACTGTCTTTTGTTTTGCATTTTGTACATTTCTTTTGTTTACACTGGTGTGAATGTCTTTCCACACTAGGACTACCATTGGCGGCTATTCGTTTACTGCAACTGCAATTGTGTAAATATTGTAAATAAAACCTGTGTGGCATGTCAAATGCAAACTATGTTTCTGGAATCTCTCGCAGTGAATACCCACACCCCTTCTACAATAACTAATTACTGACTTCTATATAACAATCTTTTGCTTAATATAATGACCTTTTAAATCTATTTAGTGACTGATCAATAAAGCTTATTAGTAGTGTTAAGGTATTTTTTTGTTCCCTATCCAAATTAATTTTGCATTGACCAGTCACTAATTAGATGTGTGTCTTAATGTGTTGCAGGTGTGCACAATTATGGTCTTAGGGGTCCTCTTTCAGGTCTTAATCAGTTTATTGTTAAATGATACCTATAAAACCTGGAGGGCCCAGACCTCAAGGACCAGATTTGTGCACCCTTGCATTTCACTGGCTTCAGTGAAAAATCATGTGGGTTGTGTATTGTTGCTCTTATTCTACTATTAGGATAATTGGCCAGTGATATGTATTGCTTTTTGATCTATTTGTATTTGATCTATTACTGTTTCTCTTGCTTTTTCCATGTGTGTGTTGCACTCAGTTTGTGTCTGTGTCTGCCTGCTCTCTGAGCCAGCAGTCATTGTGTAACTCTCCAGCTCTGTCGTTGACTCTTTGTTAGGTCACCTGGCTACCTGTCTGGGTGGCTGTGATTGTTAAAGTGATATGAGGGTGAAAGGTGTAATTATTTATTTAATTAATGAAGTAATTAAAGTGTTCAATAAATTGTTGCTGTTTATTTAATCATAAGGTATAATTGTAACTGCTTAATTTTAGGTGAATACAATATATATATTATATATATATACACTATTTCTGAGAGTAAGCAGCTTGTTTAAAGGAAACTAGATCTCCAGCGTTCATGGCACAAATATACTCAGAAGAGTTGTAGGTTTCTATAATGAAGTTATCTATGAAGTCATTGACAGTAGGCAGGAGTAAGGTTTTAATAAAGCTCAGTGGTCAAGATGACTTTGCAAGTTTCCCAGCTGACATAAGATTAGTTAGGCCAATTATAATGAGCTATTCACAAGGGGAACTTTTGAATACACCATAACAACATAGGTGTGCTGTTGGTTTAATGACTATAAAGATCCCTTGGAGAAACTAAAAAGTGTTATGACTTGCATTCTAATTTTTCAAGATATTTTATAACTAAACCACTACAGTAATGGAAAACTTAAGAACCTGTCAAAACATATTAGTAATTTGTCACCTAATCTTTTAGAGGATTAATGTTTTACAATCATTAACCTACTATCACTGCATTCTTTTCTTCTGTGGAAGATGATTTGGTTTTTTTTTGCTTGTATTTTAAATAATGACAATGCTATAAAACTAAAAGCTGATGCAGCCTCCTGGTACAAAATCACTTCTGTGCTGTAGCTCATTCACTCAATTGGTCAAGTTCTGTGTCTAACTGCATCAGGCATTGTGAATTGATTTTAAAATCTGTATATTCTGATTAAAGTAAGTAAGTAAGTAAGTAAGTAAGTAAGTAAATAAATAAATAAATAAATAAATAAATAAATAAATAATTGTGTCTGACTTGTTTATAACTCAATTGACAATTTGTGACCCTGCAGCTCAGCAGACAATGTGTTTCTACTTAGCATTCAACTAGTAGAAAGGGATGTTTAATATTGAACAAATCAGGGTTAGCCAAGTAGTTGAATCATAGGAGTATATTTTACAATTCTGAGTACAACTACAGTAAAAGTCTAATTAGCATCTACTTTTTCTAGGTGGAAATGCAATACAATTAAATCTGTCTAAGTGGCTTGAGAGACTAATTAACCCTTTCAGGACCAAGCATTTTTCAGTGGGATGCTCCCCCAGGACCAGGCACTTTCTGGCTGTAGTTGACTCTCTTCCTATAAAAAATCACAAAAAATACATTTTTAACAGTAAAGTCTTGCAAATGGTGTCCTTTTTTTCAGAACACTCTGGGGAACATTATAAAATACTTCAGAAACCATACAATACTTTTCGCTTTTTTTTCAACATAATGTTTTTTTTTTCAACACAATGTTTTTTTTTTTAATTCTTTTTATGTTAAGTAATTTTTATTATGTATTCTGCTTAGAGATACTTGTATAAATGTGTTATAATATGACCTGAGTGACCTTGCAATACTTCCTCAAAGTTTTGTTGTAAAATATTGATGTTTGGGCATATTACAAGACATTATTTCACCTGAGTGATTGCAATGACATAATACACGTTTATTCTCAATTCGTACTGAATCAGGCACACTTAATGTCGATCAACAGGCGATCAACAATCAGTTTAAAAAATGTTACTCGTCTCTTTATACTATGATTCTCCTAAGGATGATACACTAATTAATGCTTTTTTTGAAAATGTAACCATCCCCCATGTTGATCCACAGTCCAAGGCTAGGTTGGAAGAAGCACTCACCAGTGATGAAATTGCTTCTGTAATACGCATGATGCAAAGTGGTAAATCACCAGGCCCGGACAGGTTTCCCAGAGTTCTATAAACAGTTCTTATTAAGCTCTGTTTGCTGAATCTTTCTCGAATTCAGTTTTACACCCTACACTGTATAAAGCTTCAATATCATTCTATATTCCCCTTCAGACTCACCTGTGCCTGAGATGCTTCTCAGAGAAGACGTTCGATTGTGTTGAGTGAGATTATCTTTTAATGAACTTACAGAAATTTAGTTTTGGTCCCAATATTATTAACTGGACAAAACTACTGTATGTATCTCATCTTGCCTCAATACCAACCAATAACACACATTTAGAATATTTTCCTCTCCACTGTGGAACCAAGCAGGGGAGACCTCTCTCTCCACTTTTATTTGCCTTCGCAATTGAACCTCTGCCTATTACACTGCACAGCAACCATGGCATACAGAGTTTAGTCAGAGAGAGGCGGACACAGAAGGTCTCGTTGTATGCTGATGACCTTCTTTTGTACATTTCTGATCCTGTTTCCTCCCTCCCACAAGCACTTTCAACTCTAGAATTATTTTGCAAATTCTCAGGCTATAAAATTAATTTGCACAAAACCGAACGTTTCCCCATCAACTTGGCTGCTGGATATTATAACTGATTTCCATTACATGAGAGTAGATGTTAAAACTTCATGCTGATTTGAACTCGGCTCTCGCCAAGATAAGCACCAACTAAGACATAGCTTTACAGTAAACTAATGTGATCCATAGGTGTCTCCATCCATTTGCGCTTCCTTCCATATGATGATGTAGATATCCTTCTGTCAGGTGTTGATGGCTGAAGTGTAATGGTGGCTCCAGGGATCAGCTTATTTTGCCTCCCTAGCGCATCAGCACACACAACGGCTGCGATGCTGGCTCCGGGGATCAACCACAGTACGGTCTCCCCAGCGCATCAGCATGACAACCGTCTGGATTGAGCTAAGTAGGGTACATCTCTGGGGTCTTCAAGTGGGCACCTTCCATCCTCGGTGTTTCGTCGACTAGCCCACGACACCTCAAGAGGGCGTGACGGTGATTCTGGCGTTCCAGAATCACCCCCCTCCGTCCCCCACTCAACTCAGCCCATCTTATTTACCTGTACATCAGCGTTTCTTTCTTTCTATTGTGCTTGAGATCCCTAGCCAGAATCTTTCCGTTTCAACCACAGCCAGTTGCTGCTCCTCTCTGCTGCTTCAGATAAGTTCTTCACTGTGCGACGCAACTCTCAGTCAATGAATCCGACATCTTTGAGAAACCGGGTTGTAGAGTGTGCCACAAATCCTCGACAACCCACCTCCACTGAGTAAACCCGGACTCTCCATCCTCGCTGTTCCGCTTCAGTGGCTAGTTGAGCATACCACAGTTTCTTTCTCTCATACGCCTCATCTACAGCATCCTCCCATGGCACTGTTAACTCTACCAGGTGAACAAGGCTTGCTGATCCAGACCACAAGACAATATCTGGTCGAAGGTTAGTGGTGGCAATCTCAGGTGGAAAAATAAGCCGTTGACCAACATCTGCCAGCATTTTCCAGTCTCTAGCAGCTTCCAGTTGTCCTGGGCGAGGATTGATTTTAACACCTTTTCTTGGTGGTTGCTCTCCTGGACGGAGGAATGTTGTCTTTTGTGTGTAATGTTTTGATGGAACAGGTGGCAACTTATTGTTCATGTTACGCTTGTCTTCCAATGCTAAGGCCAAACATCGCAGCACCTAGTCATGGCGCCAAGTAAACCGCCCTTGGCTAAGAGCCACCTTACATCCTGTCAAAATGTGCCTTAATGTTGCAGGTGATGAACACAAAGGACATGAGGGATCCTCTCCTACCCAGAGGTTTAGGTTCTGTGGTGATGGGAGAACATCATATGTTGACCTGATGAGGAAACTGATCCTGATCTGTTCCATTGACCATAGGTCTTGCCAGCCAATCTTGCGTTGTTCCACACTCTCCCATCTCATCCATTCTCCCTGCTTGGCCTGGGAAATGGCCTTTATACACCTTATCCTCTCCTCCTGCTTTTGCACCTCGTTGACTACCAGCTTCCTCCGTTGAGCTGGGGCTGCCTTGTGCCATGTAGGAGGAGCTGAACTGAGACCGACCCCCTCTTCCATGCTGAACTTGCCCCATGATATCACCAATTCGAAGGGCAGACTTTGCATCTTCCACAGCTTTCTTTGCCACCCACTTTCTTCCAGTTTTCAGCACGGGTGCTGCCTCCCTTACGCATTTGTCGCGTAACTCTACTAATGTAATTTCCAGTCTGACCTTGGCGCACTTAAACTCCTCAGTTAGAGCGGATGCTGGAAGCTGCAGTATTCCTTTACCATAAAGTCCCACTCTACTGAGGCAGCATGGAACTCCCAACCATTTCCTGATATATGAACTGATTAAGGCTTCCAGCTTCTCTACTGTTGTCAAAAAAACCTCATACACAGTCAGTGGCCACAGCAACCTCGGCAGTAGACCAAACTGAAAGCATCAGAGTTTTAGTTTGCCTGGTAAAGCGCTGCTGTCTATGCTCTTCTGCCCTTCCACTGCTTGTTGTCTAACTTCTCCCACATGAACTGTGTCCTTTAGATCCCCGTCATACCATCTCCCAAGACTCTTCACTGGCTTCTCAGACACTGTTGGTATTGCCTCACCGTTAATGAAGAACGTTTTATCTACTACTTTACCTTTAATTATAGAGATGTTCCTTGATTTAGTGGGCTTGAATTGCATTCGTGCCCATTCAATGTTATTGGTTAATTTGCCCAATAATCGATTAGTGCAGGCTACTGTTGTAGTCATGGTTGTCATGTCATCCATGTATGCTCGAATTGGTGGTAGTCGCATTCCAGAAGCTAAGCGCTCTCCTCCCACTACCCATTTTGATACCCTAATCATTGTTTCCATTGCCATGGTAAAAGCCAGTGGAGAAATGGTGCAGCCTGCCATTATTCCAACTTCTAGGCATTGCCATGTAGTGCTGAATTCTGAAGTTGAAAAACTAAATTGCAAATCTCCAAAGTAGGCTTCCACTAAATTTGTTATTGTCATCGGTACACTGAAAAAATTAAATGCTGTCCAAAGAAGTTCATGTGGCACTGAACCATATGCATTAGCCAAATCCAGGAATGTCACATGGAGCTCCTTCCTCTCCTTTTTAGCTGATTGAATTTGTTGCCAGATCACATTGATGTGTTCTAAGCATCCTGGGAAACCTGGAATGCCCGCTTTTTGTATTGAAGTGTCAATGAAGCAGTTCTTTAATAGGTAAGTTGACAATCTCTGAGCAATAATGCTGAAGAAAATCTTGCCTTCTATGTTTAATAGGGAAATAGGGCGAAACTGACTGATGCTTGTAGAATATTTTTCTTTAGGTATAAAGACTCCACCTGCTCGGTGCCATGCTCTTGGTACAACCTGTTTTTCCCATGCCACTTTCATCAATTTCCACAGGATTCGTAGAACTCCTGAAGCACTCTTGTACACTCTGTACGGAACTCCATTAGGCCCTGGTGATGATGAAGCCCTTGCTTTTTTCACAGCTTGCTCTACTTCTTTCCACTTAGGTGCACAGTCCTCCATTTGGTATTCTGGTGGATTGATAGGCGGGATGTCAGAAGGAATTGACATAGGCTCCTGCCTTTTTGAATCTGTATGTTTCCTTGTGACAGGGTCTTCCTCGTGTCACGCGTGTGGGTAGCCGCTAAAAGCTTCCTCCACATAGAGCATATGAATTAATCCTGTAAATGAACACAGACAAGAGGCTCTGTTGGGGGCAGAGAAAAGAGTGCTGCTATTAATTATGAGCAGGAAAGTGCTTTAGCCCTTTAGGATACAGCAAAGCACGTATATGGTGGCATCGCTCTGTTTATGTTTTGAGCATCTTGAATGCTAATATTTTTATGACATGACCAATAAAAAAGGTGTCAAAGATTAAAGGTGTTTTTAAAATGTCATTTTAAAAGCCACTGCCTATCTAATATTAAACATATTATATATTATTCTCTAGGTAATACATATTGGAAAATGAATTTCAGTCAAAGTGGGATCTCTGGAAGCACACAGTTCTGTTATGAATCTACACTTGGGTCATGTCCTAAAATCACCTTTCCAATCATTGCCCGTGTTCCACTGTACTTGTTCCTGGGGGCAGCGATCACAGTCACGGTTTGTGGAAACCTGCTGGTCATCATCTCCATAGCACATTTCAAGCAGCTTCACACACCCACACATTTTCTTCTCCTCTCTCTGGCAGCTGCTGACTTTCTCCTGGGAGGATTTGTAATGCCTCCCAGCATGATCCGATCGGTTGAAAAGTGCTGGTATTTTGGGGACTTACTTTGCAAAGTCCACACCAGTACAGATATCACACTTAGCACAGCTTCCCTATGGAATATGTTCTTCATTTCCATTGACCGCTACTATGCAGTGTGCCATCCTCTTAGATACAGAAACAAAATTACTGTATTTGTTACAGTTAACATGATATTCATTAGCTGGACCTTAGCTGCAGTTAGTGGATTTGGATTAATATTTCTAGAATTAAACATACAAGGTATGGAAGATTCATCTGATCATTTAGACTGTGTAGGAGGTTGCTTTCTGGTTCAAAGTGCTGCATCAGCCATTACTTCATCCTTAGTTTTTTTTTACATTCCAGGATTTGTTATGATGTCTATCTATCTTAAAATATTCCTTGTGGCAAGAAAACAGGCCAGGTCAATTAGAGACACAGCATTCCAAAGGCAAACAGCTGAAGAAAATAAAAATGCAACATCACTAAAGAGAGAAATGAAAGCTGCAAGGACCCTGGGGATAACAATGGGGGTCTTTTTAGCCTGTTGGTCACCATTTTTTGCATGCTTTAATGTGGATCCTTTCATTAATTACTCAACTCCACCTATTTTAGTGGATGTTGTGGTCTGGTTCGCTTATCTAAACTCTGCGTTTAATCCTTTTATTTATGCTTTATTTTATAATTGGTTCAGAAAAGCATTCAGAGTTATTATATTTGGCAAAATCTTTCAAAACAATTCTTCCAGTATACAATTGTTAACTAACTAACTAATGTGTGTGTGTGTGTGTGTGTGTGTCTCTCTCTCTCTCTCTCTCTCTCTCTCTCTCTCTCTCTCTCTCTCTCTCTCTCTCTCTCTCTATATATATATATATATATAATTATTTTTTAAAAATGGTCCATGTTTTTGTTGACGTCCCCTGTCCTTTTTGGAACGGTTTAAATTACAGAATGAAACATTAACTTCCACTGTTTCACTTTGAGCATTTTACAGCACCAAGGCCTGCCTGGATTGCATTAAACACTTGTTTGTAATGGTAATCCAAGTTGATTCCCCAGTTCTGTAAAAAAATGGACTAAAAAAAGTATAAACTGATCAAATTTTGTTTGTAAAGAGTATTGTATAGTTTTTCCTAGTAGGCTTTTTTAAAAAATTCAAAACCAGATAAAAAAAAAAAAATGCTGTTACCTTTGTTAGCATAATCATGAAGTTACAAACATTATGCATCTCTAAACAAAAAAATCTAGATTACAAAGAAAAAAGTAGCCATTATGCATTTGTGTTTAATAAAGTAATGTTTTAATGAGCAACCACATGCTGTATGTAAACCCCTTCTTTATTAATGTTAAAAGTACATATTTCTGTTTTCATTGGTCTTGACATCTATTACATACATTTTTAAAGTATTCAAGTGACAATAACCTACAATATATTTTAATAGCACTTCCCATATCCAATATTAGCAGTTCTAGTTTGAAGCATACAGTTGAAACTGGGTTGTACTACACTGTATTTGCTGTAGCTTGTATAGACATTTTACTTTATCACTGTTCTGGTATATACTTAGATATTAAAGAGAAATATAAAATATAAAACATTAACTTCCTTAAATCTGTTTTGGTTTTTGTAAAATATTTGTCCATGGCAATAGAACTTGAAGATTTACATTGCTCTTTATTGGTTAATGAGCTCCATGGCTGTGCAGCTGGTCTCTCCAGACCCCCCCTTCATGGCTGACAGCTCCCCTCTGTGGGGCTCCGGCCACCCGTTCTCCTGCAGCGAAATTGCTGCGGGGGGAGCTAGTCTCCTGACCTCCCCCCCTTCTTCATGGCCGGCAGCTCCCCTCTGTGGGGCTCTGGCCACCCGTTCTCCTGCAGCACAATTGCTGCGGGGGGAGCTGGTGTCCTGACCTCCCCCCCCCCCCCTTCTTCATGGCCGGCAGTTCCTCTCCGTGGGGCTCCGACCACAATTTCTCCTGCCGCGAAAGAGTGGCTAGGGGAGCTGGTCTCCTGACCTCCCCCCCTTCTTCGTGGACCGCAGCTCCCCTTCATGGGGCTCCAGCCACAGGACCCTCGGGAGGCAGCGGCAGCAGCAGCGGACCCTCGTGAGGCGACGGCAGCAGCAGCGGACCCTCGTGAGGCGACGGCAGCAGCAGCGGACACTCGGGAGGCGACGGCAGCGGACCCTCTGGAAGCGACGGCAGCAGCAGCAGCGGACCTTCGGGAGGCGACGGCAGCAGCAGCAGCAGCAGACCCTCGGGAGGCAACGGCAGCAGCAGCGGGCCCTCCGGAGGCGAACCCCTAGCCATGGAGGCGGCAGCGGGAGCTCCACTTCTCCCTCGTACCCTGTAACTGGTGGCGCCCCAGGCGATGCGGAGCAACAGGCAGCCCCAGGCAATGCGAAGCAGCAGGTATTCACCCTCTGCTGGTGGAGGTGGGAGGGGCAAGCAGTCCTCCCACGGTGTTGGAGACGGAACCAGCAGGTATTCACCCTCTGCTGGTGGAGGTGGGAGGGGCAAGCAGTCCTCCCACGGCAACTGAGGCGGAACCAGCAGGCATTAACCCTCTGCTGGTGGAGCTGGGAGCGGCAAGATGTTCTCCCACGGTGGTGGAGACAGAGGCAGTTCCTGCTGCTGTGCTCCTGGCTGTGGAGACAGAGGCAGCTCCTGCTGCTCTGCTCCTGGCGGTGGAGACAGAGGCAGCTCCTGCTGCTCTGCTCCTAGCGGTGGTGGAGACAGAGGCAGCTCCTGCTGCTCTGCTCCTGGCAGTAGAGACACTGGCAGCTCCTGCTGCTCTGCTCCTAGCGGTGGAGGTGTTGGAAACAGAGACAGCTCCTGCTGCTCTGCTCCTGGCGGTGGAGGCAGTGGCGAGGGCTCCTCTCCCTCTGGCGTTGGAGATGTCCGCGCTGGGACCTCTCCCTCTAGCGCTGGAGACGGCAGCAATGGCTCCTCTCCCTCAGGACACAGCAGCGGAGCCCCTCTCATATCTGCAGCCAGGTAGTTGAGCACCATGGCTGCGATGTCTGGGAGGGATGCTGGGTGGTGTTTCTGTTCCCAGGCCTCCCAGCGCTCCCCATCTCTCGTCTGCAGGGGGTTGATCACAGCAGGGAGGGCCTCCACGATATCCCTCTCAGGCTCCGCCAGCCACTCCCAGATCCCCTCTGAGGAGAGTGGACCAGTCCGCCTCGGAGGATGCAGAGGCAGCTCCTGCTCCTTTCCCTCGGATGGTGGTGGTGGAGGTGAAACCAGCAGGTATTCTTCCCCTGCTAGTGGAGCCTTGGGCTGTGGACGCTCGGCCTCCCCCCTCTTGGGCTGTGGACAGACCGACCCCTCATCCTCTGGTTCCTGCTCTGGGCCATCATCCTCCCACATGGGCGCATGATGTTCAGGTTCCTCCCTCACCTGCCATGGAGGGGGTTGGTCAGGTGCTACATGCCCGACCTCACCAACGGCGAAGCACCATTCCTCACCTTTCAGACAGGTGAGGCAGACGTCCAGAATAGCAGAGACCCGGCAAGACTTGCGACCAGCCCCGTGCTGTTGCTGATGCACGTGCTCCTGCTGCTGTTGTTTCCTCTGTCCACTTCTTCCCATTATTTTTATTTTTTTATTTTTTTATTTTTTTCCCCAAAAACAAAAACAACAAAAAAAACGCCCTTTGCTGTTCCTGGTCCGGCTCCTGGAGGCATTGTTTGTCCCACGCAGGACACCATATGTGGCCGAGCAGCTATTGAGTGGCGTGTGACTGGTGACGTCACGGACCAGGAAGTAAACGGAAACCAAACAATGAATGGGCGGGTGAAGCTGAACGCAACGGCGCTCAGCGCTTTATTAAATAATAAAATAAACAAAAGATGTAAACAAACAAAAAGGCACAAGGGCCAAACAAATAAACAAATAATTATCGTGCTGGTGTAAACCAGCATGCTTAGCAGTTATTTATAAGTTTTGTTTTCTCTTTCCTCGCTCTTTCCGCTCTCACTCCTAACACACTCTCCGCTGAGGGTAGAGAGCTTCAGGTTTATATACAGTGACCATCTCCCGATTAGCAACAATTAATCAATGAATTAACTCGGGAGATGGTCACCGTCTGCATGAGTTTAATAAGGATGCGTGACTGTCAGCTAGCTAAATAAATCACTAGCTGATCAGTCACGCATCCTCACAAGGTTTTTAAACTATAAAAACAATAACAAAAACGTGGCGCTTTCCGCAAACAATAATACAAATCATAAAAACGCAGTGCACCTATAAATATAGGGGCAGGACACTCCGCCACAGGGTAGTAAAAAAGGTAATAAAATGATTATCTTTTTTGTTCTAGGTAAAGAATATATTTACACAGGCTCCATATAAAATTAATTTCAGTTATAGTGTGACCGCTGAAAGCACACAATGTTGTGATGAATCTTTACGTAGGTCATGTCTCAAACTGACCTAGCCAAACAGTATCCGTGTTCCATTTTACCTGGTGCTGGGGGCAATAACTACAGATGCTGTTGGTGTAAATTGGTTGGTCATCATCTCCATGGAACATTTCAAGCAGCTTCGCACACACCCAAATTGACTTCTCTCTCTGGATTTATAATACCAGTACACATGTCACACTTTGCATGTCTTCACTATTATCTGTCTGTTCTTCGTGTCCATTGACCGTTCTTATTCAGTGTGCTATTCTCTTAGATACAGAAACAAAATGACTTTATTTCTTAAAGTTAACATGATATTCATTAGATAGACTTTAGCTTTGGTTATTTATTTAAACAATAATCAGTGCCCATTTTGAAGCTAAAGGTCCAGACCTCCAGGTTATAGGGCGCATACTGCACTCCGCGCGAAGTGCCTTTACCGGGAGCCCCTTGAATTATGACGTTGTTTATATCAAAGAATGCACCTCAATAAGGACTTCCTGTAAACATTTTATTATTTTTCTTTTTTATCTGCCGGCTTAATAACTGTAAACTAAATGGTAAAATGTGAAACGAGAATGTACTGACCAATGCGGGGAGTTGGGATCCTGGGTCTGGGGGGAGGAGGAGCAGGTTCCTGAAAGAATAGAAAGTTTGTTTGTATCTGAATGGTAGGGTGCGCACAACGACGGAGTTCATTTAATGGAGGCCTACGCCCAGTGAACTTGCACTGTCTCTGTTAAGAAAATAAATGAATTAATATTAACTTTAATCCAGCTCAGTTATATGGTGGATTTGCACTTAAAACAATAAAGAAAGATCTAACCGGGAAGTTAGCATAATTTTTTTAAGACTTAAGAAAGATGAAAGTAAATCTTACCGATTTGGGGTTGCCTGTCTCTCTCTCTGTGTGTGTATGTGTGGGGACAAAAGGGGCGCGCACGATTGAGGTGTGCTTTTTGAAATTGATAGGGAACGCACATAATGCAAGTCTATGGGGAGGGAAGTATCAAAGGAAGAACAATGGTTTTATAGTCCATGAAAGTACCTCAGCCATGAAAACCAATAAGTATTTATGACTATTTAAAAGAAATGTAATGTTTATACATTGCCTATTCTAAAGTAAGATATACATATTTTTATATTTAATTATTTGCTATGTTCCAAGGGGAGGGGCTAAGTCTGGGTATAATGGTGCATTTACACTGGCCTTTTTTAGGACGGCTTAGGGCCGTCTCAGGCCTTTTTTCTGCAGTGTAAACGCAAACAGCCGACTCTCAGGTCCGTCAGAAAAGCTCACACAAGGAAAAAAAAAAAAAAACTAAAGATCTGCCGAAAATATTACTATTTTTGTATTATTTTTAATTTTAATTTTAAATAATGGTAATTACCTTTTACCTATTCGTGACATGCTGTTTTCATTCCGATGAGGAGACTGCCTAAGCCTATTTCTTGCAAACAGTCATTGCGTCGCCAACTTTGCTCGATGTACACACAGGAATATGAAGACAAGGTGGGTGGGAGGCAATTTGAAAAATTTAAAAATGATTGGAGAGTGTACAGGATGTTACATACCACTTCTGGTGGGCTGTGATGTGTAAATTAAATGAGATTGGTGATGCACAGTCGATAGGATTTATAGCATATATAGGATTTGGTTAAATATGATAGTATCAGAACAGACTGTACACATTATTTCCAGAAGTAGTGTTGAGAGAATCTTTTTTGCATATAGTTTTGTGAGATATTAAACCTGGCTGAATAAACCCATATAATAACATGGAGCTTGAATCAATCATTCACACTACGGTTCAGTTCACAAGTCAGGCAACACATATAGCCTCTTTTTGTTTCATACTATATATAGTTAACCTCTCCAGAAACATATAATATGGAAATAATAGGGATATTCCTCCTTAGCAACACTGTGGCACATATTTTATATTGTTGAAAATGAAAAGTACTAAAACTGTGGTTTTAATGGTTACACACCCGTAATAAAAGAAAACAGATAAAGGGGACAAATATTGACTGCATACATATCTTATAATTATATATAATGTGGTTAACCCTTTAAGGATCAAGCGTTTTCAGTGGGATGCTCCCCCATGATCAGGTTTTTTTTTTTTTTTTTTAGCAATAGTTGACTCTCTTCCTATAACAATTCACTAAAAATCTCTTTTTTACAGTAGCATCTTGGAATTGGTGTCCTTTTGTTCAGAACACTCTAGGGAACATTATAAAGTATTTCAGAAACCATATAAATGTTTTTTTTCCAACACAATATATATATATATATAGAAAGTCTACACCCCCTTGAACTTTTTTCACATTTTATTGTTTCAGTGCCTTAGAGTTTCATGCATTTAAATTATGATTTTTTCCACTTATCTACACATCATACTCCACACTGTTAAGGGGAAAAAAGTTTTTATTGAGAAAAAGATTATATATTAAAAATACAAAACTGAAAGATCATAATTGGTAAGTCTCCACCCCCCTGAGTTAATACTTGGTGGAAGCACCTTTGGCAGCAATTACAGCTGTGAGTCTGTTGGGATAGGTCTCTACCAACTTTGCACACCTAGATTTGGCAATATTTGACCATTCTTCTTTACAAAACTGTTCAAGCTCTGTCAAGTTCCTTGGGGAGCGTTGATGGACAGCAATCTTCAAGTAATGCCACAAATTTCCGATTGGATTTAGGTCGGGGCTCTGACTGGGCAAGGACATTTACCTTTTTGTTCCTTAGCCACTCCAGTGTAGCTTTGGCTGTGTGCTTTGGGTCGTTGTCATGCTGAAAGATAAACTTCTGTCCCAGTTTCAGCTTTCTTGCAGAGGGCAGCAGGTTTTCCTGAAGGACTTCTCTGTACTTTGCTCCATTCATTTTCCCTTCTATCCTGACAAGTGCCCCAGTCTCTGCCGACGAGAAACATCCCCATAACATGATGTTGCCACCACCATGCTTCACAGTAGGGATGGTGTTCTTTGGGTGATGCGCTGTGTTAGGTTTGTGCCAAACATAATGCTTTGAATTTAGGCCAAAAAGTTCCATTTTAGTTTCGTCAGACCACAAAACGTTTTGCCACATGGCTACAGAATCTCCTGAGTGTTTTTTTGCATACTTCAAATGGGATTCAAGGTGATTTGAGTAAAATACAGGCCAGATTTGTGGAGTGCTTGGAATATTGTTGTCACATGCACACTTTGACCAGTCTTGGCCATAAAAGTCTGCAGCTCATGCAAAGTTGCCATTGACCTCTTGGTAGCCTCTCTGATCAGTCTCCTTCTTGCTCGGTCATCCAGTTTGGAGGGACGGCCTGATCTAGGCAGGGTCTTGGTGGTGCCATACACCTTCCACTTCTTAATAATTGTCTTGACCGTGCACCAAGGGATATTCAAGGCCTTTGATATTTTTTTATACCCATCACCTGATCTGTGCCTTTCAACAACTTTGTCCCAGAGTTCTTTTGAAAGCTCCTTGGTGCTCATGGTTGAGTCTTTGCTTTGAAATACCCAGCAGAGGGAACCTACTGCTGAATTTATCCTGAAATCATGTGAATCACTACAATTTAACACCGTTGGAGGCCACTTAACTTGGTGTGTGATTTTGAAGGCGATTGGTTACAGCTGAGCTGATTTAGGATTGCTATTGCAAGGGGGGTGGGGTGGAGGGGGGGGCACTTATCCAACCAAGCTATTTTAGTTTTAGTTTTTTATTAATTTTCTACAAATTTCTAGAATATTATTTTCACTTGGAAGTTGTGGGGTAGGATGTGTAGATCAATGAAAATTAATTCCAGGCTATAGGGCAACAAAAGGTGAACATTTTGAAAGGGGGTGTGGACTTTCTATAGGCACTGTGTGTGTGTATATATATGTGTGTGTGTGTGTGTGTGTGTGTGTGTGTGAGAGAGAGTGTGTGAATTGATTGCATAATAAGCCGTACGGTTTACTGTAGGCCGTTTAGTAACTTTAGTAACTTGTATATTTTGTGACCTCTCTACTGCTATATCCATCACCCCACACTACAGGGAGGATGTTTCAGGCATGCGTATTGATGAATAATAAGTGACTTATGCTGTGCATGAATTCTTCTAAAATTCTGCACGGCATCGTTGTACACATTTCCAGCAGGTCTAACTTTCAGACTTCTTTCTAGTTTTGAAACAGTACATGTTATATTGTCTTTTGAAAATGAGGCTGGATTACAGACTGAGCATTCTGTAAATATTGTGAAACAAAACTGCTGCTGCACACTATTGTTAACCAGGAAGCTCAGTTGCATGGTTGGTATCAAGAGAGAAAGGAGGTGTAGTATTGTTGATAGCCATAGGATGCCTTATTAGTAAAGGTCACTCTCATGGTGCCCATTTAAGAATGACACCCTAATGACCACTGTTTTGTTTACCACTGGAGACGTTGTATCTCCTTATGGAAAATTGAGGCAATTACATATTTTGTCAAGAAATTGGTGCAGATGCACACGTGGCTGTGGTTTTAAATATGAAACTGTCATGTGAAAAACAACAAGCAATAGAAGCACAGCGGTGGACTTTGAGGTACTGTTTATGGATTTTATATTGAAATATGAAATGTGTTGAAAATGTAGTTTCAGGAACCTTGACAATTCCAATGTATTTGGTCCTGAAATGAAAAACTAAATAGTAACTTGTTTGATGACATTCTCTACAGACACTTTTTATTGTGCATAGTAACGAACTGGAAGTGCAACAATTGTGACTTTTTTATTCCTTGTGTCTTTATGACCTAAGCAATATTATATTTAATACATAAATACGTAAACATGGTAAGATATGTAGAAATAAAAAGGCACCAGCAACAAAAGCTGTTCCTATATGTCAAGGTGTTTGATGCCTTAAGAAATAAACATTGATATGTTACTATTTTAGAGACTGTAGTTGCAGTCACTCCAGCTATAGTCTACAACTGTAAGCTAGGCAGAGAGAGAGGCCCTTTTCCAAAATGAAAAGCCTCCTCCACATAGAGCATTTGAATTAATCCTGTAAATGAACACAGGCAAGAGTCTCTGTTGGGGGCAGAGAAAAGAGTGCTGCTATTAATTATGAGCAGGAAAGTGCTTTAGCCCTAGGATACAGCAAAGCACGTATATGGTGGCATTGCTCTGTTTATGTTTTGAGCATCTTGAATGCTAATATTTTTATGACATGACCAATAAAAAAGTGTCAAAAATTTAAGGTGTTTTTTTAAATGTCATTTTAAAAGTCACTGCCTATCTAATATTAAACATATTATATATTTTTCTCTAGGTAATACATATTGGAAAATGAATTTCAGTCAAAGTGGGATCTCTGGAAGCACACAGTTCTGTTATGAATCTACCCTTGGGTCATGTCCTAAAATCACCTTTCCAATCATTGCCCGTGTTCCACTGTACTTGTTCCTGGGGGCAGCGATCACAGTCACGGTTTGTGGAAACATGCTGGTCATCATCTCCATAGCACATTTCAAGCAGCTTCACACACCCACACATTTTCTTCTCCTCTCTCTGGCAGCTGCTGACTTTCTCCAGGGAGGATTTGTAATGCCTCCCAGCATGATCCGATCGGTTGAAAATTGCTGGTATTTTGGGGACTTACTTTGCAAAGTCCACACCAGTACAGATATCACACTTAGCACAGCTTCCCTATGGAATATGTTCTTCATTTCCATTGACCGCTACTATGCAGTGTGCCATCCTCTTAGATACAGAAACAAAATTACTGTATTTGTTACAGTTAATATGATATTCATTAGCTGGACCTTAGCTGCAGTTAGTGGATTTGGATTAATATTTATAGAATTAAACATACAAGGTATAGAAGATACATATGATCATTTAGACTGTGTAGGAGGTTGCTTTCTGGTTCTAAGTGCAGCATCAGCCATTACTTCATCCTTATTATTTTTTTACATCCCAGGATTTGTTATGATATGTATCTATCTTAAAATATTTCTTGTGGCAAGAAAACAGGCCAGGTCAATTAGAGACACAGCACTCGCAAGGCAAACAGCTGAAGAAAAGAAAAATGCAACATCACTGAAGAGAGAAATGAAAGCTGCAAGGACCCTGGGGATAACAATGGGGGTCTTTTTACTCTGCTGGTCACCATTTTTTACATTCCTTAATGTGGATCCTTTCATTAATAACTCAACTCCACACATTTTAGTAGATTTTATGCTCTGGTTCGCTTATTTAAACTCTGCATTTAATCCTTTTATTTATGCTTTATTTTATAATTGGTTCAGAAAAGCATTCAGAGTTATTATATTTGGCAAAATCTTTCAAAACAATTCTTCCAGTATACAATTGTTAACTAACTAATGTGTGTGTGTGTGTGTGTGTGTGTGTGTGTGTGTGTGTGTGTGTGTGTGTGTGTGTCTCTCTCTCTCTCTCTCTCTCTCTCTCTCTCTCTCTCTCTCTCTCTCTCTCTCTCTCTCTCTCTCTCTCTATATATATATATATATATATATATATATATATATAATTATTTTTTAAAAATGGTCCATGTTTTTGTTGACGTCCCCTGTCCTTTTTGGAACGGTTTAAATTACAGAATGAAACATTAACTTCCACTGTTTCACTTTGAGCATTTTATAGCACCAAGGCCTGCCTGGATTGCATTAAACACTTGTTTGTAATGGTAATCCAAGTTGATTCCCCAGTTCTGTAAAATGGTCTAAAAAAGTATAAACTGATCAAATTTTGTTTGTAAAGAGTATTGTACAGTTTCTGCTAATATACATTTTTTAAAAAAAATTCAAAATGAGATTAAAAAAATAATTGCTGTTAACTTTGTTAGCATAATCATCTTCTACTTATCATTCCAGTATAACCTTGAAGTTACAAACATTATGAATCTCTAAAACAAAAAAAAAATCTAGATTACAAAGAAAAAAGTAGCCACTATGCATTTGTGTTTAATAAAGTAATGCTTTAATGAACAACCACAAGCTGTATTAAAACCCTTCTTTATTAATGTTAAAAGTACATATTTCTGTTTTCATTGGTATTTACATCTATTACGTACTTTTTAAAGGATTCAAGTGACAATAACCTACAATATATTTTAATAGGACTTCCCATATCCAAGATTAACAGTTCTAGCTTACAGTTGAAACTGGGTTGTACTACACTGTATTTGCTGTAGCTTGTATAGACATTTTACTTTATCACTGTTCTGGTATATACTTAGATATTAAAGAGAAATATAAAATATAAAACTTTAACTTCCTTGAATCTGTTTTGGTTTTTGTAAAATATTTGTTCATGGCAATAGAACTTGAAGATTTACATTGCTCTTTATTGGTTAATGAGCTCCATGGCTGTGCAGCTGTTCTGTGAGATACCAAACCAGTTTGCTTTTCTTAAATATCTGTGTTTTGATAAATGTTGTAAACAAACCATGATTTTGTACTGTAAAGGCTCAAACTATTAAAATGTATAACTATACTGGATTGTTTTACCACTATTGAAAATCTATTTTGAATGTAATCGTTCGCAGTAAACAGCCATAATCAGCATGAATAATAAAGTAAAATATAAGTGTTTAAACAGGAGAGATGATGTTCAAAATCTTTACGGGCATGCTCTCAAAGTTTATTCTAAAATATTCCAGTTCTAGTTCTAAAATAATCTTGTTTTAATGAAGTGTTTGGTCTTAATAGCTCTCGAGTTTTATTTAAACTATGTTTCCATAACACAAATGGCTCGACTTTTGCTGCAGATGAATCAGGAGGACTGCTGATATGGATGCTGATGCACACTGTAGTGCAGGTAAACCGGCAAGCTCAGTTCCATGGGGTGGTGCCAAGAGAGAAGAGGTGTAGTATTGTTAATAACCCTCTGGTAATTTGTTATGGAATGCTACACTGGTACAGATGTACACATCATGGGTAGGTTATGACACAAGGCATTCACTTTATACACATGATGACATTTCCATCCAAAACTATTCACACTGTTAACTAAATGTACTGTATTAAGTGAGGGCAGCCACAAATTCATTTTTAATCCTAATACATTTGACTTATTGTATTCCTTACTCTCAGGAATATGAACAAAGCAAAGCTGGTAAACTGGTGACCAACAAGAGCTAGGAATTAGATTTTTTTTCTTTACTGGTTTCCTACTGGCTACCCAGCAGATACTGTATAGAAAAAGGTGAAAATGTTCTGATTAATTAGCGTTGTTTAGGTGTGCAGACAGTTTACAGTAAAAGGATTTTAACCAGCATTAAGGCATCCGTTTTCAAAAGTTGGTAATTGAACTTACGTTAAAGTCAGCTTTAACAAAAAAAAAAAATGCCTGGTTTGTGTGGCTAATCAGAACACACATATATATATATATATATAAAAACAAACTTGGTAAATGCTCTATTAGCATTATCAAATCAAGAAAATGCACACCACCTCAATAAGTGCTAAATAATGTTACGAAACCCAATGGGATATATATATATCTCTTTTTTGTTAACATGTATTTTAAAATTTCTCTTTTAACCTTTTATTCGGCGATTCTGTTTTTAAAAGAAAGACTTTATTCAGGGAACTCAAATGTTTGTCATTTTTCTGTGGTATTTTATGCAAGGAGTAGGGAAGAAACTCTGTTAGCTTTAATACATTGTTTATTAAAGGAGCACTCTGTAGCTTGTACACCATCATTTACAGCAATGGAACTTACGTAACATACAGTACATAACTTAAATACATGCCTTGAAACATCAGACCCAAGCTCTGACCAGGATAGTCATATGCTGGGAACTGTGGAAATGTACAGCAGGGAAAGTTTTTTGACTCCTGAAATATACCTGGATGTGTTACGCTATTTTCAAACTGTTCTATTAAGAAACTCCAATCTAGTCTGAAAGTTACAAATATCGCTTTTGTAAAACTGACTTTATTTCCAATACAACACTCCTTTTTCAACTCTAAAAGTTGAAGTGACACTGATAGTGATACGTCGGTAAAGGAAGGACCCTATACTACTTGGCCTACTCCACCACAGAAAAAACGGAAGCACCTGTACAAATTCAGAGAGTAATGGGTTAGGTTGTACATGTGGATTAGTAAAAGTGGAAATGATTCAACACGTTGTTTACATTTACATGGTAACATTCCTATACAGAGTGAATAGGTATACTACAAACACTATTATCTCCACACTTTATGTATCTAGCTATAGCCAATGTAACATATCCAATGTTGAGCCCTTGCTATACAGTACACACAGGCAGCATGCATATATACACTTGATTTAATACAATTTATATATTCTATCCATCTGTTTAAATGAGGGAGCACAATCACATGTAAACATTTGAAATTAATGTAGATTCCGCAAGCTTAAATCTACATATTGTTTTAACGCAATGTTATGGTCTGTAGAAACTTATAAACACAACTAATGGTCCTGAAATGTATATATTTAAAGTAAGCATACATCAGTAGCCTATTCAATAGTTTCTTGCTTCACATTGTACTATAGGCTATACAGGTATCAGTGTATATATTGAAAAAAACAAAACTGGCACATGCATTAAAAGACTTGAAATAGAAACGTACCACTTTGACATTTTCTGACATTACACGGATCACATTTTGGTACGCGTACCACATTCTGACGATGTACCACTTTCTGGCCCTACACCAGGATAACACCACATTTCTTCTGTAAAAACAAAGGGCAGCACAATCAATACAATTAGTTCATTAAAACCAGTTCCTGGTATCATAATTAACAACAATCTTTAACATTGTAGGGTGTGGTAATTTTAATAATTTATAATGAATCAGTCAATTCTACTTTTATAATTATTTTAATTGTGCAGTTTATTGAACAATGTAAGATTATTCTAAAACATATGATTATAGTCAATGCATGATTACATTTGTTTACATTCATTGGTTATTCAAGATACAGAAACATTACAATTATTGCAACCCATTCTTCTAGTCGAATAATGGTAGTCCCTTAACTCGCAGCCAAAATAGTAATTAGACATTACCTTCAACTGGGAATGCCCTTCCAGACCAAACTGTGTCCTGCATGTGCCTATATGGTAAAGCATTGTAGAATAATGTTTGGATGTAATGATCCGCAAGCATTATCGTTTTCTCATTTGAATGTTAAATCAGACAATGTAAAGATATTTTAATGTATGGGGTGTGATGCAGCTCACCAAGTAAAGTGGACTCATCTGGGAAAAGATGGGAGACCTGCTACCAGAATTTAGGTCTCCTGCAGATATCAAGTACCCAAAACTGTCACACACGCTTGCGATGGATCCTGGACCTTGCGGTCACTTTTAACCATCCTCTGAGAGCAGAACCGGACAAGGATTTCCAGTCCTGCTAGGAGCACTCTGATACCCTGGATGCAAACTGGATACTGTGTTCAAAAGACCATTGGAAGAACTGTTAAGGGCAATAATATTATTGTAAAACTATTAGTTTAGAAAATATTAAAAAGCTAGAAGCAGATATATTGTGTTAGCCTAAATGAAAGACTCAGTGAAACTATAAAACACTGACCTAATTTACTAACATTGAGGGAGCGCCTTGGAATAAATGTATAGTTAAGTTTATCAGCAGCTGCAACTTAGAACAGGACAGCTTCTCACTTTTTTACTCTTACCTTGTGGGAGTACTAGGATTCTTATTGTAGCGCCCACCCACAAACCTGATTTAACCAGGGGTCATTGTCACAAGGCTGGCTGGTAGTGACACGTCAGACCCGGAAGAAACACACAGACAGACGGTGGTGATGAGTGAAACTGAGTGCAATGGCTGCACTCAGCGTTTAATAACAAATAAACAAAAAGGTTGAACAAACAGAAAACAGGACACGGCACTTTACGCCAAAATAAAAAGACAAACAAAACATGCTAACACACAAAACAAGCGGACAAACGTTAAACAAGTACCGTGCTGGCACTTCCAGCACGCTGTAACTGTATTTCTCCTCTCTCTCTCTCTCTCTCTCTCTCTCTCTCTCTCTCTCTCTCTCTCTCTCTCGTTCTCCACTCTCGAACACCCAACCCCGAGTGAGTCAAACATGCATCTATATATACTGTTGTGCTGGGATTCAATTACTAATTAATTATTCACTTGAATCCCAGCACGTGAATTAATTCTGTGCAACCCCGTGCTCACATACTATACTTTAAATGCACGTGCCTAAATACAATTACATCTTAAATAACTCGTGCTGCACACACCCATTTATATCCCGTGCAGCCATCTCTATACACCAACATTTACACACAACACTTAACATACAACATATAAGACACAAATGCACACAGGGGCGGGGCACATTGCCACAGTCATATACGATAATATCGTTGACTACTTCACCCTTACTTGATGTTAGAATTATAGAAAGGAAATTGAATATTAAACTCAATCAAAGATCAAACCCCCACACAGATCCCCTTCAATGAAATGAAAGACATAGACATATATGCAGTTTAAAATGCGCCAATGCAGCTGTTTATTAATATACAATAAATGATAAGCAGCAATTCAGAACATTGATTAGATATTACGGCAACTTGAGACAGTATTGTACATAATTTATACTATCCAATAATAGAAACAAGACACTGGTTTGGTGTAATAGTATGCAAAATATCCAATATCATGTAGTGTTTAATATTTATTCCCTTAAAACACCGACAAGGACTATGTAGCAAAAGTACCAAGTGCAAGAATTATATCAATAGTCTTATTTAAATGCACACCCTAATATGGCAGAACAGCAAAATCTCAAGGTGCAGTAAAGAGCAAAGTGCAATAAGTGCACTACTGGCAGCTCAGTAAATATTCAGCTACAACCAATTCATATCCTAATACAAAGGGATCTCAAGGATTTAATTAGTGTATAGCAATAATAGCAGCTTAATACAGATAGTTTAACACATACTAGACTGTGTAGTAAAGCAGCATAAACAACAGTCCTTAATGCCAATACTAGAAACACTTAGTATAGCATTAACATTGGATCAATGTGCCGTGAGTAGCATATATATATATATATATATATATATATATATATATATATATATATATATATATATATATATGTGTGTGTGTGTGTGTGTGTGTGTGTGTACACAATACCAAACAAACAGAAAACTTAAGAAAATAAAGCAACAATATAAAATCAAACACAATATCAAATAAAAACATAAAAGTAAATCTCTATACAGTGAAAATGTTCTATAAAGTGAAAACGGAATAGTGAAAACATAAGTCAATCTATAATGAAAACAGCGATTGGTGCTCGCTCGGGCATACAAAATAGATATGTTGACAGCAAGCCACACAGCCTTGCCCAACTTCAGCAGACAGAAAGTTGATTTATTTTATTTAGGGAACAACCCACGACAGCGTCTTGGTTTCCGGTAGTGTTCAATGCAGTTTGATAGAAACGGCTTGTTTACAGTGGCTCTCAAAAGTATTCACCCCCCTTGGACTTTTCCACATTTTATTGTGTTACAACATGGAATCAAAATTGATTTAATTAGGAGTTTTTGCCACTGATCAACACAAAAAAGTCCATAATGTCAAAGTGAAAAAATAAAATCTACAAATTGTTCTAAATTAATTACAAATACAAAACAGAAAATAATTGATTGCATAAGTATTCACCCCCTTGAGTCAATATTTGCTAGAGGCATCTTTGGCAGCAATTACAGCCATGAGTCTATTTGGAGTCTATTTGCACATCTGGACACTGCACTTTTTACCCATTCTTCTTTGCAAAATTGCTCAAGCTCCATCAAGTTGGATGGGGACCTTTGGTGAACAGTAATTTTCAACTCTTTCCACATATTCTCAATTGGATTGAGGTCCGGGCTTTGACTGGGCCACTCCAGGACATTGACCTTTTTGTTTTTAAGCCACTCCAGTGTGGCTTTGGCTGTATGTTTGGGGTCATTGTCCTACTGGAAGATGAATCTTCTCCCAAGTCCCAGGTCTCTTGCAGACTTCAGCAGGTTTTCCTCCAGGATTTCTCTGTACTTTGCTGTATCCATTTTGCCCTCTATCTTCACGAGCTTTCCAGGCCCTGACGCAGAGAAGCATCCCCATAGCATGATGCTGCCACCACCATGCTTCACGGTAGGGATGGTGTTCTCAGGATGATGTGCGGTGTTAGGCTTGCGCCAAACATAGCGCTTAGTGTTGAGGCCAAAAAGCTCTATTTTGGTCTCATCAGACCATAGAATTTTCTTCCACTTGGTCTCAGAGTCTCCCACATGCCTTCTGGCAAACTGTAGCTGAGATTTGATGTGAGTTTTTTTCAACAATGGCTTTCTTTTTGCCATTCTCCCATAAAGGCCAGTTTTGTGAAGCACCCGGGCTATTGTTGCCATATGCACAGTGTCTCCCAGCTCAGCCGTGAGAGGCAACTCCAAGGTAAAAGAATATATATATATATTATTAGTTTTAGAGAAGACCTCATACATTCTTACCTTAGAAAAATGGGAAAAAGCCTGGTACTGTATATTATTAGTTTTAAGGAGTAGCCTTGCACCAGAAAGTATTATTAATTTTAGAGATATTCCAGTCAAGTCAATTGTGCAAATCTTACTGTTTATTCTAAAAAACAGTTTAGATTTAAAAGAGAAAGAAACGTGGAGATGAGAGAAAGACACAGAGGAGAGAGAGAAACGGAGCAGAGCAGCCGCAGGAGTACGACCAAGTGGCAGATGCAAGAGAGAGAGAAGTCGGGGACCAACAGACGGGATGAGATTTGATTGCTGCTGCGGTCTCCTCTACCTTGTTAAATTTAAGTGTTTACTTTGATTGCTGCTGTTTCCTATTGTTATCCCTACGTATATATCGAGTGTCTGGTCTGTAGGCTTGGGCTCGGTGGTGGAGTGGCACCCCCTGCTGTGGGCAAGTTAGACTGGCGACACCAATTTGGGGAGCAGGAGAACTGGAGACATATCCCCCACTGACGAGCCAGCTTAACGGTACCATTCTGGCGGCTTTAATTATGTTAGTCCTAAGATTTATTGTTTTACCTGTCTTGCCTATCTTGACTGAATTGTGTAATGAAATTGTCCTAATTCTTACCGCGGTGTTGTCTTGGTGTGGTAGGGTTTGGTGCTGTTCCCCTTTGTGGATGCCTCGGACCTGTGTGTTGAAACAAAGAGAGAAAACCATTATAAAATTGTTCTGTGCTTATAGGCCAGAACTGGCATAGTCGGGACTATGCATTTTGTGCCTAGGTAAATCTGGCACTAGTTTAAGAGCTGCCATCAGCTAGACTGGATGAACTACATAGCTGTACCAACAACGGATATGCAAACAAAGTGTAAACAAAATAATTACAAAAAAACACAAACCTAAACAGTGGGAAACACAGCTAGTAAAATAAGTTTGCCAAACAATTGTGCTTCCACTATAAGGGAGGTCTCCCTACAGGGACCTTCTCCCTGACACACCCTCAATATACTTATTGGGATTGAGAATCCCCTAAACTGCTGTCTATTAGTAACCCTGGTTCCACACACAGTGGTCGCATAGTTCTTTTTTTCTCTTTACTGTACATCACAACACACAAAGGATTGCAAAATGCCATCCCTCGGACCGCCATTCTCTGGCTCATCAGCCTCGAGGGTGTGTCAGTTTTTCATCTGATAAAGCATACATGTTATTATAGTATAGAGGCTGGCAAATGTTTAGAATTTGTGAAAGATAATTATTAGATGGTGAGGCAAAGTGGCTTGCGGTGCGCCGGTGTAGGGGTGAGGCGATTATGAAACAGAAGACAAAGACAACAAAGTTCACCATCCAAACAGGTTTTATTTTTATAATCATGGTCTGGCGACCACAAAGACTAATCCCAGGCAATACACAGCAATGTGTATTATTATTATTTATTTCTTAGCAGATGCCCTTATCCAGGACGACTTACAATTATTACAAGATATCACATTATTTTTACATACAATTACCCATTTATACAGTTGGGTTTTTACTGGAGCAATCTAGGTAAAGTACCTTGCTCAAGGGTACAGCAGCAGTGTCCCCAACTGGGATTAAACCCACAACCCTCCAGTCAAGAGTCCAGAGCCCTAACCACTACTCCACACTGCTGCCCTAGCACTGTATTGCACTGTTTTCAAACAACGGGTTGCAGTCCTGAAATAATAATACTAATAATAAAAAGTATTAACACACACAAAGGCACACACGATCACAAGTCCACAGTGAGTGGTTTACGTGCAAGTGATGAAATACAATTTATTGGTGTACAATGGTGAAGTGTACAAATGGCCTTACAAGCGACAGCTCCCGGTACGTGTTAGCCGTCTAATAATAACAAACAAGTACAATTACAATCCGACAAACAAACAAACATTGAACACTCACAGTAACTTTACTCTCGTCTTTTTAGGTTCGTCTCAACCATAAACAAAGAACAGATCGCTTAGCCACGTCCCCTTTTGTACCGCTAGTCACGCCCCCTTGGTTAGCGAGAGCAACCATTTCTCCTCCAATCCACGGTTGCCACATCGCTTCCCTTCTGGAGCAATGACTGGATGGTCGGACAATCCCTGGAATGAATTGTCCGACCATCCAGTCCGGGGCACTCTGTTCCCTTTGCACAGGTCGGGAGGTAGATTTATAACTAAGATTCATTCTCTCTCTGACAAAGATGGCCAGTGTTATTTTTCTAGTATCATTTACTGTAGCAACAAGCGGATTCAGTTCTTTTTAGTAAGCATCTGTCACTGATTTGTTTTTGGGATACACCACCAGCACTGTGATCATATGTGACACCAAGTTTATCTCATAGACAGAAAACAGGCCAGATCCATTCAAGATGTATTACACCAATTTCACACTGCTACAGGAATTTCAAGGCAAAGGGAAAGAAAAACATCCAAAACCTTAGGGATTGTGATGGGGGGTTTTCTCATCTGCTGGACTCCATTAATTGTGTGTAACATCATGGATCCCTTTATTAATTACTCAGCTCCTCCAATGTTGCTTGATGCTCTAGTCTGGTTTGGTTACTTGAACTTTTAACCTCCTTGTGTATGTTTATTTTATACCTGGTTCAGGAAAGCATTGAAGATTATTATGCGTGTTCAGATATTTAAAATAAATTCTTCTCTGACTAAGTTATTTGCAGATTGATTTTGTGGTAATATTTGTGTATACTGGTGATGTTTTAGTGTTGCCATCTGTATTTTAATAGAATACACATGGATGACTCACCCCAAGGTTAACAGAGTTCTTTATTGTTCCTGCTGCTTTCTTTACTTGCTCCATGAGTGGTGCTTACAATGTACGTAACAGTATATCTACCTCTATAACAGGACCCTGTCAATGTTTATGTGGCAGGACCTTTAATCTGGGCCGCTTTGGCCCGGCTGAACATTAAATAGATCAAGTTACTACAGGTGATATGACGCTTATTCCAGTCAAGTCAATTCTGCAAATCTTACTATTGTTTATTCTAAATGTGTACTGAAGTCTAGGGAACCTCTAAAGGGACATGGTGTGAATTCAAAAAGAAGCTTAGTATCTTGTGCACACAAGTTAGTGCTTAATACTTGTAAGAGACTGTGGTCGCCTCATTTGATTGTCTTTTGTAATTTCTCTCTCAGTGTTTGCAATACTGTCATGTTCCTTTCGTAGCATTCAGGCTCAGAGTGGTCCTCACACAGAAAATCATTTTGACCGAATGGGAAGGTTTTCAGTTTACAGTATGCCCTGTTCACCCGCCCATTCTGAAATAATAGGATTTGGCACACAAAATAACTTTTTCATCTTGTTTTTACGTTTATTATTCAAGCACCAAAAGCTTTGCACTCCCCATGTCGCACGCTATGGGTTTTCACCAGTGTATCCCATAAACCCATGCGCACATCTTTTGGCCTTTCAGGGAAATCAACGACTTGACATCATGTTGCTGCCTTAAATGCTCCAATATGTCAGCTCCCTCAAAAGTGTTATTTTTTTCCCAGAAAGTGGACAAAGAAATTGAAAACATCACTAAATGCGCGACTTCTTGATCAAATCGGTGCGGGAAGAAGCATTTATTGGATATGCAGAACACTTGGAGAGCTTTGTTATTTTTGGGTAGATGTACCCTTTAAATCCTGAGTCATGACTCAGATTACTACTTTCGTATTTGCTTTTGTAACCAGGTGAAATGTTCCAGACATTAAGAAAATATAATTGAAAGCAATAAATAATGTATTTACGTTAAAATAGTCTAAAAGCACACGTTTTGCATAGTTGTTATGCCATGAGGAAAATACGGTGATTGTCTCCTAACCTATCCACCAAGAACACCAGGTGTCTGCTGCAGTCAGCAAGATAATAACTTGTGTGCACGAGACATTAAGCTTTTTTAGTTCCTTTATGGGTTCCGTAGAAATCCTATCACTTTTTTTTATTTCTTTATTTTAATAAATACAGGTTTATTGACATCTTTCATTCACTGTGTGCTTTGTTATGTAAGTCAGACATGGACTTCATTCAAATATTAAATTAATATAAAATGAAGAAAATGGAAGCAAGTAGTTTCCAAAGAGATAATGTGTTAATTGAAGACATAACCAACAGTTTTGTTTTCCTACAGCTAATTAGTTATTTTATTCATTATTTCAAGGAAGCGACACATTAAAAATAAACCAGACAGACGTATGGATGTTTCACAAAGCAAGTACAAGTGTACAGTGTTCAGCTGCTGTATTTGTAAGAAAAATAATGACTAGTTGATTTTTCCATTAAATACCTTGTTATATTTTATGACCTTCCAAATGTACCTGCATACATTAAAAAAAAAAAAAAAACTGCATAAAATATAAAAAAATAATAAGCTCTATTTTAGGAATCTGTAGGAAGCATTTTGAAAGTTCCACACCAGCCATATCAGGTGACTCAACAGCAATTATGTCATTGGATGTCATATTAGTATTTCTATACTTACATACCTGTCAACATTGAGTTTTTAAAATAAGGGAGCTTTTGTAAACTGAAATCTTAGTGGCCTGCACTGAAGTGAATACCTACATAAGACAAAGGCATACAACTATTCCACTATTACTTGGTAGAATGATAGACTGTCAGTACGTTTACATGACAAAGCGTTTTCCGAAAACTAATGTTTTCGGAAAACTGAATCAGAAAACTGATTTTCTTAAAACGTCACTTTTCTGTGTTTACATGATTAACGATAGAAAGTATAATTAGAATTCAACTGTATACATGGATTGAAGTTTTCGGAAAACGCAGGATATTTTTGCATGCAAAGTACTGTAGTACCCTAAGTACGATTTATTGAACAGACCAAACACTTTATGCTATAGAACGGAGACCAATCCAATAACAAGTGCTTTATCGATGTGTCAGTTCTTAAATTCAAAGATTACTATCAGATTCCCCACAATGTGCAGTCAGTCTTTCCAACAGCTCATCCTGTTCTATATTACCAGTTTCTCTTGCAGACATTATTTTAAATTATCACGTAATTTTAAAGCTGGAAAACATGTGCTGCTTCAGTATGCGCTATTAAATACATTCGGTCAAATATTACTTGATCCCTAACATTATTTATTTATTTATTTATTTATTTATTTATTAGCAGACGCCCTTATCCAGGGCGCCTTACAGTCGTAAACAAAAATGCATTTCAAGAATCACAGTACAAGTATTAATACAATTACGAGCAAGATAAAAGACTTCGTTTCTAGCAAGTACAGGTATATGACAAAATACGATTAAAAAACGGAGCAAATGGATCCATCCAGACTGACTACATATTATTATTATTTTCTCTGTTTTCTAAAACCACGTGCAGGAATGAAGGTCAAAGTTTGCACATGTGCAGTACGCTGTCAGAATAAGTTTTCCAAAAAGTGCGTTTACATGATATACATTTGGTTCCTTTTTGGAATTGAATCGGAAATTTCTAGGTGCTGTTTTCCGAAAACTGACCTAAGGAATATTCCGATACATTTTCCGAAAACTGTGTTTACATGACTTTTGATATCGGAATTAGTTTTCGGAAAACTTAGTTTTCCGAAAAATATCGGAATTCTTATGCTCATGTAAACGCACTGTGTGATACGGTCTCCTTCTAATTGCTTTTAAAAAGGAAAAATATCAAAACCGTAAAACAACCATGACATGCTTCACAATCAAAGTATCTCTTGGCCCCTGTGGTTCTTATTGTACTGTAGTTGTAGGTGGCTGATTTGGCAACAGCCACAATACTTAATGTAAAGCAGTCCACTGCAGTTGATTTTGCATAACAGCAAAGCATACATTAGAGAGTGACATGAAGACGGGACTCCTAAATTTTGCGGGACGGGATGGTACAGGAGTGAAGCTCATGGGAACGGGCGGGACCGGGAAATAAAAAAAATAAAGCTCTCAGGACGGGCAAGAACGGGATTTAAGCTTCCAGGAATGGGCAGGAACGGGGCTGCTCTGCCACCAGCAGACAGGAAGAGTGTTTTTTTTGCTCTTTAAAGTCATTAAAGAGCCTATGACATGGAATTGGACTTTTACCAAAAACATGAAAAAATAATATTAACAGGTCTCACTTGAACATATAATCAAATTAATTTTACCAAATTATGTTTAATCACGCTACAATTAATCAAATAATACCCGGAAATACACAGAGGGCGATCTCCATTTCCTGGTTTGGGGCCAGGAGACTGATGTCACAGAGGGAGATATCCGCAGGCTATCAGCATATGCCAGTATGGCTATCAGTGAAAGTGAGAGTAGCCTAATTTTATCAGTTTAAATGTTAGCTTGCGAGGTTCGGGGGGCGTGGAGCTGGGGGGGCCGCTAATCTCTAATCTTTCAATTTTCTAATCTCCCGTTAATTAGTTTCTATTTACTATTTAAGACCTGATCACCTGCACCTTTTCTGTCTAGTGTTTCGTTTTTTGTAGCAAACGCTCAGACGCCGTCGTTTCGTGCTTCACCGTTAATATCTAAACTTCTTTGCCTCGCTCACACAGGTCGTTTCTCTGCACATCGCTGCCAAGATATTATCATTTTCTTACCTGCTCAGGTGATCTTTCTTTTCATTCAGCTTCTCTTTTCGGCTCCAAGAGCTCCAACGTTACTCTTTCCTGTGCCATCCAGTCTCCACCTCGGCATCATAGCCGTCCAAAGCGCAGCTCCATTACTCAACTTGTCTGCAACCTTATCAGAAAGTCTGGTCCTCCGTTAAACTTTCAAGCTCCTTCGACATGACATCGACATTCCCGTTGTCTGCGATTGCCTTACCTTAGCTCTATTTAATTCTACCACGAAGTTTTGTCGGCGGAATCTTTCTTTACTCCTCGCCTGCAATCAGACGCCCCTCCCCCGCTCCCACAGAGCCAGCACAATTACCGTTTCATCAGAAGATCCTGCCCCGGACCTCCATCAGCTACGTTCAACCTTTTAAAGACGTATCCAGCCCATTCTAAACTCCATTTTTAACCAGTGGCGGCTCGTGACTCAACTGGTCACAACATTCTCCAACGACACTATTGTACTGTAACTTTTCCACCGGCGCCTCACAGACTATGGTTACCACGGCAACGCCCTTATTGAGTGACTGCGGGGAGTGGTAAGTTGTCATGGTGACCAGGCTGCTTCATCAGGCTCTGCGTGCTCTGCGCCTCAGTACTGCAATCTTCCGGCTTCCTGTTGCTGCGCTTTCACAACTGGCGGAGACGAATTCAACGCGCCGAACCATGACATCTAAATATTTCGTTGACTTATTATATTCATGACTATCTGTCCTAAACATGTCTAGAATATTTATTCAAATCTAAAGGAATAAGCAAATGTTGTTCTACATAGACAAGGATTTTAATCGTAATAACTTCATAGATTCTACCCTGATTCACTCAAGTCAATGATGTAATTCCAATCATAACCTCTGGATGGCAGTATAATACCACAAGCTCTCTCTCTATACATTAAACCAGTTTGGTTTCGCTGCGAAGCTCGGACACTACAGCTTTTCTATCTATTCCCGCAGTTCTCACTCGGATGGATTCTCGGGAGTTCCCCTCCTCCTCATCCTCTGTCTATCTATATCAAATGACATTCTTCAATTTCAACTCTTACCCCACCCCCCCCCCACCCCCCCTGCCCCTTTGAGGCGGACTACTCCCGACAAAATCACTAGATTTTTCAACAGCCTCAGAGCAACGGATTCTTCATCCTCTTAGGTTCTACAGCGGCCTCAGCTCTATGTATTCTCCATCTCTGGCTTCATCTAAATCACTTTAACTCACAGTCCAACATCCACCGCATTCAGCAGATCTCTGTGCTCTACAGCAGATCATCACACTACCGATGGCAATCCACCATTCACTATTACAGATCCCTGCTTCAGCAGATATCTGCGCTCTACAGCAGACCACCGCTCATTATTGACAGCACTTCTTTGTTTACTTCCTCAGATCTCTGCACCGTTCAGCAGATCCTGTCCTCTACTGTTAATTGCTCCTCACTGCAGCAGATCTCTGCTCCCTCTTCAGATCTACTCACTATTATAGCATGCAAGTTGCTTTAGTTTACAGTCTAAATCTGTACCTGCACTACTCCAGATCTTCCAAGGCTTCCGCTTTCCTCCAATACGCAGATCGTGGAAGCATTCCGCAGTCAAGGCTAATGCTAATCCCCATCTAATCAAAAATACGAGGTGCTTGTCTTTCTCAGCAATCTATTCATATGTCCACACATCCTCTCAAATATTACAGCATTAATACATGGTGAGAGACGCGGTGAGACTGGAAATCTGTCTTGTTTATGAGTTAAGGAGTTCCACTCTAGGAGAATAACTGGAGTTGTGAAACCCAGTCTCTCAATGTGAGTTCACCTTTTCCATTTCAAGCAGACATGATAGTAGCAGACCGCAGATCGATCCCGTATTAACTGACACATAGGATAGTCAACATCTCATCTCTGCCCTCCATTCCAGAAAATGGAGAATAAAGCGTGCTGAGCTTCCCCAGCAGTCGATTTACACACGTTCGTTCAGTTCCAGCTGCTACCTCAACTGTCAGTTCCAGCTCCCCTTCGGCCTCCACTTTTAGTATTCAAGTTCCGTCGACTGGTCCCGTCTGCTGCGTGCTGCCGCCCCCCCCCCCCCCCCCCCCCGCTTCCCCAGCTTCACCAGCTGTCATTTAACTAAATCATACTCTCAGTAACCTAGTTCAATCTGCTCAGCATTTCATATCTGCAGCTCTCTCCCTCCTTCGAAAGCTTCAAATTGTACAGCTTGGTCAGTGTTTAAACGTTCTGTGCCAGAATCGGACTCTTTGCGGAATCTTCAAAGTCCCCCCACCCCCCACCCCCCCCCCCCCCGCTGCACCTTCCCGCCTGCCCATATCAACAGACATTCTCCATTCACTCATCTCTACTCTTCGGAAAGTTTGCTTGTCCCCTTACGAAGATCTCCTCATGGAGACCATCTGCCTAACAGTTGATTCTTAAGAGCCTTCCCTTCTGCCTCACCTTCCCGCTGTCCGCATTAATGACCATTCTCAGTTTGCTCATTCTACTCTTCGGAAATGCCACTTCTCCCTATACAAGGATCTACCTATGGAGATCATCTGCATCTGAGCCCTCTTCGGTCTCCTTAGGAGCTCAGAATTCACAGTTCTAATTTACTCCATCATTCAGTTGTGTACCTCCAGACGGATCCATTTCAGCGCGGTCAGTTAATTCAGCTGTCAAGCAGATTCCTCTATCTGCCCCTTATTTTCAACGTCAAGGTATCTCATCTGCTTCTCGGCCTTCTTCGGCTTCCTCAGAAGCTCAGACTTCACAGTTCCTTCAGCTTCAAGCTTCCCTGCAGCGACGAAGATCTCCTAATCAGCCAACCTCTCCACCCTCCTTTCTAGAGCAGGCCTCCCTCCTCAGTTGTATTCTCCCCATTCATTTCGTATAGGTGCAGCTACCTCCGCTGCAAGAGCCAGCATCAACCACAGTCTGATCAAGACCATGGGCCACTGGTCCTCTTCCGCAGTAGATTATTACGTTCAGAACTCGCAGTTTCTTCTGCTTCTAATTTACTTCACCATTCGGTCGTACCTCCAAGAGGGATCAATTTCAACGTGGTTAGTCCATTCAGCTGTCAAGAAGAGTCCCCTATCTGCCCCTTTCATCAGCAAGGTATCTCCCCAGCAAGAACCCCCTCCTCCCCCCCCCCCTCCTCCTCTACTCTACCCCCCCTCCCTCCCCAGGACCCTCAGTTCATTGATTCCTCTCGCTCCTATCATCACTCATCGCTGGTTCTCAACCCACCTTCCACCCTCCAGAGCAAGCCTCCCTCCTCTACTCCACCCCCTCATTGATTTCTCTCGCTCCTAGGATCACTCGTCACTGGATTCCAACCTACCTCTCCTCCAGAGCGGGCCTCCCTCCCCCAATCATTCCGTAGGCACAGCCCCCTCTGCTGCGAGGGCCAACATCACTCACAGCCTTCTTCGGCTTCCTCAGAAGCTCAGAATACACAGTTTCTTCAGCTTCAAGCTTCCCTGCAGCGACGAAGATCTCCTAATCAGCCCACCTCTCCACCCTCCTTTCTAGAGCAGGCCTCCCTCCTCAGCTGTATTCTCCCCATTCATTTCGTATAGGTGCAGCTACCTCCGCTGCAAGAGCCAGCATCAACCACAGTCTGATCAAGACCATGGGCCGCTGGTCCTCTTCCGCAGTAGATTTATTACGTTCATTCATCTCCTCCGATATAGTTGCAGCCCATTTTAAAATCGCTAGCATGCCCGGAGTGGGGGCTATCTGTTCGCCGGGGCCACCAGAGGTTTTCCCCTAATCTGCCTCAAGGGGTTTTTTCCCCTCCACTGAGCGGCAGGTATACACATCCTACTAACGCATCCTACTAACAAATTTACTAATCTCCCTCTGTTCGTCCTGTTCGTCATTCTGGTCTTTTGTGTATGTTTTATGCATTGGCATGTGCTGTCTTGTTTGTCTCACGGTGTGGGAGTTTTCGTGAGGTGCCGGGGGTCCATCCTTTGGGGGGCAAGTGAGGCTCACTTCCCCGAACTCAGGGCTAGGCAGCCGCCTCCCTTACTTTCAGGGGTTCTCACCGCGTGAGTCAGAGCGGACCCCCGGCCAAACTCTGTTCTGTCGCAGCTCCTGCGCTCATCTCACTCGAGGCTCTCTTCTATTCTGCCTCTCTTCAGGACGTGGTCACTCGTGCCGAGTCCTATACTAACCTCAATGCTTTGTCCTTATTTTCAGGTCCCAGGCAGCGTGATGTCTCAGCCAATCAGGGGTTTTACGAGCGCCCCTTACAGAAGCCTCAGATGCTGGGTACCTCTCTCATCTCCTCCCGAGGGACGGCTTTCCAAGTCATAACCCTCATATGTGTTTTCAGGTTGCCGGGTCCTCCGCCCCTGGGATGTCGACAGCGTCGGCCCCAGTCGGTGACCTCTTTTCTATCCTGTTTCCGGTTGCCGGGTCCTCCGCCCCTGGGATGTCGACAGCGTCGGCCCCAGTCGGTGACCTCTTTTCTATCCTGTTTCCGGTTGCCGGGTCCTCCGCCCCTGGGATGTCGACAGCGTCGGCCCCAGTCGGTGACCACATTCTGTCCTACTAACTGCCCCTTGCTACTTCTTCTGCCTTATCCTTCCCCCCCCAGCTCACGCCCAGTGAAATGTTAGCTTGCGAGGTTCGGGGGGCGTGGAGCTGGGGGGGCCGCTAATCTCTAATCTTTCAATTTTCTAATCTCCCGTTAATTAGTTTCTATTTACTATTTAAGACCTGATCACCTGCACCTTTTCTGTCTAGTGTTTCGTTTTTCCTCCTCCTCCTCCCCTCCTCCACCTTCTACATGCCTTCGCATCGGTCATCTCTGGGGGGCAAGTGAGGCTCACTTCCCCGACCTCAGGGCCAGGCAGCCGCCTCCCTTACTTTCAGGGGTTCTCACCGCGTGAGTCAGAGCAGACCCCCGGCCAAACTCTGTTCTGTCGCAGCTCCTGCGCTCATCTCACTCGAGGCTCTCTTCTATTCTGCCTCTCTTCAGGACGTGGTCACTCGTGCCGAGTCCTATACTAACCTCAATGCTTTGTCCTTATTTTCAGGTCCCAGGCAGCGTGATGTCTCGGCCAATCAGGGGTTTTACGAGCGCCCCTTACAGAAGCCTCAGATGCTGGGTACCTCTCTCATCTCCTCCCGAGGGACGGCTTTCCAAGTCATAACCCTCATATGTGTTTTCAGGTTGCCGGGTCCTCCGCCCCTGGGATGTCGACAGCGTCGGCCCCAGTCGGTGACCTCTTTTCTATCCTGTTTCCGGTTGCCGGGTCCTCCGCCCCTGGGATGTCGACAGCGTCGGCCCCAGTCGGTGACCTCTTTTCTATCCTGTTTCCGGTTGCCGGGTCCTCCGCCCCTGGGATGTCGACAGCGTCGGCCCCAGTCGGTGACCTCTTTTCTATCCTGTTTCCGGTTGCCGGGTCCTCCGCCCCTGGGATGTCGACAGCGTCGGCCCCAGTCGGTGACCACATTCTGTCCTACTAACTGCTCCTTGCTACTTCTTCTGCCTTATCCTTCCCCCCCAGCTCACGCCCAGTGAATTGTATAGTTATGTCAGTCCTTTAGTTAACAATATTGACACCTGAATTATTGATACTAGCAGAATAACCGATATGCTGTGGCTTGCTAATGGAATGTATTTAACATATCTCTCTATATATACATGTACATATGTACAGTATATTAAGGATGTGCACATTTGGGGTCTTTATACTACCCCTAATCATAATGCAGAGATGCCAACGGCTACGATTTGGCCATAGCAGCTACTATTTTGGAGGTTCTGCTACGGCGCTACGTTGAAGGGGTATGTATAATACTACGATTACACATTACTAGAAGTTTATACACATTATATTGCCTGATGGGTACCTTATGTACAGTTAGAATTTTTCAGAACATAAATCACAGTGTGACTGAACTGTACCACGTAGAAATCATAATTTGTTCGTAGCACTGACAGTTTGCTTAGTATTTGCGCTGCTGTTTATCAATTATTTTTACATGTTTTAAAGAATATTTGTATTAAAATTGGTTAGGCTGGAATGTATATAAACATTTTTATAGAGAAGACGTGGAGCTGGCAATCAGTGTTGTCTATGGAGAGCTGAAGTGTTGTAAAACGTTGTTGTGTTTCTCCAAGGTAAAAATTATGATTTCACACAGTGTTCTGAATAACCTGTCCATTAGGTACTCTTGAGGTTCAGTTTGAGGCTTGGAGCAATGTATATAAACTTCTTTACTTATTGTGAAATTTTACAGGAGCAACAGAGAACACCAGTTTTAGGGTAAGTGTGGAAAAGCTAAGATTTTCATTAATCTGAACAAGCACTTTTTCATGAGTCATATGGTTAGAATTTTTTTATTTTACAAAATGAAAGCTGATACAGTCTGTTTAATGTCAATTCTGATAATGTGTTCTTTGTTTGGGACAAGTCCCAAATAAATAATAATTATTCCACCACACTTTATATCACTTTGTGAAATAAAAGCAACAGACTATAGATTTATCTTCAATAGAAAATATTTATCTGGGTTTGTGTGGGGAACACCGCCCTTAACAGTATCTCTCAGCTCACAGTGGCCTCCATTGAGTGACACATGACTGGGAAACAGTTTTGTTAGCTGGCAAGAGGATTTACAATAGCTTCTGTCTAACTGACATTAAGCTGAAGAAAATTGCAGTCCATCTAAGATTTTATATTGCTCAGAAACTTTAGTTGGGTCATTAGGTTTAAAAGAAAAATATGTCTGTTTGTAATCAATTTATTGTACATGTGAAATCTCACATGCTTGTCTGCAAATTTCACCCCAATGGTAGCATACAGTATAGAGCAGGAATAGAATCAGATCTATGATGGCAGCTTGAATAAAGGTCACAACCAACCATTAAGCTTGCCCATAAAAGAGCACAATGCAGCATAATGCAACTGCAATGTGTATGTTTGTGTACTCTTTTGATCTTGAGCTAGTTCAATTTGTTGACTACTGATTGGAAATATGTTATTACCATAAAAGAGTATTTTAATGTATTGTATCAATACTCATTTTGTGGTTTGCTTATTTTGCCAGATTTATTGCTTTTCATTGACCAACATTATGTTGTCAACACAGCTGTAGCAAATTAGTTCCCCTGTAGAAATTAGTTCCCATTGTTAGTGATCTTTTAAGAATATTTATCTAAAGTTAATATTTTTCTCTGCAAGTACCCAAGTGTGCATAATTGTGCTATCCAATAATTTGGACAACTCTACAATAGGAGTATCCAACCTGCACCTCTTAAAATCAAGAACATTTTTCAGATTCTGGACTGGAATGTACTAGAAGAACGACATCTGTTTGGGAAAGAAAAAAAAAAGTATTATTAAACTTTGTTCTTACAAATAACCTGGTCATATATAAGGAAACTAAATACACTTTACATTTTCTCTAGGGACAAAACCGCTATGAAAGAGAAGAGGCCCCTACAGGAATGAGCTCCAACTTTAGTAACACTGTAGTCATGACTTTGTGTTACGAATCTATAAGTGGGTCTTGTCCTAGACAAGTTCGACCATTCAGCATTCGTTTTCCAATGTACATGTTCATGGTAATAGCAATAATAGTCACAGTGTTGGGGAATCTACTGGTCATCATCTCCATAGCACATTTCAAGCAGCTTCACACATCTACAAATTACCTTCTCCTCTCACTGGCAGTATGTGACCTTCTCCTGGGGGGATTTATAATGCCCTGCAGTGCCATCCGATCAGTGGAAGGCTGCTGGTATCTGGGAGACTTCTTTTGTAAAATCCACACCAGCACTGACATCATGCTCAGTACAGCTTCTGTTTTCCACCTGTCTTTCATCTCTATTGATCGCTACTTTGCTGTTTGCGATCCGCTGAGATACAGAACCAAAATTACACCTGTTGTCATACTCATCATGATTATCATCAGCTGGGTGGTTCCTGGGGTAATATCATTTGGAATGATTTTTTTAGGCCTCAATTTGAAAGGCATAGAGGATTTTTATTATGGACACTGTGCTGGGGGCTGTATTGTGTTTCTCAGTGAAGCTTCAGTCTCCTCTATCCTTACTTTGTTTGTCCCAGGCCTCATCATGTTGGGCATTTACTTAAAAGTTTATCTTGTAGCCAGAAAACAGGCCAAATCCATTCATGATGTCACACAACAATTTCACACTGCCACAGGAATGTCAAGGCAAAGGGAGAGAAAAGCTGCAAAAACCTTAGGGATTGTGATGGGGGTTTTTCTCATCTGCTGGACTCCATTTATTGTGTGTAACAGCATTGATCCCTTTATTAATTACTCAGCTCCACCAATGTTGCTTGATGCTCTAGTCTGGTTTGGTTACTTAAACTCTGCATTTAACCCCATAGTGTATGCCTTCTTTTACAACTGGTTCAGAAAAGCACTAAGGATTATTATGCTTGGTCAGATATTTAAAAGAGATTCTTCTCTAAGTATATTATTTGCAGATTAAAGTATAACACCAATGGGTTTCTGAGTGTATAACTGTTTATTCTGTTATATATACAATATGGGTGACTTATGTTGCTCCAGTCAAAAATGCATTTTTATTTATTTTACCATTTATAACTTTGAGCTGAAAAAATCCCAGTTGTGATCTTGACATAATTTACACTTCTTTGATAGACCTTTAAGAGTTTCTAAGTCACACTTGTTTCTGCTTAATATGTATAACTTTAATAAACTGGTAAATATTTGCAATCCAATGCAGTGAACAAAGTTGTTTTTATTAAGATTCACAGTTGCCCTAAAAGTAATATGCATAATTTGTTCCAGGAGGTTTTCCAACACAGGGGTATATTAAGTCTAAAACTAATGATGTGTATTCTGAGAAGCTGTAAAAACTGTTTTCTAGTTTGAAGTTTCTCTTACACAGCAAATCAAACAATTCCTGAAATTTAAGGTGCTGCAAAATGGGTGGAGAGGTAGAAAGCGGGGATGTCTTAACTTTTGGGAGGTAACGAAGTTACCATTTCTACAAATCAACCAACACTTACTGAAAAAAAGAAAGGACTGGAATGAAGCAACGCATGAAAAGGACATAATGGAAGAAAACATGTATTTTCTATTTTAATAATTGAAGCATCTTGCCTGGATAGTTATGTATTTAGAAGCATAAATAAGTATATTATTATTTATTTCTTAGCAGACACCCTTATCCAGGGCGACTTACAATTGTTACAAGATAACACATTATTTTTACACACAATTACATTATTTTTTACACATAATTGATTTTATTATTATTATTTTTTTTATTTCTTAGCAGACACCCTTATCCAGGGAGACTTACAATTGTTACAAGATATCACATTATTTTCACAATTACATTTTTTTTTTTTTTTTTACACATTATTTTTACATATGTATGTAATCAAGTCACATGAAAAATGTAATAATAATTTTGTTACCACAAGCACTATCTGCTTGTGTGTGTGTTTTTTATTGTATACATTTCAAAGCTTATTTCCTATGTGCTTTAACTATCTGCAAATTGATTTTGTCTACGTAAAATGCCAGTTGTGTTGCCAAGAAACAAGTATTACAAAATATACTATTATTGTGCTGTATTTAAAGGAAATATTGAATCAATGGATTGACATATCAAGGACAAATAAATGTAATTAAAAAATATATTGCATGACTAAACCATTTGTCACCTACTGTAAGTAGTACTTGATATTTACTTGCAAGCAGTACATAATAAACAAAGCTCTGTCTGCTATTTTCATGTGCCTCTGGAAATACATGCAATGGTTTGCACACTCATACTGCATTTCAGTGAGGCACTGTGTTTACATTTCCCCAGGCTCTTGAAAGCTAAGTTTGGCTGAAAAAGCAGTGCATTGTGGAAGATGTAGTTCTTCAGAGAGAAATGTGCATTACATGTATGTCTCATCCACTTCTCAGAGAAAATATTTTAGAATCTCATTTTCTCATTTGAATGTGATACAGTATACCTCTCAGATGTTTCTTTTAAAACCACATATAAATCTGAGCTTTTCCACATTTTCTTATATGAAGCATGCACATAATATGGTAAAGGTGAATCTGAATTTTGTAATGGTATTTTATTTGACGCTGTTAGGGAAGAACATGTATGGATGTAGGGCAGCAGTGTGGAGTAGTGGTTAGTGCTCTGGACTCTTGACCAGAGGGTTGTGGGTTCAATCCCAGGTGGGGGACACTGCTGCTGTACCCTTGAGCAAGGTACTTTACCTAGATTGCTCCAGTAAAAACCCAACTGTATCAATGGGTAATTGTACAGTATGTAAAAATAATGTGCAAAAAATAATGTAATTGTATGTAAAAATAATGTGATATCTTGTAACAATTGTAAGTCGCCCTGGATAAGGGCATCTGCTAAGAAAATAAATAATAATAATAATACTGGGAAGGCAGCCCTTCTGGGTGTTCTAGCTCTTGTAAAACATGTAGGACTCAATTAACAAAAATCCCTGGTTACTCATGGAAAGTAGCCTTAGCAACGCACCATTGCCACACACTTCCTCAGGTGGGGAGATACTCTGTATTTATGAATAAAGGAGGGAGATGGTGGGGTGCGTAGGGGCTGTTGTCCAGGTAAAATAATGAATATGAGTATGCAACAGCCAGGAATATTTTTTTAAGGCCAGCTTGATCCAGCTTGGCAGTGCTTTCAGGGAAGGGTCCCAAATGCACATCATTTTTCATTTAAGATTTTTTGTTTTTCTTACTGTGCATTGTTTTACATTGAGAACCTTTTGTTTAAATAGCCTATCTACAGCAACAATCCTGTAAAATAAAAGAATATGAAATCCACAGCTCACATACAATATTCTTCAAAAATCTGGTGCTAAAAAAAGCCAATTCCATAATCTTAATCAAATGGTATCAGTTTGGCTACCAGGTCTACCAGGTGTCTGTATTTCACAATATATGTCCATTAATCATGAATGAAAACTACCTAATGTTAGGCGTATTCAATAAGTACTTTATGAATAGTGTTATTTATATATATACTGTGTGTGTATATATATATATATATATATATATATATATATATATATATATATATATATATATCTTCAGCTGCTGCATACAGTAGCTGTCTTCCTAGTAGGTAGTGGGTGTGGTGAATATTACTCCTGGTCCTGAGGTTAAGTAACTTGTATTTATTAAAAACACATTGTACATGAGGTGTAGATGAAGAACTCAGGGGCTGCACCTCCCTCTTGCACAATTTAATGTAAAGCTAATTTAAATATATATTTTTTCCAGAAACAATTAGTCTGCATATGGAGACTCCCTTTTCCAGGTTAAACAGTTAATTTGTTTTCGGCAACAGTAAACCTGGTCCAGACCTTCAATAACCCCTCTGTTAAAAGTAAATTATTTTTTTAATTAAAAAAGCACATATTCTCTGTCCTTCACAAATCCCTTTTTGTAAACCCTGCTTGGTTGTAGTTTACTAACCTGCTCCCTAAAGCTCCAGTACAAAATGCTTAGGATGATGCTGTAAATTGAGGGTAAAGGCTTCATACAACACTGACATCTACTGGCTACAAAATTACATTGCAAGATTTAAAAGGAAAATATGCCTAATATTTATTTTAGGTTTTCACTCATTGCTATTTTTTAAAAAATGTGTATAAATTGTGAAAAAGAAAAAAAAAAACAATTTCAGTTACTCCATTCGCTGCAATTTCCACATCATTTCAGAATGAATTATAGATTCACTCAATTTTCATGAGAGACAGATTCTAAAAATGTCTTTACGTAAACAAGACAATTATAATAAGTTCTTGAGGATGTACCGTTCACGCTGTACAGAATATATAAGAAATTAACTTTCCAGGAAATTACACACATTTGCAGTGGAAAATGAAATTTTGATAAAGAGATTTCACTTCTACCCATTTACACCCAGCAAATCACTGGATGTCCCAGATCAGACTCCCAGAAATTTGGACAGTACTCCTACTGTATATACTGTAATAGATTTTTTCAAAATGTTTAATTAGTTTGTCTTACTTTTATTTTAAAAGTTATACTTTTTTCTAGGTACAGTATTTTACAGTAACTACCAGCACAAATATAGGAAAACAAACATTCAACATAAACAGTTTTTTAAAAACTTTTTCAATTGCCTCTAAATGCATTTAATACCTGAGTCAGCAACAAAAACATAATGTAAAATATAATAGACTAAATTAAGAAAAGAAAAAAAAACCTTACAACCTGCGCATAGGCCTATATACATTCATTTGCAAACATTTTTATTAAACTCACTTATTACATTTTCTCCTTACTGGCATTTGCTTTTTACCATTCTTGAGACTACCTATTAGTATTGTAAAATGTTAAAGCAATCTAGCATATAGCCTACTGAAAACAATAAAAAGGGCTTGTATACTTCTATATGATTCTAAATACATTTTGGTAGTGTTCGGCATAAAAAGTTACGATAGAATACTTATCAGCAATATGGAGGTTCATTATATATCCAATTGCTTTATTAGCGTATATTATGTGAGGTCAAATTGAGGTATGTTTTTGACACGTGACCGTTTTCATAATAAATTACAACTTAACATCCAAGTATTTATTGTTTCCCCACTAGTTTTCAAATGCCATGGCGTATGTTTTTTAGTGCTGGGCCCATAAATGCATTTAAGTGGGATCATCATGCATGCTAGTTCCCAGTTTTAAAAAAATGTGAGTAAATGCAATTAGTATTCAAATGACATTTGCGAACCATGAATACAAAATGAAGAGCTGGCGGACAAAGTATAATTTTCATTGACTGAGCACAGCAAAGACAATACAAAACCATAAACCTCATTTATACACGAAAAGAGGTACTTACAGATGGTTTTTTAAAAAAAAATATTTATACATACAGCCCTTAATCTAGATCATCAAAGTGCCTAAGTGTTATGTTTGGGAGCAACCACCATTTAGTGAATCAAGTTTTGCATTGCTGTCAATACACAGTACCTGTTCATTTTACCTGATCACTCGATGGTTCTGGCTCGTACAAATATGGAGGCATTTAGTGTGTATTACATATGTCTAGCAACTGGAGCTGAAGAGCTACATCAAAACTCAGGCCAAACCACCTTTACACAGAGTACATCAAAAAGTTAAAAACCCAGCATTTGAGTAATTGAAATAAACCACTCAGGATGATTGTACCTTAACAGGGTAAGGGGGACAGTACGGTGTGTGAAAATGTAATGTGGAGCTATCTACTAATTCAGGAAAAAAAATGAGATATGTGTCTTTAAGAGAGGCTGCACCTCCTCGATAGAGGGAAGAGGTTTGGAAGCACTGAGTGCAGCTGGTTGTACACAGGATGTAGTGAAGTGGGCTGCTTTTTCCTGCTTTGGTTTAACTCGTGCACTTTTGCATACCGTTTGTTTTTTAATCCTTTAATAAGACAGAGTTTATACTGATGTAACCCTAAGTGTAATATCTACTGAAACCTGAGAGTAAAAATGACCAGACACAACAAACAATTTCAAATCACAGTAATCAGGTTTTATTATTAACATACGGTACAGGTAAAATTATACGCAGAAATTTGCTACCACTATTGTTTATGAATTAGCCCTGATACAGAGTAACATACAGTAAAATACTTATCTACTGACCCTGGACAATTGGCAGTGAGAGAGAGAGAGAGAGAGAGAGAGACAGAGAGAGAGAGAGAGAGAGAGAGAGAGAGAGAGAGAGAGAGAGAGAGAGAGAGAGAGAATTTATCATTAACAGTACTATTTTCCCATCAATTTTATCACTTTTTTTTACTGTACTTTATACATCAGTTTGTTTATATATATATATATATATATATATATATATATATATATATATATATATATATATATATATATATATATATATATATATGATGCATTGTATATATACATGTATGTATTGTATAATTGCTTTGGCAACGCCTGCTATTGTAAGTCATGCCAATAAAGCACCATTGAATTGAATTGAATTGAATTGAATTGAGAGAGAGAGAGAGAGACATCCCCCATAGCAACCATTACAAGTATTGAACTACTTGAGTTCTCAGCAAGAACGAGTCAATTAGTCAATTAAATGATTATTAAAATTGCTGAAATTACAAGATGTTACATGAGCTACATATTATGTTGTGAGAGTAGATTTCTAGATTTCTTCCCACAAATTCTGTCATTTGTTTGTTCTTTTTATTCAGGATCACGGTATTTCTTTGTGTTAGTTGCCATTATGTTCTTGAGGTGTTAGTATCACTGTATAATATATTAAAATTACTGATTTACAATACAATATATATGGAATAACTTGTGTATGGACAGACAGAACCCCCCCCCCCCCCCAGAGAATATACTACTCTTAATGACTTAATATCAAATGCCATCATAATTTAATAAGAGGTTTTATAGATGTATGGACAAATGCAGTGAGAAATACAGGATGTTGTATAGGGGATTACACTATAGCCAAAACCATACTGTGTCAGTGAAATTGTTTTGTGCATCATAAAAGATTAAAAAGAGCCATTAAAAATATATTTATAAAAATAGACAGATGTTTAAATGAAAAGTGTACTTTTTAATGCACTTTGTTGTATTAGGAGAAGAAGGCACTTCTGAAATGTTGTGGTATGAGATGCAGTATGTAAAGACTTAATGGAGAAGCAGGCCCTGGTCCTGCCCACGTTACAATGGGAATCGCAACAAAACACTATTAACCCCCAAGCTGTCCCCTCCAACCACTCTCAAAAGTATCTGCAACAGCGTTAATGTCCCTCCTATCATGAACATGTTGCAGTCAGATACCACTCCCAGCTCTCATGCCTCTTCATTTAACAACAAGGAAACTGCAATATACTAGCTAACAATAAAACCAAATCTTTAAAACATATCACACACACAAATAAATAATAAAAAAAAACTCAGTAAAATATAGTATTTCAATGGAATGAAATCATTATAAAAAAAAAATGCATGAATATAAAGATGTCCAAATCATTTAGTCTTTAGATAACCTATCCTTGGTTCCAATTACCAACCAATATAAAGGGGGAGCACGACATACATATACAGCATATATATATATATATATATATATATATATATATATATATATATATATATATACTTAAAAAAAAAATTGAAATGTTTGGGGGAGTTTTTCCAGAAAACATTTTAATGATAATATTAAGCAAAATTATTTTTTTTTCATGACAACACTCAATTGTATTAGTGTAAAAAAAAAAAAAAGTACAGTTTTTCAATTGATTTTGATGATGAATGCGTATTTCCTGCAAAGGATACAGATTTAACATGAAAAAACTTTTAGAAAGTTTAAGAAAACATCCAATACAGCTGCTGTTGTTTTTGTTGATTATTGCATGGAACATTACACTACATCCAATTACCCTGCTGTCAGTACCAGCACAGTCTCCAAGGAACCACAGTTGCTTGAACACAGATCATTAGATCATTAGATAATGTTTGGTATTTTTTGACACCTTGAAGCCTGGGAGACTTGCGACATCATTAATACATAAAATGAGGATAAGTGTTGATAGTGCCCTCTGCTTGACACATCATCTGTCTAACAGAGTAAACAACTAATTTATAAGGGTGTTTGTGCAATTGTCAGTTCAACTTACAACAACAAATCCCACAGACATTTAACTAAGGTGGCAAACCTTAAATGCTGTACCAATTACTACAAATAGGGCACAGTGGGCATACTAATGCAGAGCTATCCATTAAGTGTTGACAAAAACAAACACCATAAAAAATAATGACCTGAAGAAATTTGATAGTATGCCTCTATCATGCATACTTGACTTGTTCATGTCCAATATTTATTTGGTGACCTTTGGTACTATGTAAAGCCACTGCTTTAAGAAATGTACACTATATTTACTTTAATAGCTACTGTATATGGCTCCGTATAAGGCAGAAGGTGACACAATTTATGAGTATGATGATTTTTACTGGTACTGCAAGTATGTGTGTTGCCTATTCAGTGGGATTTAACCGTTATGACATGATAAATATAATAAACCAGAACAATTAAATGCATAAATGATGGTTGTACTGTAGTAATGTTAATAGGTAGGTAGGGAATTCATATATATATATATATATATATATGGGTTTCACCCGTAAAATACATGTATCTATTTCCAGACCCTTGCCAGAACAGACTATTACACTTTCATGCTACAAACCATTCATTTCTTTTGTAGGATCACAAAATATACAAAAAAGGTATACAAATCTACAAATGTGCATATATATATATATATATATATATATATATATATATATATATATATATATATATATATATATATATATATATATACAGACGTGCTCAAATTTGTTGGTACCCCTCCACAAAAAACGAAGAATGCACAATTTTCTCTGAAATAACTTGAAACTGACAAAAGTAATTGGCATACACCATTGTTTATTCCATATTTAATAGAAATCAGACTTTGCTTTTGATTTTTTATTCAACATAATATTGTAAATAAGAAAACAAATGAAAATGGCATGGACAAAAATGATGGGACCGCTAACCTAATATTTTGTTGCACAACCTTTAGAGGCAATCAAACATTTTCTGTAGCTCTCAATGAGACTTCTGCACCTGTTAACAGGTAGTTTGGCCCACTCTTCCTGAGCAAACTGCTCCAGCTGTCTCAGGTTTGATGGGTGCCTTCTCCAGACTGCAAGTTTCAGCTCTTTCCATAGATGTTCGATAGGATTCGGATCAGGACTCATAGAAGGCCACTTCAGAATAGTCCAGTGTTTTGTTCTTATCCATTCTTGGGTGCTTTTAGCTCTGTGTTTTGGGTCATTATCCTGTTGGAGGACCCATGACCTGCGACTGAGACAGAGCTTTCTGACACTGGGCAGTACGTTTCGCTCCAGAATGCCTTGATAGTCTTGAGATTTCATTGTGCCCTGCACAGATTCAAGGCACCCTGTGCCAGGCGCAGCAAAGCAGCCCCAAAACATAACCAAGCCTCCTCCATGTTTCACTGTAGGTATGGTGTTCTTTTCTTTGAAAGCTTCATTTTTTCGTCTGTGAACATAGAGCTGATGTGACTTGCCAAAAAGCTCCAGTTTTGACTCATCTGTCCAAAGGACATCCTCCCAGAAGGATTGTGGCTTGTCAATATGCATTTTAGCAAATTCTAGTCTGGCTTTTTTATGTTTTTCTGTCAAAAGTGGAGTCCTCCTGGGTCTTCTTCCATGGAGCCCACTTTCGCTCAAAAAGCGATGGATGGTGCGATCAGAAACTGACGTACCTTCACCTTGAAGTTCAGCTTGTATCTCTTTGGCAGTTGTCGTTGGTTCTTTTTCTACCATTCGCACTATCCTTCTGTTCAATCTGGGGTCGATTTTCCTCTTGCGGCCGCGCCCAGGGAGGTTGGCTACAGTTCCGTGGACCTTAAACTTCTTAATAATATTTGCAACTGTTGTCACAGGAACATCAAGCTGCTTGGAGATGGTCTTGTAGCCTTTACCTTTACCATGCTTGTCTATTATTTTCTTTCTGATCTCCTCAGACAACTCTCTCCTTTGCTTTCTCTGGTCCATGTTCAGTGTGGTGCACACAATGATACCAAACAGCACAGTGACTACTTTTCTCCATTTAAATAGGCTGAATGACTGATTACAAGATTGGAGACATGTGTGATACTGTGGCAATGCGCCCCGCCCCTGTGTGTATTTGTGTGTTATGTGTTGTATGGTACGTGTGTTAATGTTGGTGTATAGTCATTGGTACACAGGATATAAACGGGTCTGTGTTTCACGTGTATTTAAAAATGTATAATTGTATTTAGGCACGGGATTGCACATCACTGCACGTGCATTTAAAGTAAGTAATATGCGTGCACGAGGTTGCACGTAATTAATTCACGTGCTGGGATTCAAGTGAATAATTAATTAGTAATTGAATCCCAGCACAACAGTATAAATAGATGCACGTTTCATTCACTCGGGGTTGGGTGTTCAGTGAGTGGAGAACGGGATTGGAGACGGAGGTATAATAGTGATAATAATAATAATAGTAATAATAATAGTTAAACGTATCTGCTCACCGTGTTTGTCTGTCTAGTCCGTTTTGTTTGTCTATTTGTTTTGGCTCAAGTGCCGTGTCCTGTGTTTTTGCCGTTTCAAACCTTTTATTTTCTGTTCTGTTTATTAAATGCTGAGCGAAAGCATTCGCTCAGCTTCACCAAACCACACCTCTCTGTCTGTTTATTTCCTGCTTCTGGTCTGAAGCCACCCACTCCGGCCGTCTTTGTGACAGATACTAATTAAAGAAACTAATTAGTTTGAAATATCACTATAATCCAATTATTTATTATCTTTTCTAAGGGGTACCAACAAATGTGTCCAGGCCATTTTAGAATATCTTTGTGGAATAAGCAATAATTCATCTCTTTTCACAGCTTCTTTGCTTTATTCTATGACATACCAAAGGCATGCAAGTATACATGATAAAATAGCTTTTAATTTCATCACTTTTCAGGAGGAATGAAGCATTATTTCAATGAGCTGTAAGGGTACCAACAAATTTGAGCACGTCTGTATATACATAATAGCACCACCCCTTAATTCATACTGTAATCATTAAGCAAACACATTTACATACTTATTGTAAAACAGATTTAGATGTATAAAGAAATACAATTTGATCTGCGTTTGATTATGCCCCTCCACAATATAGATTTAGAAATAGAACGAGTAAACAAAACTCACAGCACTTCCTCCTACTTCTTATATTTTGTCTGTGTATAATTAACTTTGTCTATTTCACTCTCACACTAACATAATACAAAAACACAGTATAAATCATAGACAGCTACAGTAGCAAATAGAGATAACATGCATGTTTGTTCATACATATAAACATGGAAACGTGGAAACACAATCAATCCTGTCAATCAAGCAATGTAAATAAACACAGTCTGGCTGGTTCACAAAGGGCTTGGCTTTCTGTATGTGAAGTCTGAAGGATTGCCATAGTTACACAGCTAAGAAAGGAGGCATTGTGTAACAGGCAGTGTGTGATACACAGCTGTCACAGATTCTGTCCCGTCAGAGAGATGGGATGAGGTTAAAAGCCCTAAAAGCCACAAATGCAGATGATCCTCTTATGCATAGTGGTTAAGATGCTCGATTACAGTGTGCAGGATCGCTGGTTCGCATCCAGCCTCCGTCCTGTTGAAATAGCATGGAACTGAACATAGCGGATGGTGGCTACCCAAAGACCACAGGGAAACAGGCATAGCCGATGATACACAAAATAAATTCCCCATAAACAAGCATATTGGTTTGATCAAATTCGAACCGTTAGGTAATGGTAGTGAATGAAGAGCAAGTGCCTCAGCATACACAAAGAATCTCAGGTAAGGATGATGATTAGGTAATTAGGTAAAAGTAGGTACTGTCAAATGGTATTGGACACAAAATGACCCACTCTTCAAATCACTCTTTTAAATTAAAACAGGGATTTGATCAAACCAGGTACAGTGTAGGAATTAGCTAGTATTGTTCATTATGTAAGATGGTTCATATAAAAATAAGCTTATTAACTTTCTTATAGTTTATGCTCAGTGAGTAGCCTACAAATGTATGCTGAAACACCTGTCCAGGTTTGTGAGTTTACATCTTCAGCTTGTCAGAGATTCAGCTGTAGAAATGAGGTTTCCCAGAGTTTATTGAAAAAAAAAGAAAATCTTGCCTCCCATTTTAAAACATTCTGCCTACCAGCACTCATGGACCCAATGACCTACTGCTTTTAAATTCTCTTACAATGTATCTTGAAGAATCTGCCTTATCCCCAGTGAGCATTTTTCAGACCTACATAATTTTTTTAAAATGTATTTATTTACTTATAAAATTTAGAGTGCCCAATTATTTTACCCTTGAATTTTCTCCCTAATTTGGAATGTCCAATGATGTTCCCTCAACACAGCAATTCCCCACACAGCTCAGGAGAACTGAAGGTTCAGTGGGCGTCCTCTGATCCCTCGACCAAGCCAGTTCCCTCTTTTACAACCAGAAACTTAGCAGCTTATGTCAACGAGCTACTGGTCTTTAGAGGACATAGGTTAGCCCTCTTGGTATCTGTTAGAGCTCTCCAGGAACCTGGCCAGATTTGCCTCCACTGCCAATCCAATCCAACGCTCCCTCCAGAATCCCCAGCGGAGACCATCGACTTTGCACTGCCAGGATGCAAACCTGCAGTCTCCTGACCATATGACTCCCCCTGCACATCATGCGGCCAAGCTTTTACCAGGTGAGCCACTCGGGGACTCCTCAGAACTACATTATTAAAAGTAATTTAATCATGAAACCACAAGAGATGAAACCACAACCTCCATATTGTACTCATGGGACCAGTTAGCTTGCCTTCTAACTACTGCTTTCTTCTAATTAAAATGTAACTGAGTCATGCAACTTGTGTTGTTTTGTTGATGTATTAATCAAGCTACAGGTTGCTGTTTGAATAGCTGTATTTACTTTATTTAATCTTTATTGACCAATAATAATTGCATTTCCAGCTCAACATGACCTCTAATCACCACAGGCTTTTTTCATTTCCACTGTGATTTAAATATGTCTTTCCGTTCCACACAGTGGCATTGCACCGCTTATCTTACTTATTGTGTCTGTTTCTGTATAACACTCCATTCTTACCAATCAGATCACTCCAGTGATTTGTTGTACGAAATAAAAAACAAATACATAATTCAGTCACTAAAGCACCATGGAGATTACTGCAGAACAGAGCAATGTAAAAATGTCAAGATCTATTAGTATCGAAGAACGAACAGCACACATTTAAAAGCCTTGTTGTTTATGAGATTTCTGAGTGGTTATCTCCTTGTACATTACATGAATATGTTGCTTAAGTATTCCGCAGCTTCATGTTCAAATTACATTTGCTATAGTTTTTCTTAATTGGTTTTACCACAGTTTATATTAATAATTTAAAAACAACTATTATATTTTGTATTGATTTAACTTAACATATTACAATGCCATGTTTAATACAAAGATCGATGCATACTTTACTTCATTTTTCATTGGAGGGAAGTAAACAAAAATTTAATAAACCTGGATGTGATCATTTGTTTTGTCTTTATAGAACGGAGAAAGAATACCCAATTAATTTTAACAATAATGCCATGCTGTTCGTGCTTTTCAATAAGAAGTTAAGTAAAGCACAACACAATTTAGAAACATCTGACCAGTGGACACATTCAAGTGATCAATCACCATGGAAGCATCTTAATTTAATGGCTCTGATGTACATATACTGTATGTATTCATGATTATTTGAAAACTGAGCTCATATCTAATATAGACAAAGCATTATACTTTTCTGCAATGGTGAATAAAGCCGTTATCACCTCCAACCGTATGCATGTTACACGCAGTGCGTACCTTTGATTTGCAAATTTCGCCTTCATAATGTGGACTTGCATGCAGTGGTCCACATAAGCTGTGTACCTGCCATTTTTACATGTTAAAAAATCCCAAATATGCAATCAATTTGAATAAATGCGTAAAAATGTGCATAGCAATTGTGCTCCACAGCTTGTCTATCTCCCCTAGCCTCCACTAACACCTACATCTCCCAGAATACAATGTTTTCAGTTACTAGGAAACTGTGCACAGTAAAAACCCGCCCAACAAAACATTATCCAAAATGAAGAAAACAGGAAAATTCATCAAATACCAGTACAGCAATTCGACAACATTACGGTATACTGGGAAACAAAGACAGGTGTTGAACGTGACACAAATATGAAACTTCAATTTACTACGGTAACCAAACAAACAGTCACAAAAACAAAACAAAGTTTAGTGGCAAAACAAAAGCATTAGAAAAAAACAAGGGACGGGAATGGCCATATGGTCTACTTCTTCAAGCTACTGTAAACGACCACAACTAATTATAACAAAGTAATTATATCTCCGGCTTCTGGTGACATGGATACTCCACCTTCGCTCTCGTCATTATCTTGCCACAAGAGTGTATTCCTTTTATTATTATTATTATTATTGATGTTTTATTTTTGAACTACCTGTTTTGTCATGTGTAACAAAAGAAAATTATGTTTCAAGCCATGCTTAGGGGATGAGTAATGATTAGTTGTAGTGATTGTGAGAGTAAAATGATTAGAAACAGAATCAGCATAAAAGTTTTGTGAGCTAGTTTTTCCCCTAGTTTAAGACTGTATTTCGAATAGGTTTATTTGTATCTTTTATTGTTGTTGTGAACTACTTGGCTGTTACTGTAGTTGCTGTTCTGTCTCAATGGTAACGCGCTGTGTTTATTAATTTTTTAGAAAGGGAAACTCAGGAAAGAACAGAAATTCAGCACTCTGATTGGCTGAAACAATTTACAGCATGTTGATGGCAAATGGCTCACCTGGTTAAAGCAGGGTGAGTCATACAACTAGAGATTGCAAGTTCGAATCATGGTTGTACGAGGCAGCCGTTCTTTGCTGGGGACTCCAGGGGGGGCGCTGCATTGGCTTTGGTGCTCCCAGGGTTGGGGAGGTGGGATCCGGCTTAGATTGTTTCTCCTCACCGCTCTGCGGCGACCCCTACAGGCCAGGTGCTGAGTGAGCTTGGGGGTGGAGATTTGCTGGGCTGGTCCTTGTCCTCCAGAGGCCTGTGGACATCCACTCTCAGGTTCCTGGGTGTAAAAAGACACCGATTTGGCTCGTGGGATCGGAGGACGCCCACTGAGCCTCCAGAAGGAGAAGAATAATAATAATGTGATTACTTAAGCTATTAATTTATTAATCACATGGTTTACCGTGAATTTTCAGTATTATAAATTAAATGTACATTTTAGACAATAAACCAGTATAAAAACATCAAAACACAAAATGGCTCGTGAACGGCCATTTCCTCACATTACGTTACGTATACACACACATACTTTGTCCATGTATGTAGCTTTTTTTGGCATGAACGGCCATTTCCTCACATTACGTTACATATACGCACACATACTTTGTCCATGTATGTAGCTTTTATTGGCATGTACGTGCCTGTGTTTGCATTACCATGTTTTATTACTATATGTATTATGCTAAACCATGCTTCGCTATATTGTACAATTCTTGCTTACATTTTGATTTACTGAAACTTGCATTTAGCGTTCAATAGTACACTAACATTGCTTGGATTATGCATCAATCTTTTCATACCACTATTCGCAAATCAGTTACTGTGGTGCAATATTTCACTGCTAATATGACTACGGCTTACTACTAATACTGTACTCGTATTACGCATGTAATGTATGGAAGAGGTGTTGGAAGAGATGTTGTATACGTTTAAATGGTTTTAAATGCGTCTACCTTTAATTTTAGTCTCTAAATACATATTTAAAAATTCTAGTCGTCTGATGCTAGATATACAGAGAGTTCACGGTAAACCATGCTGATGAATAAATTAATAGCTTAAGTAATCACACGGACAAACTTCAATGAAACACTCACGCATGCGCATATCTCAAAGTAGTGCAAAATTCAGCAAGGGGCAAAATTCAGCACGAGAAACAGAACTCCTCGACAGTAAGACTGCCTGTGAAGGCACTTGCGCAGCCAGGACCGTCGGAACGGCACCGAGTCGTTGGGAGGCCGGGACTTCGGAAGCAACAGTAGTAGATCAGTTTAGGGGATTGTGATCCCAAAACAGTATAGAGAGGGTTACTAGAGTACTAGGTTCCTGGAGCGGGACGTCTCGTATAGTGAGACTAGCACTCGTCATTTTGTGTGGCAATTTTAGCTTTGTTTTCTTTTGTTTTCTTTATTAAATGTGACACTAGGGCTACCATTGCTGGTACCCTAGTGGCAGCAAGTGTGATGAAAATACATAACTGAAATGCATTGCCACGCAAGTAATAATTTTGTTTTGCGGTTCTCAGTGTTTTCACTTGCCAGCTGTTAGCGCCCCCCTAGCATAGTCTTAAGATTGCATGCGCCTCTGCGCTAGAAAAGGGAATGCGTTACTTGTTTAGCAATGGTCTGAACCTGGTGGTTCGACACAAACCAACAACATGACGTCGCCAGTTCGTTATGTCGTTCGCGTTCCCTGCGGTGTGCAGCATTGTTTATTTATTTATTCGCTCCAGCAGCCTTCAGGACCAGCAGTACTATAAATGTTTATTTAGAGTCTGAAATGTAAATGCACGTTTCATAACACATATTAAACACCTATATAATAAATACAGGGTTCTCCCCAGCAATTCGGTACAGCCGGACGGCAGAACATTATAGCCGGGAGCACATTTTACAGAAAAATAAACTTAATACCTTAAATATATAACACGACAAAGAATTTGAAGGTGTTGTCTTTCGTTGACTTTATCTGGTTGCTGTTTATGTTCTACTGTACATTTTCTTTTTCATGACTGTTTTTTATTATGGTAAATTACCGTGCTTATTTAGGCACTTTACAATTTGACTGGGGAATGACACAAAAACACAAAACAAAACAAAAAAACGGTAATCTTTTCACTTGTTAGTGCACGTCTGTTTTTGTTTTTCGCTGTTCTACATTTTTTGAATGCAACTGTTCATTTTAATCATTTTTTTACACAACAGTGCTCACACATGTTTGGTCACCATCATAACTGTTGCATGAAACCGGACTGTAATAATCCAGCACCTCTGTGCTTAAGCATTTGTAATTGTATGTGTAATTGTAATCGCTGATACCACGTTACTGCAATACCTAGAAACTGAATTAATTGTCAGCAAATGTAGCTTTTATAGAGCCAATACATAGAGCATTCTGCCAGCTGCAAATAAGTTTAACAACAACTTATCTGACCCTGACTTGCTAGTATCTCAGTACTACCAGTACAGGAATGATGGAGACTTGGATTTTGTGTTTTGTGCTTGGACTGTGGGTTTTTGTGCTACCTCTATGAGTGCAGAGAGATTAGCAATTTGTTGAACTATTAAACTACATTTCATACATGTAATGTATGCAATCATAAACAAGGATGGAGTTTCTCTAATACTCTTGGATTGTAAATTGGGCAGTGGGCTGCAGCAAACGTACACTAATAGAAAGATTGTAAGTTGGGAAATGCTGGTGTCACACTTGCGCTAAAGATGTGCTTGGTGCCAAATCGGGACCACCCTTGTAATGCCAGGTGAATTCTGATACAGAGGAAAAATATAAAAAAAATTAATTTTGAAACAGAACACTTAAAAACACGAGGTAAAAGAAAGGTGAAAAAAAAACCATTTAAAATGATTTACCCGTTAATGATTGAAATGTTCTACCAGAGACCTGAAGGAATTCACTTTTGAAGAGCATTAATGAATTGCACATTTTCTATATGGTAAATAATGTTTTTGTGTATATCTCATATTTTACCATACCATGCTCGAAGCCACTATTTGCAACCATATTTCTAACAACTAACATAGGTCCCACATGCATTTTGGAGAGTAAATGCCATTAGTCTATAGAGAAATAGTCAGTACCTTTTAGATTTCTACCTAATGCAATAAGAATTAAATAACAAAACAAACACCAGCAAAGTAAATATTTAAACAGGATCAATTTCTGACAGCTTCACACAGTAAAGGAGGGTTAAGTTACTAACAATGGCAGATAAGCAGGCCCTTGGGTAAATATCAGTTAAATCTGTCCAATGACACTCAGGAGGTTATGGGGGTGTAACCTGGTGTAATAGCTGTGGGAACAACGTTTATTTGACAGCCACAACACCTCTTTTTATATTCTAGGACACCGATTTGGTGAAGCATTTGGATTTAAAAAAGTAAGAATTGTACATGAAAAAAAGAAGCTGCAGTGGACATAACAGCAAAAAGTTTAGGAAACACAGTGTGCAGAGCGACTATAAGGTGAGATTTAAAATATGCTAACAAACCATGTTAGAAAGATAACTCATTTATATTTTTATTTAAATTGTCTGCTGGACTTATACATTTATATAGTTCTATACATTTTATAGAAGTGTTTTTTTATTTTTTTTAATGTAGATACATGGAATGAGTTTTGTACTGCAGTGTTTAATCAAATCATGGAAAATGACTGTATAGTGTGGAGATTGATTGATCATTGGCTTATGTTGTTAATTAGAATATGTAACAATGACAATAGAACAGTTTTTGATTATTGAAATGTTTTTAAATAACTTAAAGTTTAGAAGGAAGATTGTATTAACATACAGGGATATACAATAAGAAAAATGTTCAATTGCAAGGGCTTTGAATATGTGTGTATCCTTTTATTAATTAAACTATGTATTTGGGGTTCTTTGTCTGGGAGTTTTATTCAAACCATAAAACTGTACATGACACAGTTCAAGGGTCTTATCCAAGGGTTTTTAAAGAATGTATTTCATAACAAGGGAATACATCATCAGAAGTTAGGTTTTGTGAAGCCAAATAGTACTTTTAAATTCCATTGTGTTCATGTTACGGTAAAAGTCTGAATTTGGTCAATCTTACGTTTTACCAGTAAATGTCAACATTTACCAAATAAGGTAGTAAATGTCAGAAATTATGATGAAATAGATTGCTTTTCAGACATTTACCAGTTAATTTTATGATTTGCCAAAGCGTATTGATAGATGCAGGTATGTCATTGAATAATTTATTTATTTGTCAATTAACAAAAAACATTAATGTCGAACATATATTTATACATATATTTATTTCTGCATACACATTTCCTATTAACAAAATAATCATTAATGGTTTTACAGCAATGCACAATTGAGCAATTTAAACTAGTTCAGCATTGTATTGAACAATATTGTAATCCACTTATGTTGAACAACCAACATTCTGGTAGATTTGTGTATGAAACAATTCACAATGGTGTTGAAGGATATTGTACTCCAAATACATAGCAGTTTCTAAGTAGTCTCTTGCAAAAGAGACTACTTAGAAACTATTTCCCTGTCATTTCCCTGTCATGTTGACAACTACATAAATGCGCGAAAGTGATTAGAAAGACATTCAGTTATTAGCCAAAGGCACTTGGTTATTCTTGAGATTTACCAGTAAATGTCCTAAGTACAGCATGTTTATTTCAGACATTTACCACTTTACTTGGTAAATGTAGGCTATTATTGTCTGTTTTGCAGTGCTTGTTTTAATTAGTGATACATATGGCAGCTGTTGATATTAAGTGGCACTGCACACTGGCGAAAGTGATGACGCATGAACACAAATAATATCAGAGTTTTTTTCCAGTTTAACGTTATTTTGCCATGGTAACATAGAATATATATATATATATATATATATATATATATATATATATATATATATATATATATATATATATATATATATACACACACAAATCAACCTTCAACCTACTGAGCTGAAACTAGTGTCAAAGAAAAGGTAAAACAGGTTACCAAGATAACCATTCCACATATTTTCTCTTGTGTCCCAAACTGTATGTGTTCCCTAGGTGAAGAAAGAAATTGTGAAAATGGTACAACTTGTCATAGTCTCTCCTACGTCTAATATGTCTGATAAATGGTAATGTTTAACAGTTGATTTTTTTCTTTTTTTCATTTTAGGTTCTACAAAACCAGTAACATTCTCGAAGACCAAGACCAAAGAATAATGATGAATTTTACAGTTTTTATTCATGAAACACAGTATTGTTTTGATAATTTGAATGGGTCCTGTCCCAAAACACTTAGACCTACTGTTATTCATGTTGCTATGTACATATTTATGGCTGGTACAATATTGATTACAATAAGTGGAAATTTGGTAGTCATAATTTCCATCTCACACTTCAGACAGCTTCACTCTCCAACCAATCTCCTTATCCTTTCCTTAGGGTTTGCTGACTTACTTTTGGGTACAATTGTTATGCCCTTCAGCATGATACGTTCTGTTGAAACCTGTTGGTACTTTGGAGATCTGTTTTGCAAAATCCATTCCAGCTTTGACATGATGATGTCAACAGCATCTATTTTTCATCTTTGTTTTATTGCCATTGACCGTTATTATGCTATATGTAATCCTTTGCGATACAGAACAGAAATAACCACATCGGTAGCTGCTATTTTTATTGCAATCAGTTGGGTTTATTCTATTATGTTTGCTTTTGGGGTGGTGTTTTCAAATATAAATTTAGTTGGCATTGAGGAATTTGTCATTTCAAATTCCTGTGTGGGCACATGTGTACTGGTTTTTAACAGATTGTGGGGAGTACTTGTAACCATGTTAGCAATTATTATTCCAGGAACAATTATGATATCGCTTTATATAAAGATTTTATATGTGGCCAGAAGACACGCCAGAGTGATAAACAAAATGCAGAGCACAAAATTGTCTCTGGATGAGAATAGAAAAGAAATCTCTCAAAAAAAGGAGAAGAAAGCTGCTAAGACTTTAGGAATTGTCATGGGAGTATTTCTTCTTTGTTGGCTACCATTCTTTATTGCCACTGTTATTGATCCTTTCGTTGATTTCTCCACACCTGTCATTTTATTTGATGCCCTAGTGTGGCTAGGTTATTTTAATTCTACTTTCAATCCCATCATCTATGGATTCTTTTATCCTTGGTTTCAGAAAGCATTCAAAATAATTGTAACTGGCAAGATCTTCAAAAGTGGCTCTTCATCTACCAACCTCTTTACAGAAAACCTGTAAAACATGATTTAAGTAGTAAGTGCATAGTGATTTGCTATAAAATCCAATGGCTTTATTGAAATTATGTTATTTACTCACTGTTTGTGTATATTTAAACTGTACAATATTTGTCATAGAATTCAGAACCTCAGATTGGCTAGTCTAAATGGGTCAATTGAACAAAAAGTATAAAAAAAACCTGCCTTTTCCTTCCTTTGCAATCTACACATTATTGAGTACCAATCAAAGATAATGAGTCTTTTTGAAAGCGTAATTTTATATAAAATGATCTGATACCCTGCCAAATAAATGTCCTAATATTTCAAATGTACACTGATACTGTGTTCAATAATTCTTCAACTTTAGTGTACTGCAGTCAAAGAGGATGTTTTAGGCCTGTACCCATAACAGTAACAGTAAGACATTTTTCTGTACATTAAAAAAAAATATATATATATATATTGTTTTACAAAACAGAAGTTTGCAGAATTTCCTGAGGACCCCCTGAGCAACCATTGTGGACCCCCGTGGGTCTCAGGACCCCATGAACATAGTATTTCACGTAGTGTGTAGACTGCAAGACATTGTTTCATGTTTTGCTACTAACAAGCTGTGTTAGATACCACTAAAAACTATAGCTTTCTTTTTTTTAAATTACATCACAATGCATTTTTGTACTTGTACTCCTGCACATCTTAAAGAAAAGAACCAGGTAAAAGGCAACTGAATGTGATGTGAAAAACCTAAAGCCATATGGTCACACTTGTTATTCAGTTATCATGCCATCTGTATAATAGACATGTATTCACCTAGGTATGTTAGCGTGGATGACTTACTGTACAGCGGTGAAAAGCTTTCAAACATATTTAGAGGTATATTACAATGTGATCCATTACTCTTTTGAAAATAGATCTGTGAAATACCCTAGTCTAAGTGCACCTGTAAATTCTGAAATTAAAGATATCAACACCAATTACAATTATTTTTGTAATGTTGTTTGTATTGTATAGTATGTGATTCACTTGGAGGGAGGAAGTGAAGTAATTCCATGCCCTGTTGGGTAGTTTTCATGTTACTTATTAAAGATAAATGAGACTATGGGGTGGCGTTTCCCTGGGGGTGCTCTACCACTGCTAACTGGTGTTGTGCCAATCATTTACTAACCCTACTCTGTTTTCTTCCTGTTTATTGGGTTATAATTAGGTTGGCATAAAAAAGGTTTCATGAATAAGTGGGAGGGGAGGGTATGCCCAGCCAATAAAAAGAGGATTTGCAAGCATTTTAAAGGGATTGTCAGAGAACAGTTCCATTGGTTAGGCTGTATACGTTGCCATGGAAATAAAATTATAAAGGCCATAAAGAAGCACTTTTCTGACCTTTTCTTTCCTTCTGCACCACACTGCAATAGAACCTGTGGGGTTTTCTACAATACTTTTTTCTTGGGATGACATTCAGTAATATCTCATTAATACAATGAACATGAACTCAGTCAGATAAGTAATGCTCTGTGGGTGACCTACTGTATTGTGGTGAAAAAGTATCCATATATCTAATTCAAGACAAGACACTTCAAAACACAGCAAATTAAAAAAAAAAAATGGGTGCATTCCATTTGGGAGAAAAACACAAATCACATCTGACTGATCTGGGTTATTCCGTGGTATGTTTTCTCATCCCTAACATATGGAACAGTGAATGATGTACCAGGAAGCAGTGTGGTCCAGTGGTTAAAGAAAAGGGCTTGTAACCAGAAGGTCCCCGGTTCAAATCCCACCTTAGCCACTGACTCCTTGTGTGACCCTGAGCAAGTTACTTAACCTCCTTGTGCTCCGTCTTTCGAGTGAGATGTACTTGTAAGTGACTCTGCAGCTGATGCGTAGTTCACACACCCTAGTCTCTTGGATAAAGACGTCTGCTAAATAAACAAATAATAATAATGTAAAACAGAACTGCTGTAATATGTATTTATTTAAAAGACAAAATAATACAAATTAATGGTTTTACATAGCACCTTTAATGACAAAGTTATTCTAAAGTTTTGACCTATCAGGCTGTGACAGGGATGGCTGTGGGTGGTGACACCAGGCCAGAAACAGGAACCACACAGACAGACACTGCAGTGCTGTTTTTATTTTTAAACAAAATTAAATAAAATATTTAAACACAAAAAAAACGCTGCTCACAGAGCAAAAATAAATATTCAGACAAAACAAAAGTCGCGAACACAAAAACAAACCAATACCTAAGGTCAGGCTGGGCAGTTGCCTTCACTGACCCTTACTTTTACTTTAGGTTTAGTTTTGATTTTGCTCTCTCACTCCTGTTCTCTCCTCTATAACACCCACATCAAACACACAGCTGCAGACTTTTATGCTGGTGACCATCTCCCGTTTAGCAACAAATTAATCAATTAATTAGATCAGGAGATGGCCACCTTCAACACAAGTTGTGTCCCCATCCCTGCTGCCAAACAATAAAACAAAATGCACAACCGTCATTTATATACATAAATAAATCACCGTAATAATAATAATAATAATAATAATAATAATAATAATAATAATAATAATAATAATACAAGCAGGACTTTGCCCTGCCTCCTGTAATAGTGTGCAGGGCTCTCTCCTGCTGCCCTACTACACAGGCAGATATGCTTTTGGAGTGATTTTAACAATAGAAAAAGTTCTGTCTCCCATAGATTTAAAATAACACCAAGCTGGTATTAGAAGTTCACAGAAAACTGATCTTGTATTTGTTATTTTGAGAAATGTTATGAAAAAAAAGTTTTTTGTTTATTTTTATCCTCCTCATAAATATTCTATAACTTCTTAAGCTCACCTAAAATATGTGATTCCAAACCAGTCAAGTATAAAAATCCAGCTCTGTACCTTGTGTAATGATGGTTTTGAACTTTAATTGTGTTTGTTTGTTATTAAGTGCAGTATTACAAGTGGATATCTTGTTGGAGAAACACAGACCTGGACAGAGGAGAGCCGGTGGACTATTTATGCTGCTGGAACTAACAGCCTCACAGAACCCCTGGATTAATGGATTGGGGGCTTGTGGCAGGGCAAAAGCCCTGCCTGAGGCATGTGGGTGTGGGCAGGGGGGGGGGGGGGGTATTGGGTGCTAGGGGGAGTTAAAATCCTCCCTTGGGAATGTGGCTGGAGCCGTGAATTGAATAAGTGATTAAATAATTAAGGCTCCAGCCACAGGTGTATACATAGGGTGATCACGGGTGTTAGAGAGAATTAGTGTTGGAGTTAATGTTGGTGTTAGGAGGTTCGTTAGTGTTTTTGTTTAGACGTTTGTTTTGGCCCTTGAGCCTGTTATTTTGTTATTGTGTTTTGTCGGTGTTCTGTTTTGTGTTTTACTTGTTAATTAAACATGCCATTTGCACTTTGAACTGGAGCTTTTCTGTGCCTGAGTCTCTATCCCTGCCGATAACATCCAGGACGTGACATTACCCTGTCACAGGGCTTTAAAGAGATCATCCTGAACCTGGTTATTTTGGACTTTATTATTTTGTGTTTGGATTATAACTTCATGGAAGTTTTATTATTTAATATGAACAGTATATACAAATAAAACACTGTTGAACTTGAACTTTATCAGCCTTGTGTGACTTTTTTCTGTAAATGCTCTTTACCACATACTTGACTTCAAACACGTAGATTATATATAGACCAGGATTACTGAAAATTGATGCAAAAATCTTGCTCAAGTGGCTCCAGCAGCAGAATTGTATTTGGTGACTTTCGAACAGGTAGTAGAAGCCACCCAGTGGCCACTGGGCTCTTAAGCTGGTCCCATTTCTATCTGTAAGCTCAAGCGGCCTACAGAGCTATGGATGCGGTGGACACACAAAACTATGAACTAGCAAAAAGTGCTATACTTCACTGCTTGGGCATTACCGAGGAGACATATCGGTTGCACTTCTGGGAGTACTATATTCCATCAGGAACCACATCCCGGGTGGCCACACAGAATTTACGCCAACTTTGTTGCTGTTGGCTAAAGACGGAGACCAGGACTGTCGAAAAGATTACGGACTGTCTGGTAATTGAACAGTTGCTTCAGGTCCTTTCCCTGGATGTCACCGCAACCAACCGTCAACCCTGGAAGAAGCGGTGTGTCTGACAGAGGCCCTTTTTCCATAAGCCCCAGTGTGCCGCCACCTGTAATTTGCTATAAATGTCATGAACTGGTCACATCAGTACCGAATGCCCCGATGGAATGCGATGTGGTGAAATCCCAGGGACCCACTCAGGGAAGTAGCAATGTACATAATCGGGAGAACCCGTATTTTGTTTCAGTACAGATTGGGTCTAGGAATAGCCAAGCTTTAGTGGACTCCTGGTGTGGGCAATCTATTATTCAAACCTCGCTCTTGGGTGGTTTGGTTTGGCAGCCACTGGGGTCAGTAGAAATCTCCTGTATCCATGGAGATGCCAAAACATATCCTACCATTAAAGTTAGGATCCGCGTTCAGGATCGAAGCGCACACTTAATCACAGTATGATAGTACGGCGAGACTGGCCCTATTTTGACAACCTGATTATGGCCCGACCTGTGTATGTCACTACTCGGAGTAATCAGACAGGTGAAAAGTTGATTGGTGAGATTTTTTCCCTGGGACCCAATCTGTTTAATCCCTCTTTCCCCCTAGGAAAATCAAGAGAGAGCGTAGAGTGGAAAAAGCAGAGGGAAACCGAATAAGAGGCTGGCCAATCGGGGAAAAAGGAAGGGAAAAGGGGTGGTGTGATAAAGAGAGAAAGCATTGATACTGTAAATCTCCCTCCCGATTGGAAAGGGTGCCGGGTAAGGTTGGTAGTACACTTCCCCATAGACAGGTCAACTCGACGGTGGGCGGAAACCGGAAGTCGGCCATCTTGGGGAAAGTGTGTAACTGCAAGTATTCTAAACAACTCCACTGCGATCAGATACGGGTCAGGTAGTGGTTGGATAAACCATGGCAATGGGCTGATTGCAGGGAGGACTTTGGTGGTACAAAGGGGATGCAGTTGTGTGCATATGGCCTATTGCTCCGAATACGTAACTTAACTTAGAGTTGTGTCTGTTTGTTTTGTTTGTTACGTGTTGTCTTTTTGTGTCTTATAGAGGAGAGGTAAGGAGCCAGGGGCTGCAGCCACAGAGCCAGCCTACCCAACTAAGCACAGCACTCAACTCACAACACCAGCACTCACCACAACTGTGGGGATTCATTGTTATTGTTTTGTTATTGGCCTGCAAGCCAGCCGTGTACCCCCCGATACCATCGCTGGTAGAGGGGCAGCTCCTTTCTGTTTATTTAATAAAAACACAGACATTTTTGGGAGACTAATACTGTCTGAACATTCAATTTATGTACCACACCTCTCGCACTTGTCACAGGTGGGTATTCAATTTAAGAAATAGGAGCATGCTGAAAAAAGCATGTGCAGCAATGTTCTGTATTCACAGGGTGCTAAAGGCTGTAACATTAATTTATCAAAAAATATAACACAGTTTCTTTATTAATAAACACACACATGTTACAACAAGAGACGCACATCACAGGTGCCAGAATAAATCAACAGTGTATTAAACTTTCCACAAAGCTTAGCTTTTAAGTTATCTGGATGTAAAAAGTATCTGTAATATCGGTATTTCCAAACCTTTTTTGGGTGGGAGAGTTGGCACTGGTAGCTGCAGGAGCTGGTATGGACGTGGAGGTTGTGGTGTGGAACTTGCTGGTGCAGGCCTTGCTGAGGGCAGGAGCCCAAGGTCAGTTGTTTATAATTTTTGGCAGTGGAGATTTTAATTGTCCTGGGCTGATATCTTCAGGGTACAAGTCTGACTGAATCAGAGTGCTGTAGCTGTGTAGACACACTATTTCAGTTCCACCCTCACCACTACTGTCCGACAGACCAGAGTAGTAGCTGTCGCTGCAGCATTCAACGTCTTTTTTCACATTTTGTTGTTTCAGTGCCTCAGAGTTTCATGCATTTAAATGAGGATTTTTTTTCCACTTATCTACACATCATACTCCACACTGTTAAGGGGGAAAAAAGTTTTTATTGAGACAAAAATTATATATTAAAAATACAAAACTGAAAGATCATAATTGGATAAGTCTCCACCCCCCTTAATACTTGGTGGAAGCACCTTTGGCAGCAATTACAGCTGTGAGTCTGTTGGGATAGGTCTCTACCAACTTTGCACACCTAGATTTGGCAATATTTGACAATTCTTCTTTACAAAACTGTTCAAGCTCTGTCAAGTTCCTTGGGGAGCGTTGATGGACAGCAATCTTCAAGTCATGCCATAAATTTTCGATTGGATTTAGGTCGGGGCTCTGACTGGGCAAGGACATTTACCTTTTTGTTCCTTAACTACTCCAGTGTAGCTTTGGCTGTGTGCTTTGGGTCGTTGTCATGCTGAAAGATAAACTTCTGTCCCAGTTTCAGCTTTCTTGCAGAGGGCAGCAGGTTTTCCTCAAGGACTTCTCTGTACTTTGCTCCATTCATTTTCCCTTCTATCCTGACAAGTACCCCAGTCCCTGCTGATGAGAAACATCCCCATAACATGATGCTGCCACCACCATGCTTCACAGTAGGGATGGTGTTCTTTGGGTGATGTGCTGTGTTGGGTTTGCACCAAACATAACGCTTTGCATTTAGGCCAAAAAGTTCATCAGACCACAAAACTTTTTGCCACATAGCTACAGAATCTCCTGAGTGTTTTTTGCATAATTCAAATGGGATTCAAGGTGGGCTTTTTTGAGTAATGGCTTCCTTCTTGCCACCCTGCCATACAGGCTAGATTTGTGGAGTGCTTGGGATATTGTTGTCACATGCACACTTTGACCAGTCTTGGCCATAAAAGCCTGTAACTCTTACAAAGTTGCCATTGGCCTCTTGGTAGCCTCTCTGATCAGTCTCCTTCCTGCTCGGTCATCCAGTTTGGAGAGACGGCCTGATCTAGGCAGGGTCTTGGTGGTGCCATACACTTTCCACTTCTTAATAATCATCTTGACTGTGCTCCAAGGGATATCCAAGGCCTTTGATATTTTTTATACCCATCCCCTGATCTGTGCCTTTCAACAACTTTGTCCTGAAGTTCTTTTGAAAGCACCTTGGTGCTCATGGTTGAGTCTTTGCTTTGAAATGCACTTCCCAGCAGGAACTACAGGAACTGCTGAATTTATCCTGAAATCATGTGAATCACTACAATTTAACACTGGTGGAGGCCACTTAACTTGGTGTGTGATTTTGAAGGCGATTGGTTACACCTGAGCTAATTTAGGATTGCTATTACAAGCGGGGGTGGACACTTATCCAACCAAGCTATTTCAGTTATTTTTAATTAATTTTCTACAAATTTTTAGAAATTTTTTTTCCACTTGGAAGTTGTGGGGTAGGATGTGTAGATAAATGGAAAAAAAAATATTTTAATGCATTTTAATTCTAGGCTATAAGGCAACAAAAGGTGAAAATTTTGAAAGGGGGTGTAGGCATTCTTTAGGCACTGTATTATCACTGTAAGTGTGATCAACTGTTAATTTTTGAGTCTCTGGTGGTACTAGTAAGGACCATCGGGCTCTAACAATTTGTGCTACACATTTTATAGTGAAAGCTAGCTAGGTGGTAGGGAAATAGGCCTGTTTAGGGTAGTCTCGGCATGCACTGGCCCAGCAACAACATTCATGTTCCAGAGGACCATAAACTGATTTTGGAATAGGTACTGCAGCATTGCCCTCTTCATGGGCCAAGTACCGGGCTGAACTTGAAACCCTGCTGCTGGTATTAGACCAGTTCCTTTTAACAGTTTTCTTATGGGGCTGTGTTGGGTTATCTGCCATAATTATCTTTGTTTAGTAAAGGGAAAGACGAAACTGTGTCTTTATAATGTCTTATCAACTTGGGTATTGTATTCTCTATTATAATTAAAGTTTTCAGCACTGATAGACAACACTCCCAGTTTCAGACTTATTTATTGTAATGCCAAGGGCGGTGGTATGTACATTGTTGACTTTTGATAAGACAACTAAGAGAAGCCTGCAAGATTTATTTATTATTTATTTACTAGTTTTGGAGGGATTTCAGTTGTTCATTGTGATGGGGAGACAGTTATGTGGTAAGTAGTACACACAGTATGTATGTCAATAAGATGAAATCAATTAAATAAACCAAATCTGCAAGACTTTATATTTATTATTATTAATTTGCAGTTATTTTACTGAAAACTAAGTTTGGTAAAATTGAATATGTTTACCTTTTGGCAGCATACACAACTCACAGGAAAAAAAACACACAGAAAATATCAGCAACATATAAACAAACCTGTCTTTCTAAAGGCTACTGCTTGAAGTAAATTAAAAGGTGAATTATTGTTTATTTTGCATGCATTTAACTCCAGAAGTACTACTAGTACAGTACTATTAAATAAGACACCAACAAATGCAACACAAAAAGAGCTTACCAAAATTATACACTAGTTATTTTTTTCTTTAAAAAATTAAAATACAATAAGTTGCATGGTCGAACACACATACAAACGGAAGGACTAGCCTTGAAAAAAAAATAAGTATATTTGAATACATTATTTTCTTTTAGAAAGGTTCTTAGGAATTACCTTTTTCAATGTAAAAGTAACTATATATCTCTGGAAAGATTCTGAACCAAATGTTCTGTTTTTCTGACCTTCTTACTCATGTGACACAGAATGCCACTGACACAGTTCCACACTGTGCCCGAGACTGTCACAGGGGTTGTGCTTTGTTTGTACTTGTTGTTCGGCGTGACTCTAGTATTTACAGCAAACAAAAGGTGTTAATTAAATTGTGTTAATTAAATTGCAAAATGACTAATATTTACAGCTGTGTAGAGCAATTGAATAGACTTTTCTGAAGAAAATGAAAAAAACATTTTATCTTTACATAAAATTTGGTTTTAGAAACTAGATTTTTTTTCTTTAGGTCTTAAATGCAAAACTGTTAAGAAAATGTAATAGCATGTTTGTCATAATACTTTTGCTTCGGAATTTTTTAATAAGCAAAATAGCTCCAAACTTTGATGAATTTGTTTATTTTAATAAACTCCTAAAATAATAAAACATATATCTGCAGGATATATAAAGAGTAATGGATCACATTGTAATATACCTCTAAATATGTTTGAAAGCTTTTCACCGCTGTACAGTAAGTCATCCACGCTAACATACCTAGGAGAATACATGTCTATTATACTGATGGCATGATAACTGAATAACAAGTGTGACCATATGGCTTTAGGTTTTTCACATCACATTCAGTTGCCTTTTACCTGGTTCTTTTCTTTAAGATGTGCAGGAGTACAAGTACAAAAATGCATTGTGATGTAATTTTAAAAAAAAGAAAGCCATAGTTTTTAGTGGTATCTAACACAGCTTGTTAGTAGCAAAACATGAAACAATGTCTTGCAGTCTACACACTACGTGAAATACTATGTTCATGGGGTCCTGAGACCCACGGGGGTCCACAATGGTTGCTCAGGGGGTCCTCAGGAAATTCTGCAAACTTCTGTTTTGTAAAAGAACATATATATATATATATATATATATATATATATATATATATATATATATATATATATATATATATATATTACCAGAAGAAACACTGAAGAAATTATACTATTTTATTTTTCTATTATTCTTAAGTTGCTTACAATTTTATCTTAAAAAGACAACACAACTTTAAGAAAATACAGTAAATAAATAAGATCATATATCTATCAATTTATTTTTTAGGGTTTTCAGCAAAAAGTAATCAAACAGGCAAAATCAAACAGCTATAAGAAACAGCTGGAAACAAGCTCACCAATCAACAATAAGACTCACAAATGAAGAATCTTATCTTGTTATATGTTAGGATCACGTATACACAGCCCTCTTTTATATAAGGTAGGTGTAAGGTACACGTCAGTGTTTGCATACATTCTGTGAAAAGAGCAGATTCTCTTGACAGTTAATAAAGCATATTTATATCACATATAACACCCTCTACTCCAACCTATTATTACAATAAAAAACAACCCCTTTGTCAGAAAGTAGGAGTGTCTTTAGTGAATAGAAGTGTCTATAAATAAACGCATTATTTGCACGACTCATTTTCTAAGGAATGTTGTTGTTAGTGACACTGAATAATTCTAAACAATCCGATTTCTTACTATTTGGGTATAACTGCATCTAGCAATAATATTCAAGTACTTAGTGGAAACTGTTTAAAGGTAATGGAACTTCCTACAGATCACAGACTGGCAAACACAGAACAGTTTTGCTACCCATCAGTTAATGGATCTTGTCCTAAAGATATTTATTCAACGACAACTTGGATTTTGCTCTACATTTTGTTTGTGGCTGGGATGCTGGTTACAATATTTGGCAACATGGTGGTGATGATTTCCATCTCTCACTTCAAGCAGCTGCACACACCGACAAACATGCTTGTGCTGTCACTGGCCCTTGCAGATTTCCTTCTGGGGGTATGTGTGATGCCATTCAGCATGATCAGATCTGTCGAAACCTGTTGGTATTTTGGAGATGTGTTCTGCCTACTGCACTCCAGCTTTGACATGTTTCTAACTTCAGTTTCCATTTTCCATCTGATATCCATTGCTATTGACCGCTATTATGCTGTATGTGATCCACTGCATTATTCTTCCAAAATTACCATACCTATAGCATGGCTGATGGTTGCAATAAGCTGGGTGATTTCAGCTATATACACATACAGCCTGCTTTATTCAAAAGCAAACATACAGGGGCTGGAAGATTACATATCCTCTGTATCTTGCGTAGGAAACTGTGTTCTTTGGTTCAATACATTATGGGGAACATTGGACACATTAATAGCCTTTTTCATGCCTTGTTCTATAATGTTGGGCTTGTATGCCAAAATCTTTGTAGTGGCTAGAAGACATGTAAAGCAAATTGAGTCAATGACTGACCAAATGTATTCTGCTGCAGAGAAAAAAAACAAAATGTCTCAAAGATCGGAGAGAAAAGCAGCAAAAACTTTAGCCATTGTAATGGGTGCCTTCATCCTTTGCTGGCTGCCTTTCTTTGTTAACTCTGTTGTTGATCCATATGTTGATTTTTCTACCCCTCCAATTCTTTTTGATGCCTTTGTATGGTTAGGTTACTTTAATTCTACTTGTAATCCAATCATTTATGGTTTCTTTTATCCATGGTTTCAGAAAGCACTGAAATTGATTGTTACCTGTAAAATATTTGGTCCAGATTCTTCAAACATGAACTTATTCCCTGATCATGTTTAAACATGTAATCCAGCACCAATAGGACATGTTGAGGTGATTGTTTTTTATTTGGTTTTATTTTTTGGTTTTCTGTTTATTGTATACTTTGTGTAAAATAACATCACATTTTAAGGTTAAACTAATTCACTGAAATGTTGAAAGGGATAGTGGGATAGGTTCAGTAGATCAAATTTGCAGTTGATGTATATAACAAGTAAATATAAATAGCATGACATTTTTCATAGTGGTATTTTACAGAAAAATGTGAAGAGACTTAAACCAGAATGTTTCTATGACAGAAGTTTTTTTTTTTTTTTTTTTTTGTTTTTGTTTTTTTTAACCTACCAGGGACCCCTATTGTGCTACATATCATATAAGCAAATAAGAAATTAAAAAATGTATGTAATTAATTAATTAATTAATTAAATGTATTATTTTATTATTTGTTTTATCATACAGTCATGTTTTTTTTTTATCTTAATACCAATGTGTATAGATTATATACTGTATATCCCACTTCCTGCGCCTTATTACATAAAAAAAAAATACATATTTTATTTTCCTAACTGGTGTCTGTCTAAACTGCCTTACATTATTATTATTATATTACATTATGTTCTGCAGCTGTGCATTTCCATTTCTTTTTATTTTGGTTGGGATATTAGTAATGCATTTTTATTAAAACCAGTGTTATCTGAATTTGTGTAATAATACACTTTGTATAATATACATGTTCTTATGTTTAACATCCTACCTACTCTATTGTAACACTCACGATTCATCCTGAGTACTACACAGCAATGTTATTTTTTCAAGGTAAACAATATATGTTGTAAAAATAACAAATGACAGCATTGCTGTAAGTCCATCTAGTGCATCTGATGGGCTTTGTGAAAAAAATATATAGCGCTCTCTTAGTCTATACTATTATTCTCCAGTTTTCAGTTAATTATACTTTTATTGCTGTTTTTGCAATAACAATTATTTGATATTATGCTTTCTAATTATTTCAACAAAAATAGAGATATATTTTTTTAAGGCTGGGAAGCACATTATCATCCTTGTATTGTGCACAGAAGGTGAAGCCTGTGCAAAACTCACTTCACTTAGCCTTCAGTTCAGCAACCATTTGTGTTGCAAATAATGATTTAAGCACAAACAACAAGGAATTAAACACAACACACAAAATACAATACTAAACAGGTAAGGAATTCAATGTTGTGAAAATGTAGGCAAGAATAAGGACATCCCTTTAATATTTGTGAATATGATAATGTTGATGCATGTATAGAAAGCATATATTATTATTATTATTATTATTATTATTATTATTATTATTATTTATTTCTTAGCAGACGCCCTTATCCAGGGCGACTTACAGTCATAAAACAAAAATATAGCCATGGAAACAAAAAAACAGGGAAAAAAATGACAAGGCAGTCACAACACATTACAGCAGCTGAAAGGCCCACAAAAGGGGAGTCCACATTAGATTATTGTGTCCCATCTAGAAATCCATCCCTTACCTCCACAAAAGATGTCAATCTAAATAAAAACCCCCATTGCAATGCGATGCGTGCAGTCACAGATTTCCTCCTAATGTCAGACCCGTACTACATTGCATCTCAGCCCTGCACCAGACTCCACAACTGATTCGCTTGGGAGAGTTAGTTACAGGGACTTACCTACCCAAGGGAGTCAATTGCCATCCTTTTCCAGATACCACAGGCTTTATTAGATACTCAAATTGCTTATTTTGGTATCCAGTTCTGCTTATAATGCTTAAAACTGAAATGGTAGCCCTCTGACAAATTATACCTTTGCCAATTAACAGATCACTGTTTAGCTTTACTGAAAAATATAATTTAGAAAGTACACATGCTGATGCTTACTGTACTACAGTGAAGCTTAATCAAATTTTCCATTTGACATTCATTGCTGTTGATCGTTATTTTGCTGTGTGTGAGCCATTGCTGTACACTGCCAAAATAACAATGTCTATGTCATTGCTGTTTGCTGCCATAAGCTGGACAGTTGGAATGCTTTACATATGTGCGATAATTTATATTAAAGGCGATACTGAAGGTCTGGACGGTTTCGATGCTTGTCCAGCAGACTGTATAATTATTTGTAATTCAGTATGGGGAACATTAGATACAACGGTCAGATTGTTCCTACCGTGTTCTGTGATGCTATTCCTTTACACAAATATTTGTAGGGTCTGATGTAAGGATAAGCACAGTGCAACTCACCAGCGACAGTGTTTGGCCCTTCAGTATGATTGACGCTCAGTGAGAAATACTCGAGTGAAAAGATTGTGCCAAAATGAAAAAAACAAAAAAGTAAATAAATAAATGTAATGTATTTCAATTTTTATTTATTTATTTATTTATTTCGTTATTTATTTAATTATTTATTAATTTTGGCACGAATTATCCTACATACTTCAGGACTTAGCAATCGAATCAACAATGCTGAATCTCCTTTCAAATAAAACCACAGCCGTACTGGTGTATGTTTCCTTCCTGTTGGGTGAGGTTAACTCTATAAACTGTCTGCTGACAGTGAGTTAGCACTGAGTGCACACGTGGATAATTTACATATTTAAATAGCAGTCTGTGGGTTAAATTTTTTTTTTAAAGATTGTCACTGTATGATGTTGCTTCTTTTAAAAAGGTGTAGTATTTACTAGGTAAGTTTACTTTCTTGAGTTTAAATGTTCAGTGTTAGTATTTTAATCAGTTCAGTGCTTTATCGATGTTTACGTTTTTAAATACAGTATTATTGAGTGAGCAGCCAGCTGGGCCACCCAACTTCAGACAGTGAAATCACTCACTTGTTCCACGCTTGAGCTGGAGCGACACGACTGTTTTCTTTACTTGCAATGCTTGGATGTGTTTTTTCATTATTAGTTAATTTGTTGAGTTTATTACCATACGCCTCCATACCGGTAATTATTAATAAAAGCAAAAGCACAATATTATTATTATTATTCTTCCAAAAATTGAATTGTGGGATTAAAAAATAAAACAATCCCTAAATCCTGGGATTGGGAAGTGTCCAGAATTGGATTCCCTACTCCAGACCTATTGATCATATCATACAGCGAGTGCCCATCAACAAGCCATAATTGTCTTGAAGCTGATTAACATGAACAGATTACCGCACTGAACACTTTAACATGAAAACATTTTGCCAAAAGTCATTTCTGACTGCCTTTTATAAATATCCCATTTTTACTTTCAACAAATTAGCTGGAAATATTTGCTTCAAAACAATGTACTTATTCTGGCTGGATTCGATACCGCACAAGACACACATATTATTTTACATGGTCCTAGCTCACCCCCCCACCCCAAAAATAAACCTGTATTTGTAACTTTAAAAAAATCTGTTTTCTCTCGACACTATTGCATTTGTTGGAAGAAATGCATGTATTCTGTTGAGAAATGCGTTTTTATTTTGTTATAAATTGGAACCTTAGTTTTGTTTTTCCGAAGCATAACCTGGTTTTGGACTCTTAATTTGGACTCGTTTTGGCTTACTTATTGGAGTCTGGATTTTGAAATAATTTTACATGGCATTTTCAGTTGGTACATTTGCACCGTAGTTAACTAATTGTATTTTATTTTGTCAGTTTTTAACAGCAGTTTCCCATTTACATACTTAATCTAGTAATTAGAAAAGGCCATATTTTTTCCTGTTTCCTGAAAGCTGTTTCTTTGAAAAGTACCTTGTTAATCATTGAGTCTACTATTGGATTTTCACCTATTTATGGTGATACGTATAGATTCTATTGGCTGTTTATGTAATAGAATGATACATTTTAGAACAGTTATGTTAATTAATCTGTGGAAGTTTCTGGAAACACCAGTGTAGTAAAATGGAAGTTGTGCAGAAGACTCCTGCCTTCTCCTGAAGTGCTCAAAATAAAAAGTTTGTTCTTTTGAAATTTCAAACAGTCTCCTTTTTACTTTTATGTTCATCTGTTCAATACATAACAATATCAGTTTAAGATTAATCAAATCCAGGTTTTAACCAAACCAGTCCTTTCAAACACTCAGTTTGATGGAATGGAATCATGGATGATACCTTAGTGCTTATGCTGGCAACATTAAAGTACAATTATGCTTTGTTTATATCTAGTAGTTTCATTTAAAAATATATAGTAGAGAAAACCTCTTGGATCATTATCTCAAGGTAGTCTGTTTTTCTGATTAAAAAAAGATTTTAAAATAAAAGTCTCTCAATCTTTTGAGTTCGACATTGCTCATACTGTGTTTTGTAATGTTTTGAGAAATTACATAATCATTTTAAAATGAAAGAGTGAACACCTTTGTGTTGCTCCCAAGATGGTGCTGGATGAGGAGGTGGGGTAAATGTCAGGGTGTAATACTATTAATTCCAGGTAAGAATGCATTTTTATAATTATTTTTCTAACCCTTTGTCTACAAGTTGTTTGGATTTCGAACTGACAGCCCGGACCTTCCCCAGTGAGTGCACAGAAACCACACACAATATATATTTTTTAAATTTATTTTTTTTACAGGGAAATGATACCATTGATATCAGCGCTATTAATGCAAAAGAATATACACTAACATATTATTATTTATTTCTTAGCAGACGCCCTTATCCAGGGCGACTTACAATTGTTACAAGGTATCACATTATTTTTACATACAATTACCCATTTACACTGTTGGGTTTTTACTGGAGCAATCTAGGTAAAGTACCTTGCTCAAGGGTACAGCAACAGTGTCCTCCACCTGGGATTGAACCCTCCGGTAAAGAGTCCAGAGCCCTAACCACTACTCCATACTGCTTAATACGTTCATTCCTGCAAAAATAAAATAAATAAACACCAGCGATGCAGTCCAATGTTGGCAACGTGTCATTTATGTAAAATAAAAAATAATAATAATTTTCTTAAAAAGAGAGTATTGTTATTATGTACTAAAGTTGAATATGTGAATAGTATATGTAGATTGCAATAATTGTTTAATTATATATATATATATATATATATATATATATATATATATATATATATATATATATATATATATATACTGTAATTTGTTTATAATCAAATTCGTTATTTGTCAGGCTTTTTGTCCTGACTGTAGCAAACACTACCCAGTCATTTATTCTTCATTTGTAACAATAGAATGTTTCTATTGCCAAGCAATGGCCTCTGGGAAAAGTCAGGTGGTATTAATCTACATGAATTACAGGGTTGAAGAAAGTTTACTGGCAGAAAAAAAACCCTGCAGATTTCACTGGCTTCAAACTGAATTGTCAGTTTATTCAAACTCAACTCCTGTGAGAGGGGGAGGATCTACCTGATACATATATACAGAGAGAGAGAGAGAGAGAGAGAGATACACAGTGAAAGCTTCTAGTTCAATCAAATGAGACTACATTCTGGTTTGTTTGTTTTTTTCTTGTCAAAGAAAAATGAATGGATTTGAAATTGAAATGGAAATAATTGAGCTTCAAGAACACCAAACAGTGCGGTTTTGTTTCCAGTCTGGCAACGTATCCTGCCCTAAAGAAATCCGTCCAACAGCAATCTATGTAATCTTGTATATTCTTTTGACTGGTGTGGTGATGCTTACAGTGTGTGGAAACCTTGTGGTGATAATTTCCATCTCTCATTTCAAGCAGCTCCATACACCAACCAACCTCCTTGTGCTTTCACTGGCTGTAACAGATTTTCTTATAGGAGTAATTGTGATGCCTTTCTACATGATTCAATCCATAGAATCCTGTTGGTATTTTGGTGACATATACTGCTCAATGCACTCTATATTTAGTCTGTTGCTGACTTCAGTTTCTATTAGTAATTTGGTATTTATTGCTGTTGATCGATATGTTGCTGTGTGTGACCCATTACTTTACTCTACTAAAATAACAATTCCTATAACGTGGTTGTTTGTTGCAGTGAGTTGGCTGTTTTCGCTATTTTACACAATGTTAATAACTTACTTTAATAATGATGCAGGACTATATTCTTGTCCTAGAGACTGTTTGACTGTATTTGATGCAACCTGGGGGTTAGTAGATTTGGTAGTTACATTTGTCTTGCCTTGTTCTGCAATGGTTACTCTGTATACAAAAGTGTTTATAGTTGCAAAAAGGCATGCAAGAGTAATACAGCAAATGAGTTCTGCTGATGGAAGCAAAAGCAACATACCTAAAAAGTCTGAAAGAAAGGCAGCAAAAACATTGGGGCTTGTAGTGGCTATCTTTCTTCTTTGCTGGGTACCATACTACGTTTACACTGTTGTTGAGGCATACATACATTTTACTTCTCCTCCAATAGTGACAAATGCTCTCACATGGATAGTTTATTTTAACTCCTGCATGAATCCAATAATTTATGCTTTGTTTTATCCCTGGTTTAAGAAGTCACTGGAACTCATACTAACATTCAAGATATTTAAACCAGCATCCTCTTTAATAAATCTGTTTCCAGGAAACCACTAAAATTCACATGTTCTATTAGATAATTTGTGGAGATAACTTTCATACAGTTATCAGATTATCTAAGACTATGCACTGGAAACACATAAGTGCATTCCTGTAAAAGTTATTTAAAGCAAGCCTGTGTTGAATTGTTTTTTGGGGTTTTTTTAGCAGTAACTCCTGTTGCTTTGGTAACAAAACTATTAACAGTTTGCTTAAAGGAAATGATTATTACTGTTATTGTTAATATTATAATGTAATACTTAAAAATGTGACAATGCGCTTATCTGTTTAAAAATTACAAAGTGATTTGTAAAATGTGTTTTGATCTAAGAAATGTCTGGTTGCTATTTAGAATTTGCATTTGATTGCTAGAATTCAATAAATAAATATATGTGAAATGTGCTGAAACCTGTAACACAAGGGGCGGTAAAAGTGCAGTTGATAGAATGGTATCATTTCGGTCACATTTTTTATATTTTGACTTATCAGTGGTGCCACAATTGTATAAACTAATAAAAAAAGTGGTAAAGGTGTATAATTTCAGAAAGTATAATTTTTATTTTTACCTTTTGCTGTCATGCCTTATCATTAAACCATTGTACGTAATGGCTCATTGTGGCAGGGTGTCTGTCTCTTAGACCACATTCAAGTGCTATGTAAATACTGTACGTATATGTGTAAATAACTCATTTATTATTTTGTACCCGTGTTCATTCATACTCCAGCTCAAATATGTTCACAAACTGTACATATGCACACATTTAAATACAAAAAATAAAAATAATACTATTATTTGATTAACTTTGTGGAAAAGTTATGCACACAGACTGTAAGATTTGAGTATGAACAAGATTACAAAGCAAGGGTACAAAATAATCAATCAGTTATGTGTGTATATGTGTGTGTGTGTGTGTGTGTGTGTGTGTGTGTGTGTGTGTGTGTGTGTGTGTGTGTTTTACATAGCAGCAACAACGCCAGCATAAGCATAAGATCTTTTTCGATTACCGCACACATTGTTTTCATACTTTTTCTGTGTTTATTTTCCTTTTAACGGTTTGCCAAGTCTTAAGCGGCTACATCCTAATTATGAGAACATTCTGTTAAATTAGCGGGAAAGAACAACACAACGCGAAACGGACACATTGGAAGCTACCTATAGTTCCCAGGCAAGTGCGAGAACGAAATGCAAGTTAAAGTAGCATCTGGGGGTAGGGTCCCCACCTCTGATTTACAAAAAACCGGGACACCAGAGTCATTGTACAAAAATAAATCAATAAATAAATAAATCATATACTTTGATGACATTTAATGTCCCGAGAAGTCTTACAGATTTCCCAGGACAGCTGCCTCAAAAAGAGAACAATCCAGGCAAAACTAGAACAGGTGGCAACCCTATCTGGGGGAAGTGATTAATGTCATTGCTTGCTCTTGTGTTCGAATAATGAAGAAGGTGAAACAGAATCAGCAAGTCTATCAGGACATCAAGGAAAAAGATGCAACTTTGTTCAGTAATTAACAGTTTAATTAAGATATTGAATCGGCTCAAAACACGGTCATGTGAACAAAAATAAAAACTTCAAACTTCAAACCCTAGTTCTTTCCATTTCAAAATGCTGTATCTGCGTCTTTCTAGTGCCGAGTTTTTTCTGGCACTTACTGTCTTTTCAAGTTTAATAACTTTAATTCTGTCATCTAGGGGGGACCTTTTGTTTCTCCACGTTTTCTCTCTTCCTTTACAAGAGAACGCTTTTGTTTTATTGATTATGGATAAAAGACCGCTAAAATGGTTACCGTATTCCTTTGAATTTAGGACGTACACTGTAAATCCAAACGTTTAAGATCTAAACATCAAATTATAAAATTGATTGTTATAATGCTGCATGCTGATTGGCCAAACAGTGGTTCTAAGCCGGTATAGTAACTGTTGGGTAACTCACGAGACTCGTGGCACTATTGTACTATTGTATCACTGCACCTATTGAAATAACAATTAAAAAAAAAAAAAAGCTGTCAGAATACCTGGCAGTCATGGAATATTCCACTGAAGGCATCACTTTTGAGCTGTTTGCACCGATGACAATCAATAAATGGGTAGAAATAGAAGCTGCATCGGCTCATATTTGCAAGTCTCCCGAAAGCAAAGAAAAGAAAAAGATCAACCGTCACGCTGAGGTACAGAACTCTAACAACTAGAAATTAAATGCATACCACCAAACAAATCAGGGGCTGTTAAATGCTTTAATGACTGGCTGTCATATTGAATTGACACAACTAACAAAAGAAGAGCTAAATAATATCCTTAGAGATTTTTATGGCACAGTCCGAAACTGGCAAGCAATACAGAATCAGCAGCTATGTTGGGCTCCATGCTGGATTGAACAACGTGTTTGTGGGTACAATTAAAAAACTTAGGCGAGAAGGCCGGGATAAAACACAACATCATCATGCAATAACTGAAAGAGATTTTAAAATAATCAAACATTCTGAAGCCCTGAACCCTGACACAGCTGTTGGTCTTGTGAGTAATGTTTGGTTTGAGGCCCAGTTACATTTTGGACGCAGGGGAAAAGAAGGAAACAGACGACTACTGGCAGATTCTTTTGTTATAAAAACAGATGAAAACAGAGTTAAGTATGCCACCATGACCTTTAACGAAAGTACAAAAAATCACCAAAATCCCTACAAACAGAACAAAGAATGTCGCTGCAGATTCATGTTTGAAGAGCCCAGAAATCGCTTGTGTCCAGTAGCATCACTAGAGAAGTACTTGTCAAAACTTACAGCAAATCTGCCTGCCTTTTATCTTCACCCTAACAATGGAGAACATAACACGTTTAATTATCGCGGTGTATGGTATAGGCTAGAGCCAATGGGAGTGAATTACCTAGCAACAATGTTGCCTAGAATATGCGGAAAGGCAGGCACCACACAAATATACACCAATCATTGCATCCGCAGTACCTTAATACAGAAACTGTCCAACGCTGGATTGCAAGCAAGAGAAATGATATCCGTCAGCGGTCACAGATCGGAGAGCTCCCAGCATAGTTATTGGGAACCGTCTTTAGAAAATCGAAAGCGATGTAGCAACATCTTGCCAGAGGAATACTCCACAGCATCGCCAAACAAAAAAATAAGATCAGATGAAAGCAAACCCCCTTCCTGCACTTCAATGCTCCTTCTGCAACAACTGACAGTCACTGTAAGAATTGTACAGTTAACAGCAACATTCAAATTAATGTCTACGAACACAAAATTGCAACTCAAATATCTATTTTTCTTGTGTGTATTTATATTTACGTTAGTAAATCAATTTTCTAAAAGCATTAAGGTACTTGAGGGTGTAGGTTACCGTGTATATTGTCACTGCTTGGTTGGTCGCAGGTACTCGGCTAAGCCACGAACCTAACAATGCACCAAGCACTGACAATATCCACAGTATAACCCACGCCCTCTCGTACCTTAATGCTTTATTATGCAGTAAATACATGCTGAAATGGATTGACTTACAATATACAAAAAAACTACAACGAACTGAATAACCTTAAAATTAAAATGTGTTTATTACGTATTTTAATTAATTTATTTATTTATTTATTTATTTATTTATTTTATTTTAAAAAGTGGTGGGGTGTGGTGTGGTGGGGTGTTTATACAGCAAGTAAACACCCCAAATAAATATTCACAAGTTTAATGAATTAATTAAAAATAAATAATTAAATAAACACATTTAAGTAGTTATACTTTTGTTGGTTAAACATTATATACAAGTTAAATTAAGTTGGAATTTTGAAATTATGCAAACAAACTTCAACTGAACTGATTACTCTTGAAACAGGTACTTTATTTAAAATTTTAAAATCTGCAGACTGACTCTCTCAAATGTTCCTTTCATTGCTTTACAAAGTGTTTTAAGAAAGAACACATATTTTTTTGATTTGTCACCTAGATATGGATCATTGAGAATGAACAGTCCCAGAACCTGGGAATACATTTTGGGATAGCTGAAATCAAAAACATAGTAGACTGCTAGTAAGACAGCTACGGCATCTCGTATGGTCTCAGCCTGACAGAACACGGTAACGCTGTCCCCCACTACCACTCTGCCTCCTTGAGTCTCCCGTATTCAGAGAATAAGACTAAGTGTGGTGCTGTTCTTCTTGTTGTTGCTGCATGCAACAACAACAAGAACAGGAGGCGGTGTGGTCCAGTGGGTAAAGAAAAGGGCTTGTAACCAGGAGGTCCCTGGTTCAAATCCCACCTCAGCCACTGACTCATTATGTCACCCTGAACAGCTGATGCATAGTTCACACACTCTAGTCTCTGTAAGTCGCCTTGGATAAAGGCGTCTGCTAAATAAATAATAATGCTTTTCAACGTCATCGTCAGGGATGTTCTACAAACACGAGTAAGACCATGTTTTAGTAAAAACTTTTAAAATTGAGCTATATGTATATTTTAGAGTACATCTCTATGAAACGCCCCCTAAAAATTGTGAGTAATTGTAGTTTCACTTAAGTTACTGATTGGTTTTACAAGCTTTGACTGTGACTTTCAAGTGTCCTTTCCTTATGCAGGACTAAACCTTTTACTGACTTTTGAAAATAAGGCCATTTGCAAACATATTCCACAATGGAATATTAAAAAAGTACTATGCATTAAAAAAAAAAAAAAAATCATCCATCTACAGCAAAAGGAAAGCTTCCCCTAGAGTCAAAACACTATTCTTTGCATAGCTTACATAAAGTTTTTTTTGTAATCCTCTCCATTAATCCTCAATTAAACCTATTTTTGAGAATATCAGTGTTAATATAAATAATAAATCACATCTCTCTAAATCGTGTAAGATTAAAATAAAATAAAAAAATTCCACGTCCAGATAATCTTTGTATGAATAGCATTATGTAAGCCAATGACATACCTGTTTCTCCATAAAAACAGTCCTAATCTTTTCTCCCTTTCCCTTGCCATATTTGGTGTTGTTTTCCATGTATCGAAAAACAGCGAGAAAGTCTTCCCCCTAAAAAGAACAACCAAACCATAATATATATACGTACAACTCCAGGCCTCGTGGGCCACCGCAGGGTCTTCTAGTTTTCATTCGTTCTTCAGGTCTTAATTGCTTAACTGATCAAATTATTTGGCCATTTAATAATATTTAAGGTTTTAAGAGACATTTTTCAAGATATTTTGCATACTGATGATGTTAAAGAAACTTGATTGAAGGTCCAGTATCTGTAAAACATTATTAGGCCTGAGCAAAAGTGTTCCACTGTTCAAGTTTATCAAATCATTATGATGCCAGTTTAATAAGTGACAGATTGTTGTTACAAAAGCCTGAAGATACTGCGACCCATGAGAAATGGAGTTGAAAGAGCCTGGTAGTACAGTATTGATACTATAGGTTATGAGTTACGCTCAGTGAGAAATACTAGAGTGAAAAGATTGTGCCAAAATGAAAAAAACAAATAAGTAAATAAATAAATGTAATGTATTTCAATTTTTATTTATTTATTTATTTATTTCGTTATTTATTTAATTATTTATTCATTTTGGCACGAATTATCCTACATACTTCAGGACTTAGCAATCGAATCAACAATGCTGAATCTCCTTTCAAATAAAACCACAGCCGTACTGGTGTATGTTTCCTTCCTGTTGGGTGAGGTTAACTCTATAAACTGTCTGCTGACAGTGAGTTAGCATTGAGTGCACACGTGGATAATTTACATATTTAAATAGCAGTCTGAGGGTTAAATTTTTTTTTTAAAAGATTGTCACTGTATGATGTTGCTTCTTTTAAAAAGGTGTAGTATTTACTAGGTAAGTTTACTTTCTTGAGTTTAAATGTTCAGTGTTAGTATTTTAATCAGTTCAGTGCTTTATCGATGTTTACGTTTTTAAATACAGTATTATTGAGTGAGCAGCCAGCTGGGCCACCCAACTTCAGACAGTGAAATCACTCACTTGTTCCACGCTTGAGCTGGACTGTTTTGATTGAAAACGACTGTTTTCTTTACTTGCAATGCTTGGATGTGTTTTTTCATTATTAGTTAATTTGTTGAGTTTATTACCATACGCCTCCATACCGGTAATTATTAATAAAAGCAAAAGCACAATATTATTATTATTATTATTCCAAAAATTGAATTGTGGGATTAAAAAATAAAACAATCCCTAAATCCTGGGATTGGGAAGTGTCCGGAATTGGATTCCCTACTCCAGACCTATTGATCATATCATACAGTGAGTGCCCATCAACAAGCCATAATTGTCTTGAAGCTGATTAACATGAACAGATTACCGCACTGAACACTTTAACATGAAAACATTTTGCCAAAAGTCATTTCTGACTGCCTTTTATAAATATCCCATTTTTACTTTCAACAAATTAGCTGGAAATATTCACTTCAAAACAATGTACTTATTCTGGCTGGATTCGATACCGCACAAGACACACATATTATTTTACATGGTCCTAGCTCACCCCGCCCCCCCCCCCCCAAAAAAACCTGTATTTGTAACTTTAAAAAAATCTGTTTTCTCTCGACACTATTGCATTTGTTGGAAGAAATGCATGTATTCTGTTGAGAAATGCGTTTTTATTTTGTTATAAATTGGTACCTTAGTTTTGTTTTTCCGAAGCATAACCTGGTTTTGGACTCTTAATTTGGACTCGTTTTGGCTTACTTATTGGAGTCTGGATTTTGAAATAATTTTACATGGCATTTTTAGTTGGTGCATTTGCACCGTAGTTAACTAATTGTATTTTATTTTGTCAGTTTTTAACAGCAGTTTCCCATTTACATACTTAATCTAGTAATTAGAAAAGGCCATATTTTTTCCTGTTTCCTGAAAGCTGTTTCTTTGAAAAGTACCTTGTTAATCATTGAGTCTACTATTGGATTTTCACCTATTTATGGTGATACGTATAGATTCTATTGGCTGTTTATGTAATAGAATGATACATTTTAGAACAGTTATGTTAATTAATTTGTGGAAGTTTCTGGAAACACCAGTGTAGTAAAATGGAAGTTGTGCAGAAGACTCCTGCCTTCTCCTGAAGTGCTCAAAATAAAAAGTTTGTTCTTTTGAAATTTCAAACAGTCTCCTTTTTACTTTTATGTTCATCTGTTCAATACATAACAATATCAGTTTAAGATTAATCAAATCCAGGTTTTAACCAAACCAGTCCTTTCAAACACTCAGTTTGATGGAATGGAATCATGGATGATACCTTAGTGCTTATGCTGGCAACATTAAAGTACAATTATGCTTTGTTTATATCTAGTAGTTTCATTTAAAAATATATAGTAGAGAAAACCTCTTGGATCATTATCTCAAGGTAGTCTGTTTTTCTGATTAAAAAAAGATTTTAAAATAAAAGTCTCTCAATCTTTTGAGTTCGACATTGCTCATACTGTGTTTTGTAATGTTTTGAGAAATTACATAATCATTTTAAAATGAAAGAGTGAACACCTTTGTGTTGCTCCCAAGATGGTGCTGGATGAGGAGGTGGGGTAAATGTCAGGGTGTAATACTATTAATTCCAGGTAAGAATGCATTTTTATAATTATTTTTCTAACCCTTTGTCTACAAGTTGTTTGGATTTCGAACTGACAGCCCGGACCTTCCCCAGTGAGTGCACAGAAACCACACAAAATATATATTTTTTAAATTTATTTTTTTTACAGGGAAATGATACCATTGATATCAGCGCTATTAATGCAAAAGAATATACACTAACATATTATTATTTATTTCTTAGCAGACGCCCTTATCCAGGGCGACTTACAATTGTTACAAGGTATCACATTATTTTTACATACAATTACCCATTTACACTGTTGGGTTTTTACTGGAGCAATCTAGGTAAAGTACCTTGCTCAAGGGTACAGCAACAGTGTCCTCCACCTGGGATTGAACCCTCCGGTAAAGAGTCCAGAGCCCTAACCACTACTCCATACTGCTTAATACGTTCATTCCTGCAAAAATAAAATAAATAAACACCAGCGATGCAGTCCAATGTTGGCAACGTGTCATTTACGTAAAATAAAAAATAATAATAATTTTCTTAAAAAGAGAGTATTGTTATTATGTACTAAAGTTGAATATGTGAATAGTATATGTAGATTGCAATAATTGTTTAATTATATATATATATATATATATATATATATATATATATATATATATATATATATATATATACTGTAATTTGTTTATAATCAAATTCGTTATTTGTCAGGCTTTTTGTCCTGACTGTAGCAAACACTACCCAGTCATTTATTCTTCATTTGTAACAATAGAATGTTTCTATTGCCAAGCAATGGCCTCTGGGAAAAGTCAGGTGGTATTAATCTACATGAATTACAGGGTTGAAGAAAGTTTACTGGCAGAAAAAAAACCCTGCAGATTTCACTGGCTTCAAACTGAATTGTCAGTTTATTCAAACTCAACTCCTGTGAGAGGGGAGGATCTACCTGATACATATATACAGAGAGAGAGAGAGAGAGAGAGATACACAGTGAAAGCTTCTAGTTCAATCAAATGAGACTACATTCTGGTTTGTTTGTTTTTTTCTTGTCAAAGAAAAATGAATGGATTTGAAATTGGAATGGAAATAATTGAGCATCAAGAACACCAAACAGTGCAGTTTTGTTTCCAGTCTGGCAACGTATCCTGCCCTAAAGAAATCCATCCAACAGCAATCTATGTAATCTTGTATATTCTTTTGACTGGTGTGGTGATGTTTACAGTGTGTGGAAACCTTGTGGTGATAATTTCCATCTCTCATTTCAAGCAGCTCCATACACCAACCAACCTCCTTGTGCTTTCACTGGCTGTAACAGATTTTCTTATAGGAGTAATTGTGATGCCTTTCTACATGATTCAATCCATAGAATCCTGTTGGTATTTTGGTGACATATACTGCTCAATGCACTCTATATTTAATCTGTTGCTGACTTCAGTTTCTATTAGTAATTTGGTATTTATTGCTGTTGATCGATATGTTGCTGTGTGTGACCCATTACTTTACTCTACTAAAATAACAATTCCTATAACGTGGTTGTTTGTTGCAGTGAGTTGGCTGTTTTCGCTATTTTACACAATGTTAATAACTTACTTTAATAATGATGCAGGACTATATTCTTGTCCTAGAGACTGTTTGACTGTACTTGATGCAACCTGGGGGTTAGTAGATTTGGTAGTTACATTTGTCTTGCCTTGTTCTGCAATGGTTACTCTGTATACAAAAGTGTTTATAGTTGCAAAAAGGCATGCAAGAGTAATACAGCAAATGAGTTCTGCTGATGTAAGCAAAAGCAACATACCTAAAAAGTCTGAAAGAAAGGCAGCAAAAACATTGGGGCTTGTAGTGGCTATCTTTCTTCTTTGCTGGTTACCATACTACGTTTACACTGTTGTTGAGGCATACATACATTTTACTTCTCCTCCAATAGTGACAAATGCTCTCACATGGATAGTTTATTTTAACTCCTGCATGAATCCAATAATTTATGCTTTGTTTTATCCCTGGTTTAAGAAGTCACTGGAACTCATACTAACATTCAAGATATTTAAACCAGCATCCTCTTTAAAAAATCTGTTTCCAGGAAACCACTAAAATTCACATGTTCAATTAGATAATTTGTGGGGATAAATTATCAAAGACTGCACTGGAAACACATAAGTGCATTCCTGTAAAAGTTATTTAAATCAAGCCTGTGTTGAATTATTATTATTATTTTCTTTTAGCAGTAACTCCTGTTGCTTTGGTAACAAAACTCTTAACAGTTTGCTAAAAGTTAATGATTATTACTGTTATTGTTAATATTATAATGTAATACTTAAAAATGTGACAATGCGCTTATCTGTTTAAAAATTACAAAGTGATTTGTAAAATGTGTTTTGATCTATGAAATGTTTGGTTGCTGTTTAGAATTTGCGTTTGATTGCTAGAATTCAATAAATAAATATTTGTGAAATATGCTGAAACCTGTAACACAAGGGGAGGTAAAATGCAGTTGATAGAATGGTATCATTTTGGTCACATTTTTTATATTTTGGCTTATCAGTGGTGCCACAATTGTATAAACTAATAAAAAAAAGTGGTAAAGGTGTGTAATTTCAGAAAGTATAATTATTATTTTTACCTTTTGCTGTCATGCCTTATCATTAAACCATTGTACGTAATGGCTCATTGTGGCAGGGTGTCTGTCTCTTAGACCACATTCAAGTGCTATGTAAATACTGTACCTATATATGTAAATAACTCATTTATTATTTTGTACCCTTGTTCATTCATACTCCAGCTCAAATATGTTCACAAACTGTACATATGCACACATTTAAATACAAAAAATAAAGATAATGCTATTATTTGATTAACCTTGTGGAAAAGTTATGCACACAGACTGTAAGATTTGAGTATGAACAAGATTACAAAGCAAGGGTACAAAATAACCAATCAGTTATGTGTGTGTGTGTGTGTGTGTGTGTGTTTTACATAGCAGCAACAACGCCAACATAAGCATAAGAGCTTTTTCGATTACCGCACACATTGTTTTCATACTTTTTCTGTGTTTATTTTCCTTTTAACGGTTTGCCAAGTCTTAAACCACTACATCCTAATTATGAGAACATTCTGTTAAATTAGCGGGAAAGAACAACACAACACGAAATGGACACATTGGAAGCTACCTATAGTTCCCAGGCAAGTGCGAGAACGAAATGCAAGTTAAAGTAACATCTGGGGGTAGGGTCCCCACCTCAGATTTACAAAAAACCGGGACACCAGAGTCATTGTACAAAAATAAATAAATAAATAAATAAATAAATAAATAAATCATATACTTTGATGACATTTAATGTCCCGAGAAGTCTTACAGATTTCCCAGGACAGCTGCCTCAAAAAGAGAACAATCCAGGCAAAACTAGAACAGGTGGCAACCCTATCTGGGGGAAGTGATTAATGTCATTGCTTGCTCTTGTGTTCGAATAATGAAGAAGGTGAAACAGAATCAGCAAGTCTATCAGGACATCAAGGAAAAAGATGCAACTTTGTTCAGTAATTAATAGTTTAATTAAGATATTGAATCGGCTCAAAACACGGTCATGTGAACAAAAATAAAAACTTCAAACTTCAAACCCTAGTTCTTTCCATTTCAAAATGCTGTATCTGCGTCTTTCTAGTGCCGAGTTTTTTCTGGCACTTACTGTCTTTTCAAGTTTAATAACTTTAATTCTGTCATCTAGGGGGGACCTTTTGTTTCTCCACGTTTTCTCTCTTCCTTTACAAGAGAACGCTTTTGTTTTATTGATTATGGATAAAAGACCGCTAAAATGGTTACCGTATTCCTTTGAATTTAGGACGTACACTGTAAATCCAAACGTTTAAGATCGAAACATCAAATTATAAAATTGATTGTTACAATGCTGCATGCTGATTGGCCAATCAGTGGTTCTAAGCCGGTATAGTAACTGTTGGGTAACTCACGAGACTCGTGGCACTATTGTACTATTGTATCACTGCACCTATTGAAATAACATTTAAAAAAAAAAAAAGCTGTCAAAATACATGGCAGTCATGGAATATTCCACTGAAGGCATCACTTTTGAGCTGTTTGCACCGATGACAATCAATAAATGGGTAGAAATAGAAGCTGCATCGGCTCATATTTGCAAGTCTCCCGAAAGCAAAGAAAAGAAAAAGATCAACCGTCACGCTGAGGTACAGAACTCTAACAACTAGAAATTAAATGCATACCACCAAACAAATCAGGGGCTGTTAAATGCTTTAATGACTGGCTGTCATATTGAATTGACACAACTAACAAAAGAAGAGCTAAATAATATCCTTAGAGATTTTTATGGCACAGTCCGAAACTGGCAAGCAATACAGAATCAGCAGCTATGTTGGGCTCCATGCTGGATTGAACAACGTGTTTGTGGGTACAATTAAAAAACTTAGGCGAGAAGGCCGGGATAAAACACAACATCATCATGCAATAACTGAAAGAGATTTTAAAATAATCAAACATTCTGAAGCCCTGAACCCTGACACAGCTGTTGGTCTTGTGAGTAATGTTTGGTTTGAGGCCCAGTTACATTTTGGACGCAGGGGAAAAGAAGGAAACAGACAACTACTGGCAGATTCTTTTGTTATAAAAACAGTTGAAAACAGAGTTAAGTATGCCACCATGACCTTTAACGAAAGTACAAAAAATCACCAAAATCCCTACAAACAGAACAAAGAATGTCGCTGCAGATTCATGTTTGAAGAGCCCAGAAATCGCTTGTGTCCAGTAGCATCACTAGAGAAGTACTTGTCAAAACTTACAGCAAATCTGCCTGCCTTTTATCTTCACCCTAACAATGGAGAACATAACACGTTTAATTATCGCGGTGTATGGTATAGGCTAGAGCCAATGGGAGTGAATTACCTAGCAACAATGTTGCCTAGAATATGCGGAAAGGCAGGCACCACACAAATATACACCAATCATTGCATCCGCAGTACCTTAATACAGAAACTGTCCAACGCTGGATTGCAAGTGGTCACAGATCGGGGAGCTCCCAGCATAGTTATTGGGAACCGTCTTTAGAAAATCGAAAGCGATGTAGCAACATCTTGCCAGAGGAATACTCCACAGCATCGCCAAACAAAAAAATAAGATCAGATGAAAGCAAACCCCCTTCCTGCACTTCAATGCCCCTTCTGCAACAATTGACAGTCACTGCAAGAATTGTACAGTTAACAGCAACATTCAAATTAATGTCTACGAACACAAAATTGCAACTCAAATAAAGAAAAATCTTAGGAACTATTTTCTGTTGTGGAAGGTTATCCTTCAAATTTCTTTAAAAAATCTATTTTTCTTGTGTGTATTTATATTTACGTTAGTAAATCAATTTTCTAAAAGCATTAAGGTACTTGAGGGTGTAGGTTACTGTGTATATTGTCACTGCTTGGTTGGTCGCAGGTACTCGGCTAAGCCACGAACCTAACAATGCACCAAGCACTGACAATATCCACAGTATAACCCACGCCCTCTCGTACCTTAATGCTTTATTATGCAGTAAATACATGCTGAAATGGATTGAATTACAATATACAAAAAAACTACAACGAACTGAATAACCTTAAAATTAAAATGTGTTTATTACGTGTTTTAATTAATTAATTAATTAATTAATTAATTAATTAATTTTATTTTAAAAAGTGGTTTATACAGCAAGTAAACACCCCAAATAAATATTCACAAGTTTAATGAATTAATTAAAAATAAATAAATAAATAAACACATTTAAGTAGTTATACTTTTGTTGGTTAAACATTATATACAAGTTAAATTAAGTTGGAATTTTGAAATTATGCAAACAAACTTCAACTGAACTGATTACTCTTGAAACAGGTACTTTGTTTAAAATTTTAAAATCTGCAGACTGACTCTCTCAAATGTTCCTTTCATTGCTTTACAAAGTGTTTTAAGAAAGAACATATATTTTTTTGATTTGTCACCTAGATATGGATCATTGAGAATGAACAGTCCCAGAACCTGGGAATACATTTTGGGATAGCTGAAATCAAAAACATAGTAGACTGCTAGTAAGACAGCTACGGCATCTCGTATGGTCTCAGCCTGACAGAACACGGTAACGCTGTCCCTCACTACCACTCTGCCTCCTTCAGTCTCCCGTATTCAGAAAATAAGACTAAGTGTGGTGCTGTTCTTCTTGTTGTTGCTGCATGCAACAACAAGAAGAACAGGAGGCTGTGTGGTCCAGTGGGTAAAGAAAAGGGCTTGTAAGCAGGAGGTCCCTGGTTCAAATCCCATCTCAGCCACTGACTCATTATGTCACCCTGAACAGCTGATGCATTGTTCACACACTCTAGTCTCTGTAAGTCACCTTGGATAAAGGCGTCTGCTAAATAAATAAATAATAATAATGCTTTTCAACGTCATCGTCAGGGATGTTCTACAAACACGAGTAAGACCATGTTTTAGTAAAAACTTTTAAAATTGAGCTATATGTATATTTTAGAGTACATCTCTATGAAACGCCCCCTAAAAATTGTGAGTAATTGTAGTTTCACTTAAGTTACTGATTGGTTTTACAAGCTTTGACTGTGACTTTCAAGTGTCCTTTCCTTATGCAGGACTAAACCTTTTACTGACTTTTGAAAATAAGGCCATTTGCAAACATATTCCACAATGGAATAGTAAAAAAGTACTCTGCATTAAAAAAAAAAAAAAAAAATCATCCATCTACAGCAAAAGGAAAGCTTCCCCTAGAGTCAAAACACTATTCTTTGCATAGCTTACATAAAGTTTTTTTTGTAATCCTCTCCATCTCAATTAAACCTATTTTTGAGAATATCAGTGTTAATATAAATAATAAATCACATCTCTCTAAATCGTGTAAGATTAAAATAAAATAAAAAAATTCCACGTCCAGATAATCTTTGTATGAATAGCATTATGTAAGCCAATGACATACCTGTTTCTCCATAAAAACAGTCCTAATCTTTTCTCCCTTTCCCTTGTCATATTTGGTGTTGTTTTCCATGTATCGAAAAACAGCGAGAAAGTCACTAGGTGTTTAAAAAAAAACTTGATCTTAAGGAGGAAAACACCTTTCCAGCCATTTCTCACCCCTCCACATACTGTATCATTAACTTCTTGAGAACTCAGTAGAAGAGTCTGGAACAAGAGCACAAATAAGGCATTTTTTATTAGGTATTAGGTTAATGACATGATATAACAAAAAATCCAAGTTTCCAGATGGAATAAATAAGCTGCCAAAGGTTAAATTATTGATTACCTGCATATTAATGGAGTCTTCCCTCATCCAATCCTTAACAGCAGTAAGCAGCTGTATGATTTTTTTGGAGAATTCATTCAGATCCTTCTTTCCAATTCTCAAAATGAAGTCATATATATATATCTCCTGAAAGAAGTATGTACAAATTAATATGGATAACTCAATCTAATGTTTCTATGTCAGTTTATCACACTACTTTTAACCACCCATTGCTGCAATATGTTTTCTTATTTGTGTGTAATACTTACATACTTTCCCTGTCCCACTGGGGACTGTGGACAACCACATTCAACATCCTTCGTGTGTCTTTTTTAAAAGCATTTTTACATGATTTTCATTGGGCTGTGGTTTTGCCCATTCCTAGGATGCCTCTGACACATTTCTCTCGTAGTCATCACTGTTTATCACTATTGCATTTGAGCAGTGATGCATTGCAACAAGTGAAACTCCTTTGTTTTGTTAGTGTTGTTTCACCTCCAGGCGACTTTCTTTTCTCATTCCATCTCAAATGTCGAATGTGAGCACTTAATGATTTGCAGAAGAAAGACTGTGAAATACATTAAAACACGGTTAAGAAAAGAGCAGGGGGCTGGAGTGTCTGTGAGTTTGCCAGAGAGATTGACTGCAGGTACACAGAAAACATTAATAATATACCAAAAAATAGTTTGAGAGTAACTTTAAAAATGCACTTAAAAATTTTAATTGGAAAATTCCTCTATATCAAAATAACGAAGGCCAAATGTTCACAGACCCACGGTTCATTTCCTTCCTGCTTGATTGTGGGATAGGTCTGGTAAAATCTGTGTCCAATTCTGTGGTATGCTGTGGAAATAGGCCCAGGTAGTAGCGTGCACATTCCTCAATCAATTTTGACCATACCATGGTAGATTTATTTTCCTTCACATGTCTTTTTACATATTCGCTTAATGGAGGCAGTAGGAGATTCATATCTATGCTTTGCCTGTGAATAAAATAAATAAATAATAAAAAATCACAACAATAAAATAATTAGGTAAACTGTTTAGATGACTCCTGTACACATAACAAAAAATGCAATGATCACCACAGTTCAAGACACTATGATAAAAAATAAATAAATAAATAAAAAATAAATAGTTTATTACTAGTCACGCCTACTATTTTAAAGCTTTTAAAACTATAAATTATGCAATTTTTTTTACATGTCAGTTATTTTAAAATTACCTTTATACATGCTACTTGTGCTGAATTCAGTCATTGTTTCTGTCACTCTCTCACATGTTTGCATTTCATTTGGAGGGCTTTTTTTCAATTAGATTTTCCTGTGGGTCTGACTTTGGTTCTGTCCATACATCTCCCTCCTCCAACAAAATTAAAATCCCCCCCCCCCCCCCAACTGGCTTAAAATGGCTTCATCGTCCACTTCCGTTCCATCACTATTGAGCACAATTCCCTTTGGCTTGGATACATTCAGTTTCAATGAGGCTTTGAAAATCAGAAAAAAAGATAAGAAAATAAACAAAGACAATAGCTTTAAACACAAAAGTAATGTAAGCTTTTGCTTTTAAAAATGGTTAGTTGTTAGGTTAGTCTAAAGGTTTATATAAACCTTAATGTTACATGTCTGCATGTTTTTCTTTTAAAATAAATGGTTTGGTTACCTTTGTCGATTAGTTCCTGTACTGTGTCTGTCAATACCAGCTTCTTCTTTTGCCTTGTGCAGTCCCACACTTTAAATAGTGGCATTGTTTACTAAAATAATAAGGTTTAATTAAAAAAAGAAACTTTATTATTTGACATTTGACTGCAAGTTAAAATTTGTGTGTGTGTGTCTCTTTAACAGAAAGCCAGTTTATATATTATACCACATGTTCATATGTGGTAGCGTATCGGTTCATGAGACACAATTTGCCATTGTAGCAGTGCAAACTGAGCGGCCATTTGTGAAACAATTATCATGTTTGTAGGCTTAAGCATGTAGGACAAAATGTGGCAATCGAAGAAAATAATGTAATTTGCACCACAAAGCAGGCAGACTAAAATCTGACTCCAAAAACTTCCTTTGCCTGTCTTGCCCTGAGGTCATACATGTTCTAAAAGCCTTGAGTGCAAAGCTCATACTTCCTTTGAACCCCCCTAACCAGTGAGATGCTAGTGTGTCTGTAGCAACAAAAATAAGAGATCCTTCAATAGTTTCTAGTAGAATATGCACAGTTGCCCACATTACAATGAACTATAAAATTTGGGTCATGTTTATGAATTCTAACTACATGAGAGCGAAATGTTACTTGTAAAATAACAAAGGGAACATTTAAAATTGTCCATTAGAAATGTGTGAAAATTAATTCATTTCAAAAGGAGGAATCAATTAATTAATTAATTAATTAATTAATTAATAAGAACAATTCCACCTTATCTTCTTCTACAAGGTTAACAGACATTTAAACAAATGCCCGCTAACAGGATAATAGTATACATTATATATGTTTTTTTGTTTTTTTATCAAAAAAAATATTTGTCATCGCTTACTTACAGGTGATGTGCCCATTACATTTTTGTTTTCCCCTTTGCACTAATGTAATCCTTCCCCTCTGCACTCAGCTTTTTATGTTTATTTAGTTTGCATAATTTTTTTGTTTCGTTGTCTTTTGTAAATTGACCTGCATGGAAACCCCATGATTGGTGGAGTTTCCATGCGTGTTTTTTTTTAGCTCGAGACATCTGCTTGAGAAAAATGTCTTGTGTAAAATGCTTTACTTGGTTTCCATTCACTCAGTGTATTTTGCTCGAGTAAACCGGGCTTTTGACCCGACGTCATGCAAATGAATGGGAAAGGTGGGGTTTGATATGTAAATTAGCTATGCGTAAAGTACTCTTACTGTTTTTGAAGATTACTAGTGAAATTTTGTGAAATTGTGGTTCCCTTTCAATTCGAAGACGACCACCAACATTACTTATGGGATATGCCTGCCTATTGGGTAGGTATTACTGAGCTCTTTAGATCAGAGCTGCCGATAGGCCCCTTCCTGGGATGACACACTCGGTCCCGCCCACTGAGGGATTAAAACCGCCATACTGAGGAATCCATTTCTCTTTTTGCTTCTCAAGACGGTACGGTAAGACCTCTGTGTTAAACTGAGCGTTGTCTGTAAAAAAGAGCTTCCTGAGTCGACTGCTGTTCCCCTGCATTCGTGCTGAAAGCCGGCTTGCCGCTTTCCCGGAATCAGTGACTCCAAACTGAAGTTTCTTTTTCTGTCACTTCCAGCAACCTGCTCGCTTGCATTGCAGGCTGCCTTTTTTGTTTACTGTCTGTCGTATGAGAGCGACTGCCTGTGCAGTATTATAAGAAGTGTGTGTGTGTGTGTGTTTTCTCACTAAAAACTACACTCTTGGGAGAATACAGTTCCTCCACGGGGCTAGGCCTTGCCGCATCCCCGCTGTAGAGTGATTCCACCAGCCGCCGTCTGGCAGCTGGATTGGGCCTTGTTTGGCTGCCGCTGCGCATCCTCCACTTGTCAGGGTCGTGCTGTGGATTAGCTGCAGCGCGGTTGTTAACAACAACAGCCAACCAGCCGTGTATTCCTCCACCGGGGTCTGTATTACATACACCCTGCTGTACAGTAGACCTCGCCGGCTGCGTAGGCCCACCCACCTCGGTGAGTTAGGCCTTTCATAACAAACAGTAGTGTGTTCTCCCCCAACTGTTTTTCACTGTGTTTGCTGTTTACTTTTCAGCTCGCCCGCCGCAGCTTCGGCCGTAGTGTCTCCCTGGTGTATGCTACGCACTGACCAGGTGTGTGACCATGCAGTTAGGGTAGGCACCACTGCTTTAGCTACCCCCCAGTGCTTCGGTACCTCCGTGCACGCTCAGCCCTTGGTACTTCGGTACCTTGGTGCTCTTGGTGCTCATTGCACACGGTGCTCGGTGCACAAGGTGCCCGGTGCTAACAGTGTCCAGTGCACGCGTTGCTCACAGCGCTTGGTGCAAGTGCATAAGGTGCTGCACGGTACTCGGTGAATATTGTGCACATGGTACTCGGTGCACACGGTGCCTGGTGCGCACAGTGCTAGGGCCTCAGTGAGTATATCGCCCTCGGCTCTTTGGTACACACGGTGCTCGATGCAACTGCTGCTCAGTGCACGCAGTGCTCGGTGCATACAGTGTTCGGTGCACGTAGTGCACACGAAACATGGTGCAATTAGTACTTGATACACGCGATGCTCGGATACAACCAGTGCACACGGTGCACACTGTGCACACAACACACTGCAATCAGTGTTGAAGACTCCACCATGATGACGGGCAAGGCCGGGTTTCACACTTGCACGTCCTGTAGGGCTAAAATCCCTCAGGAAGACAGGCATACCCTGTGTGTATGATGCTTGGACGTCCAGCACGCTACCTTGGTCCTTGAGAGTGAGGTGGCCTGTAACATCTGCGCAGCCTTCCAGCCCCGCTTGCTCGAAAACCATCTGGAAAGGGCCACAAGGGCGAGTTCCACGTCCCCTGCGGCCGGACCGTCGGCGGCTCCAAGTACAATGCCCTCTCTCCCCAAGGGGAGATCAGGGTGAACAGGAAGTGGCGTCCCAGCTGGCACAGGAAGACACACTCTCTATAGCGGCCTCCTGGAGCGAGGCCTCCTTCTCCTCTGGGATGGAGGTAGGTGGGGAGCCCGAGCTCTCTGCCGAGGTGGAACCTGGCTCCGAGGTGGCCTCGGAAGCCACCGTGCCACCGCTATCAAGCTCAACGTCGGCACCGAACCACTGGCAAACCCCTCCAACTCGGACTGTCAACAGGACAGTTCCGGTTCCCACTGCTCCGCTGGGTGACCTGAGGCACCGCAACCGGGTACTCCAAAAAGGCAGAGGGAATGCAGAACATGGCCAGTCCACACACCAGCATCCCAGGAGGCAGTTCCAAGGCCACCGCCCTAGGCAGCCGTCTCAAACTGCCCCGCCACAACCTCAGCAGCCCCAGCAGGGCCCCTGAAGGCTTGCGGCCTCAGACCCCTTTTTCGGCACACCAGCTGCATTACTGGCGCGCTTGCACCACGAACACCTGGGTGTGCGCCACTGTGCACAACGGTTACACGCTTCAATTCCACTTGGGACCTCCTCCCTTTCGAGGAATCATGAATACTTTCGTGAGAGACCCTCTCCAGGCCTTGGTACTTCAGAAGGAAGTGGCCTCCTTGCTGTGCAAGCGAGCCATTCATCTTGTAGACCCCACCTCCCACAGAGAGGGGTACTACTCGAGATATTTTCTAGTCCTTCCCTGCCTTCATTAGGCACGAGGGTCCTTGAGGTTGTAAGCTCACACCGCTAACCCGTGGGTTATGTGGTTCTGATGCGTCCCTCATATGCTGCCATTCCTTCTCTCTCGTGACTGCTCTGGTATACTTTCCCATAATTAATGTTGGTGGTCGTCTTCGAATTGAAAGGGAACGTTAGGTTACTTATCGTGAACCCTGGTTCCCTGAAAAAGAAGATGACTACCAACCACGAGGTCGCATCGGTTCAATGCAAAAAGAGAAATGGCTTCCTCAGTATGACGATTTTAATCCCTCGGTGGGTGGGACCGAGTGTGTCATCTCAGGAAGGGGACTATTGGCAGCTCTGATATAAAGAGCTCAGTAATACCTACCCAATAGGCAGGCATATCCCATAAGTAATGTTGGTGGTGGTCTTCTCTTTCAGGTAACCAGGGTTCCAATAAGTAACCTAACGTTCCCTTTTAATTCATACGTTTCTATGCGCAGAGAACTGGTACACGAGTGAATCTAAGCTGCTGTAATAAAGCAAAATACCTCATTCCTTGTTGGTTAATAATGTGTTTTACTGCTTTCCCAAATAGTTTTTCAAATGTCATTAGTGGGGTGTCATGTCGTTAGTAGTGAATACTGTTTCAACTCATTTATCCTACGACTCATTAATCAAAAATGAAATGTAAAATGAAACTGACCATGGGTGAAAACCGGCGGAGACGTTATATATATTTCCCTTTCATTCAGACAATACAGCATATATGGGATCAGGTGATGCTGCGTATACTACCTTGGCTTAGAAACCCTACTCGTCCGGACGTCTGACAGTAGCTGAGGAAGCATTCAACACCACACTTGGGCAAATACGGGTAGTGTTGCACTTGAAAGGGAGGTGGCGGATACTGATGAAACGGACTGAAGTGCAGCATTAGTTCGTTCCCAAAATTGCCACTGCCTGCGGCCCACTGAGAGGGCGGGTAGGACGGGGACATTTCCCCGGGGCCCAACGCCCCGAAGGGGGGCCCGGATGAAGGGGGAACTTTTTTTTTTTTAATATATAAAATATTTTAAAACAGCTAGCCCTGCACAAGACCCTTTGCATTCCCACCACCACATTAAAAAGAAAAACTCCAGTACTGCACACCCAGCCGATGTGCTTCTGTTGTGTAATGATTGTGTATCCAGGCGCTGTCAAACACTTCCTTTCACACAATGATTTGAACTTTCGCATTTCATATTTTACTACACCAAAAAGCTGAAAAAAAGGCATAACAATTTTATGTATTTTTTTTAAAAGACTTTTAAAAACTTTAAAAGAACCCTAAAGTTGCACAATATATACCACAGTATGAATTATTCTATTATTAAGATCTATAATTTGCTCAAAACAACATGGTGCAGCAGTTTGTTAGAAAAATTGTATTGTGTAAAGTAAATAAAGTACTTTTTTCAGCTGGTGGTAAACACAATTAGAGAATGATCAGTTATATTGCTTAAAATACAAATATATTTACCAATACAGGCTATTAGTTAAGAGCAGAGATGAGTGGTTTATTTTTGGTACAGGATAAATAAAATAGTGTATAGCAACACCATTAAAATGTAGTTTATGCTAAAAACTTATGTTATTTGATGTTAAGTAAGCTTCCAATTAATGACTATTACACGTGGAGTTTGTACAAAAAATATATTTATTCACTTACCTAAAAAAAAAAAGTTTGAATACTGTAAATAACTTAAACATAACTACTTTGAGAAAGAGTAAACTATCCTGCTGCAGATTTTAATTGAGATATTGAAACTTCTACGCGCTGTTGACAGATTCCTTCAAACCCATTATCAGAATACTGTATCGGTTGAAATGACCTTCCTCAGACACTGCTAAGATTGCAAGTATTATTGCTTGGTTTAGAAGCTTGGGTTAGACTACAGTATACTACAAAGTCAGATGACTGTAGTACCATGGGGGGGGGGGGGGGGATGGTAGGAGGGGGGGTGCGGGGGTGGCAGCAGGACATACCAATCCTTCCCCGGGGCCCATGACGGCTCTCCTGCTGCTGCATCCTGCACAAACTCATGTCAACAACAAAATGCTCAGGAATCAGTGGCTGCCTGTGAGACAGACGAGGAAGGTTACCAGTGTTGCCAAGTCTCACAAGAAAAAAAAACGGCACTACCTTTCAAAACAAGCGGAATCCATGTTAGAGTAGGGGTGTTTATGCAAATTCCAACCTGCCACTCTCAAAAAAACCCAAGCCCAATCCCGCTTATTATAAGTAGACTTGGCAACTGTGAAGGTTACCTGCTGCCAGTTTCAATTGGACAGCAGCGATTGGAAGAGGCTTGTGCTGTCAAAGATTCTCTCCTTTCTTTTAAGTTGTGTTGGATTTACTGTTGTGTTAAATATTAATGATGCAAACAAATAAAACACAATCAATACGTTCATTTGCAATTTTATTTGGTCAGTTCTGAGAGGACATCAACAACTGGTTGGATGTTGTTGCTCTGTTTTGGGCGATCGAGAAGGCTCGTGATATCCAGTTCACCAACTATATTTGTTAACGTGGAGGGCGGACACGCGTTGTCTTCGGATCAAAAAAAGGACAGGAATTAATTCAGTTATACATTTAAGCAGCTCACTTGTTTAACTTTAGCATAGTTTTTACAGCAAGGGTATTATCAAACAGCTACTTTAATACTATAACAAGGGCATAACGCAGTTCATGGTAAGCGGTTTTATACAGAACTGTAAACCCACAAGAGATATACAACATGACAATCCAGACACAGCAAAAAACAATAATAAAAAACCCACCCACATTATCATTAAGGTGAACTACACCACTGCTAACCATAAAACTGCCCATTAGCCACTTACTTTCTGCCGTCTTGGAATCCACAGTAACAACTGACCTGCTCCCTTGCAATATTTATAGTGATGTCGCTTAAGGGTAAACAAGCTCATTCACATTTACATGTGAAATGCGGGTTTCCATGCAAAACTGAGCGTGGATTTTCTCGTGTTTCGTCATTTACACGAGTAAATGAGATTTACCTTATCCCTCTCTTTGACCATTTTTTTCAGCCACAAACCTGATTTACACAAGTACTTCTCCCATTTCACATGTAAAGTGCCTCGCTTGGAAACCCCATGATTGACTACTTTGTTACCACGAGCTTGTGTTGACACTTTTTTGTGTTAGAAGTGCAAGTTGTATTGATTTTTAACACAAAATTGTTGTAACTGGTTTCTTTCTTCCCTGCCATGTAAAATTAATTTTTTAAGCAAATTTCAGAAACTGAATTTGAGGGGTGGCTGACTTGAATGCTAAACAATCCTAAATAACCATGACGTCCATGTATGAAGGTCTGCCAACACACTTGATCACATCCAATAAAAATTGATATGAAAGGTTTAATTTCCATTATTACAAAAATAATAATAATAATAATAATAATAATAATAATAATAATAATAATAATAATAATAATAATTGTGTCTGTCCAAATCAGATTAGTAATTCTGGGAAATAGAAATATTTCCATTACCTCACAATTGTGATCAAAGCATGACCAGATTATCCAATTCAATCTGTTATACCCCATGATAGTTCTATTATGAATTTTAAAAATGTAGCTTTATTTTGTGTTTGTTGTACAGACCTTTTCCTCTTAGACCAAAATGAAACCATTACAATTCTTTCTTCCTTAGTAAAAACATATTTCTTCTTCTGAAATACTTTTCTGAAATACATTTTATATTCAAAATTTTGTAAAATGCAATTTCTCCATATATTAATCCAATATTTCTACTTGTGCTGTGTTTATTAGTATTTTAATGCTCTGTCGTGCGCAGCAATGATACTTACCGTTTTCATCACTTCCTTCAAAGTCTGTTAGTAGCTTGCTGTTGAATATCATGGTGGTCAAGAGGAGATATCTATATTTTTTATTTTTAAAATGGTTCCCATTCCAAATAAAGAACTTTAGTAAAAGTATTTTTAGATACTCGACAACACCCACAGTACAGAAATGAGAATACATATATATATATATATATATATATATATATATATATATATATATATATATATATATATCCAAATAAAGCTGAAGCACTAAAGGATAATAGAATGTCTGTACAGCACTGAAACACTACGTTTAAAAAAAAATCCAGCTGTACTGCTGAACCTCATCTTCTTTTTAATATTAGCATCACAAGGGTATCCATGTATTATACAAAATAATAGATGGGCCTCTTCAGTGAGTTACAGGAAAACAATTCCCTCTTGGGTTTCTGGACGGTTTATAAATTACTCGACCTTCGGTCTTGTAATTTATGATAAATGGGTAATTGTATGTAAAAATAATGTAATTGTATGTAAAAATAATGTGATATTTTGTAACATTTGTAAGTCACCCTGGCTAAGGGCATTGGCTAAATAATATATATTTAGGACAGATGCTGTTCACCTATGCAGTGTTTTAAAACCATGCATGAGATCACTTTTGCCATGTAACTTTGTTTACTTTTATTGTTATGTTGTTTAACTATTTAATACAAGTTTGATTTTGAATTTTAAATAAAATGTAGATTTGTTTGCTTGTGTTTTGAAAAGGGAGAACCATTTACATTCATGTAGCAATTAAAAAAAGTTTGTGAGAAAGTTTTTAGCATGCTAATTTATCAAAAAGATTTTGTACATTCATTTGTAGCAACAGCTTTTCAGTGTCTGCACTTGGTGATGTGTTTAACACGGAATTGTCAGAGAAAAGTCATAGTTGACAAACACTTAAAACAACTTGAAAGACATTTTTTAAAATGTGTGAGCAACATGAAAATTTGAACTGAAACTAGAATGGAAGGCTCTGAAGAAACTTTGTCTGCATTGTTTGCGTATTCAACTGGTCGTTTTAAAGTGTGGCAGAAGTGAATTTAACGGTTAATTATAATTCACAATTTTGCATTTGACCTTGAAGGAAAAGGTCAAACTGGGTTATTTTTTTGATAGAGCATAGGTGGTTTCCTATGTGTGTTCCATAATAACCATAACCCTATCTGAGCTCTAAGGAGTTATAAGCTGTCAAACATTTTGTGACCCCCCCCCCCCCCCCCCCAAAAAAAGATTAAAATAAAAAGGTCTTACATTATTATTTTATTTCTTAGCAGACACCCTTATCCAGGGCGACTAACAAATCATAAACAAATACATTTCAATAAATTACAGTACAAGTATTAATACAAATTAAGAGCAAGATAAAATACAATGACTTCAGTTCTAGTAAGTACAAGTATATTATAAAATACAAATCAAAATCAGAGCAGATAAGTGTCAGTGATAATTACATCAGAATGATTAAATGCAAAATACTACAAATTGAATAACACTAGTGGCAGATTACAGTACAGGATTAAATGCAGTAAAATATCAACTTCACTGAATAGTTTACTTATGAGTGTACAGAGCTAGATGACAGGTTCCATATTAAATTGGTGGAAAGCTGTAGGAGATGCGTGGACGAAAAAAAGGTCAGAAACGAGAATAATGATAAACGTAGGAGGAGGAGGTGGTGTGATATATTTTATTTGACTAACTAAACAATTAAATCACAAGCTTTCAAGCTGAAAGTAGGGAAGATAGAGGTTTACATTTAAAAGGTGGCATCAGAACCAGAGTTGGGGTCAATTCCACTAATTGAACTCCAATTTTAAAAATCAATCTAGTCAGTTCCAATTCCACCCATGTATACATTCAGTTCCCTTACAATTGTGTCATTCCAAACCCAATTCTACCTCTAGTCCATGAAATGTTATAATATTGTATTAAAAAAATAAGGGACACTCACACAATACACTTTTATTGCCACTTTTAACAGCAATAATGATAATTTACATGTATTACAGTACAATATGCACATCCAAGAAATACAAAAGAAAATAAACCAGACAAACTATGTTGTGATGTAGTACGTATTGCCTCAAAAGAAAGTATCAAGTTATGCATACAGCCATAAAGATTATCATCACTTATCGATGCAGCATGTGTAAGACTTTTGCACAGCAGTGTGTGTGTGTATAATAATAATAATAATAATAATAATAATAATTTTCTGAAACGGTTAATGTAGGCCAATACTATTCATACCTAATAACGTTTCTAATACAACGGTAAAAAATAAACTGCTGTAATTTGAATGTGTACTGTGTGACTTGACAAACGGTGCGCCTGCGTACACACCAATCAGCTGACAAGGGCATGATTCAGTCAGCAGGAAACAGACGGAAGAGAGTAAGCTACAGGATCGCGGTAAGGAAATGTCAACACAGAAGTGATTTTATATGTCATTGTAAAATATTAGAATAAGCATTTTAAAATCGTTTTGCACAGCAAAAAAAAAGGCAACTAACAAACATATAAACTGGAAAATCTTGCCAATTTTGCCTTACTAAAAATGCTTTAAAAAAAAGTTTTATATATATATATATATATATATATATATATATATATATCATACACATGTGCTGTTTTTTTTAAATCAACGTACTTGTCAGTACAGAACAAAAGACAGAAGTTACATCTTCATATAATATTAGTTTCTTTTTTTTTCTTTTCGTGTTTTGTTCACAAATTGGCTGCGTATATAGTTCCGCATTCTATGGTGAATCTTGCCAACTTGCAGGTACGTGTTAGTGCGTCTTGATGTGAGACAGTCGGCGAATGGGCCATTTTTTTCAGTTTTGTTTAAAAGTAAGGCCTAATCGACAATATACTGTGCGAGAGGAATATACTTGCTTTTTAATTCTATTATATTTGCCTTACCGCACAAACATAATGGAGGAAGTGCTGGCCAGTATGGAAACATTGCTACCGGGTAGTTCAGTGTCTTTTATTTTCACTTTGGCAATGTTTGAGCTAATATCATATTGAAAGTGAATGCCGAGACTCATGGTGATAGTCAATGTGGAATATTTTACTTTCAAAAACTTTGTGTGTGTGAGAGAGAGAGAGAGAGAGAGAGAGAGAGAGAGAGAGAGATAGAGAAAATTATCGTATTTTCTTTGTAATTTAATTTCTACACAAGTGTAGTTATTACATTACACAGTAACATTTGAGTATCAAATTCTGTGATTCGATTTTCTTGCTGTTTACTGCTGCAAATCTAGTCCCTTTTCATCCTAAGAAACTGCATCTCCTCTCTTTGATTTCCACTTTTTATTTTTCTCTCCCTCTTTCTCTATGCTATCCTCCATTGTCCAATCTGCAAACCAAGCCCTTCCTGTATGAAAACATTATGTATCTCAATATTTTTATTTATTAAATGGCTACTTAGTAGAATCTATTTTTCCACCAAAATACTACATTTCTTACCATTTGATATGCCTTGGTATTTGTTCTGTATATATTTTTTTCTATTGCAGTTTCTGTATTAGTGTGCCTTGATACTGGTTCCCTGCACTGCTCTCACTGAAAAATAAATACATAAATTAATTCATACATAAACAAATTTACAGTCAGTCGATGGATTTTGCATGTCCAATAAATAACTTATATATATATATATATATATATATATATATATAAAATTAGTGTTTAAATAAAACAAATGTAAATATGGTAAAAACCAACTAGGTTAGCAACACTAAAATCGAAAGAAAAACAAATCATTACATTTTTTGCCAGGGAGTTTTTCTTGAAATGCTTCTAAACAGTAAACTTAAGAGAGGTCAGAGTCTGAGAGGGGAGAGAAGGAGGGTGTTGGAGGGTGTTGGAGGGGGTGGGGGGAGGGAGAGGTGTTAAAGAGTTTGCGGATATCAGAGATTTTAAAGGAGAAGAAAGATACAAAGTTGTCAGAAGAGATAGCGGAGGGAGGAGACAGTAGAGAATAGATTCCGGGGGTTGTTTGTGGAGGATTGGATAATAGATTGGAAAAAGGAGCCTTTAGCAGAGGAGAGAGTAGAGGAGAAGGGAGTTTGGTTCTTTTCCATTTCTTTTCAGCAGTTCTGTTCTTGCCATGCTGAGCACAGAGGAGAGCCAGGGTTGGGTTGGGTTGGGTTGGGTTTGGGAGGGGAGGGGAGGGGCGGGGCGGGCACGGCAAGACGGAAGGTGAGGGGGGAGAAGAGGGTGGAGGTAGTAGAGTCTATGAGAGTTGGGAGAAGGAGTCGATAGGAGGGAGGTGAGAGAGCGGTGGAGGCAAGGACAGAGGAGGAGAGCGGAGGTTTCGGCGGGAGGTGACAGTGGGAGTAGGTGGGGTAGGGAGAGATGGGAGAGACAGAGAAAAAGAGATGAAATAGTGATCAATCAGAGAAGTCCAGAGGGTGACAGAGAGGGTGAAGGGGCAGCAGGCCCTGGAGAATGTGAGGTTCAGTTGACGGCCAGCTTTGTGGGTAGGAGGGGATGGGGAGAGGGAGAAACTGAAGGAGAGGAAGGAATCCGACAGTGGGTGGGGTTGGAGAGATAGCTATTGAAATCGCCCAACAGGACAGTTGGGGTAGACGGAGAGGGGAGGGAGGAGAGGAGATAGTCGAGTTCATCGAGAAAGTAAGCGAGAGGTCCAGGAGGACGGTACAGTACAAGGTGTTAACAGAGAATTAGGAGAGGTCAGGGAGGACAGAAAAGAGTAAGAAGGGAGAGAGGAGAAGACCAGTCCCACCTCCCCGTCCAGTGAGATGCGGAGTATGGGACAGGACATAGAGAGAGGACAGGGCAGCAGGAGTTACAGTGTTATCAGGAGAGAGCCAGGTTTCAGTGAGATCAAGGAAATCGAGAGAGATGGGAGGCAAAGGCAGAGATGAAATCAGCTTTGTTAACAGAAGAGTGACAGTTCCATTGGGCACCAGAGAGAGTGGGAGGGGGGAGAGGCAGAGGGATGAGGTTAGAGGGGTTAGGGGAGCAGCGGCGGAGGTGGGACAGAGGGCAGGAGTGAGAGGACAGAATAACAAGGATGTGAGAGACAGTCATAGCAGGACAGGTGAGACAGATAGGTACAGTAGTAGTGGGAGCAGGAGCGGTGAGGGAGGGTACAGACCTGTCTAGTAGTTGGCGTCTCCCAGAGCGCTGCTAGGTTCGGATTTTCTCCTACAGCCTCTCCACGCACCCTCACTTTGCAAGGGAACTGGTTAACAGCTGCTAAAATGCGCTAAAGACAATACGTAAGCAATACAGTAGTTGCAATGCACTTCAATGGAATCAAACAACTACAAAAAGCGGTGTGGAAACCAATCAAATTTCAAATTAACATCTATTCAATTTAACCACACTCACAACAGTACAGCAAATAATTGAAACACCACCTTAATAATGTTACTTAAATATAGCTAATGTTAAGAGTTGGAATGAGGCCTCTAGTAGTCAATGGGAGAGATTTGGAAAAGGTCCTCGCTCTACCTGTCCTCGCTCTGACTGCCCTTGGTCGTGTGGCCCTTAGACTGCCACAGCTCAGACTGCACTTAGTCGTGTGGCCCTTAGATGGCTGGCGCTTAGAACAGCTGGCTTTCTAAGACACTGTCAATTTATACTGTCCTACAGGTCTAGAGCTGGTCCAGTTTCCACGCTATCTAAATTCACTTCAATCAGCCACAGCTCTGAATACTTTAGACAATTAATTCCTTCAACCAGCTAATCAAGGATTCAATTGTACATACCAAAATCGCTATTTTCTTCCTGTCTACTGCAACAGCTAAACACAATCCAAGCAGGTCAGACGCTAGAGACAGCTTTTAGACACATCAAGTGGCATTATACCAATATTCTGCTACCGGCACGACAATGCTCTGGGGATAAAAACGGGATGAAATGAGCATCCCAAGAAAGGTTCTGGGGATACTGGGACCAGTGTTCTAAAAGTGGGACAATCCTGTCACCTTAATCAGATTAGGTTTAGAACATTAGCAGAGGGTTAAACCCTCCCCCCCTCACATGGATGGCATTTGTCATTCAGTGCGTGTATGTGAATGCACATTGTAAAACCTCTGATTGAAAAGGAATTTCTCAATATACGCGAGTATGACGGTACCCCAGACATTAGGACGTTTTCAGGACTATGTTAAGCAGACAGTAAGTTTACCCGGCAGAAAACTATTTAGAATGTAAAGACACACTTAGATAATCTCCTAGAGTGTGAACACAATATGATGTATTAATTGTTTTGCTTTCCAACTGTATGTGTAGATGTTCATGTAGTGCCAGTTTGTAAAAGAGCTGTTTAAATGTAGGGAATTAAAAAGTAAAAGTAAAAAAGAGGTGATTCATCAGTCTACTAAAAGCTGCTAAATTAACATATGAGGATGGTCTGTATCTATGAGATTACTTCATGTTATAGGAAATTAAGTAAATATGTTAGAAGTAAGTAATGTCTGTCCTCTGCCTTGTCATGAAGAAATCCTCCACCCATAAATGTTTTTTTTTGTTTGTTTGTTTTTTGTTTTTAAATAAAATTAGTTCACAATTATTAGGCTAAAATGTAAAATAATATGTTAAAAAAAGCATCATTGGTGTGGTGATTACTTTGTCTTTACTCGCAGAATAGTGTTTTGTCTGTAATCTGCTTGGTGAAAAGGACTCACACATCTTACATTTGTTTTTCAGGGGGTACTTCTAATGCTTCAACATGTCTTACCAATCAGGGACAGATGCTGATGCAAACCGCCTTGCACAGACCATAGGTTCAAACATTCAGAAGATTACACAGTACAGTAAGTATTTGTCAATATTTAGAGTATCTATGTGAGAAAACCCAGCATCATTTTGTGATGATCATGCCTGGCAACAGTGAATTTGCAATCTATTTTTAAAAATGTTTGTTGCAACAATATACTAACCAAACCTTTCAGTTTCAGAAATCGAACTTATAGTGGGTTCCAAACTGTAAACAAATGTTTGGTGTGTAATTTCTACAAGAAAATCAGGGTTTGTAAGTACATAACAAAAATCTGAAAAACTGTTTTAGTTGACAATGAATGTGAACTCAGCTAAAGATAACATATACTTAGTGTTCCGCACGTTTCAGGTTTATTTAGAATTTTACTGAAAAATTACAGGATTTTTTTTTAAACTGGATGTCGGTTTTTACTGATTTATACTTGATTTGTGTCTATTATTCAATATTTTTCCATTACTGTTTCCTAGGAAATACACAATATTTTGATCAAATTGCTGTTTTATTTTGACTCCGACATTGTAATAAGCAGTCCTACACTGTATCCTAGTATACAGCAGACATTTAGTTGTCAGAGGACAAATAACGTTCAAACATGGTTCTCTGTCACTTCACAAACACATTATTACCTGATTATGTTGGCCAATCAAAGTCTGTTTTATTGTGGCAGTTGCTGGGCATAGTAACTACTAGTGTGATCAAAAACTAAATTGAAACACTTGCACGAAAATATAATATTTTTATTGGACGAAGAATGGGGAGAAAACGTAAATCAGTGTATGAATATTCAAAAGAAAACAAATGCTTCGAAGTAAACAAAAATCAAAAATAGCAGAAGTGGGTCAGATGAGGCAGAGGATGCATAGCGCTGCAAATACTGCTGCATTGAGGTACATGTTTGCGCTGATAATAAAAGAACATACTGAAAAATAAGCGGCACATTAAACTAAAACAGTAAAGTGAACTGAGAGACAAGAAATCCATTTATGTGGCTTTTTACACACGCTTTAATAAAAAGGAAGTGCAGAATGACTGTGTTAATGAGTTTGTCAGAGCGCTGTGCTTTGCTGGACAGCCACTGTTTATTGCAGAGGTATGTATTGGTGACTTTGTGCGACAGTACTATCTGTCCATCGGTTAAACACTGCCTAAGCCGACAATCTTAATCGTAAGTGTTTGACAGAAAATGGTGATGCTTTAGTTGGCATTGATGGAAATTTCCAGTGTGATTGCACCACCCAGTTTTGTCAATTTTCTTTTCTTTTTATGATTTGTTTTGTGCTGATGTCATCATCATTCCATCTGTAGATACTGTTTCCGTCAGCACAGCGATTGCCCAAACTTTCGTAAAGTACCAGCTAACTTGGGAAAATGTGGCTTCGGCTTTCACAGATTCTGTTTTATCATTCATGCCAGGAACATTATTAATCAGAAACCAGAACTGCTACGCATCATATTCCACATGTAAAGTGTGTGTACTGAAATTTTTTCCACGTGATTTTTACCGATGTTTCAATTAAAAACAAGTTTTACTGATTTTATCCCTATTTTAATATATGTAAAAAAAAATAAATAAATGAAAGATAAAAACCGAAAACGCAGCTACCAGCGTCGTACCCAGAGCTGCCATTCTACTTAGGTCAAACTTAGGTTTCAAGCTGTAGCTGGCAGTATTTATATGACTGCTTGGTATTTACTATTCAACCCCAAAATCTATGTTATACAGCAAACAAACAGAGAAAATGAAGGAGTACTTTTGTACTTTACCAGAATTTTTACATGAGCATCAGCATTGATGATGCAGAAAAACAACCTTGGTGTCCTCATAGCTAGTTCCGGCCATGAACACTACATATACTGTATGAGATGCCAATATTTAGAAATAAACACAGGGTTAAAAAAATACTTTCTCTTTAGTTGAGAATGTGAAATTACAACTTTCCTAATTACATTGTAAGCTATACAGTTTTACATCACAGCTATGGCCAAAAGTTTTGCGTCACCCTATAGTTAATTTTGCTTCATAAAGTCGAATGAAACCTGCTGAATAATGTTAACATATTGGATTGAGTTAACTTAACGAAAAACTGACAAAAAATGAAAAATGTGACATTTTGAAATCTAACATGAAATACTGTACTACTATTATGGCTTTATTTTTTATTACCGTATTTGCTCGAGTATAAGTCGAGAAATTTAACCCCAAAACACAATCCTGAAGTTGTGGGGGGTCGACTGATACACAAGTAAAAAAAGACCTTATCAGCAAACCATTAATGTCTGCAAAAGTGATGGCCGGTGTGTAGTTACTACAATCCCCGTCTACCCAGTAGGGTTTAGGACCCAGGGGAGCCCTGTGCAAGCATGCATTCAGTGCGCAAGGCAAGTTCACATACAGTACTTAGCCGCGCACCTGCAGGTCTGCTGGGAGGGACTGCCTAGCTTTGAGGCTTGCTCACTGCCGCTTGTTTGTTATTTTTCTTTTATCAATAGTTTGTATTAGCGCATGAAAAGAAAGTAAGTTCGGTTAAGATCAGGTTAACTTGGTTCCGAGAGAACAGTCTGTTCTGTTTCAATGAACATGCTTTTATGATTCACTACCCTGCCGCTGTGTACCTGCATTGCCGTGCCTATCTTACCCTTGTGGATTACAAACTAATGAAGATTTAATTTGGACGCTAAAACTCAGAAGATCTCATTGCTACACTTCTCTCAAATGTTTTTTTTTTTTTTCTTGCTGGACGGCTAACTTGGATATTATTTTTTAAATCCACATATTTTATGCTACTGAGCTTGTAGCCCACATCTTGTATTTTTTTTGTTTTTGTTGTACTTGACGATTGCTTTAAACAAACGGAACATTGCAACCTTGTTTGTTGTGGTTGTTGCATTGAATTGCGCGCGCTTGCCTGTGCAAGAGCTGCGTTTTTTTTTTGTTTGTTTAGTTTTTTTGCAAACTTGATTTCATGTCCTTATTGTAGTGCAAATAGTTTTTCTTGTGTTAAGCAAATAGTACAAGTTATGTGTTTTTTTCACTGTCAATCAATCCTTCTATGTTTAAATATTTTACATGTTCTTATATTTGGCACAGTAACTAGTTCTAATTTCTGGGAACGTATATAGTTGGCTATAGGCTAAGGGCTGGTTGTTACAGCGTGACCCTGCAGCAGAGTGCTTCTGTGGAAACAGCGCACCTCCATTGACATTGTTGTGGGCAAAACCTTGTTGCCCTCTCTGCCAGAGCAAATGCTTCTAATTTCTCTCAAATCAAAACGCAAACATCTCAAGATTTGGTGAAAACGATTCCGTAACATTGTCAATATATAAAAAAATTAATCCCATGTAAAACACAGATGCAGTTTCATTGAATTACAGCCAGACCACACCACCTCCCACATTCCATTGAAATACATACAAACCCCCCCCCCCCCCAAAAAAAAGTACTGTATTGTAATACACGTCACAATGACGCGTCTGGCAGTTCTAGGTAGAAGTGCTTATAAAATTGTTATTTTTGGGTCATTACATGCCAACTCAACCAGTGCCATTGCCTGTCCGTCTCAGATTTTTCTAGAAAAATTCACCTGGAGGTTTTCAGACACGCTGAGTTCAGAAATGATAGCCATTTTTTTTTAAATGTCTCCTGCGACCAGATCAATCCTCAGAGAATTCAAAGTTGAAGAAATAGCCAGTTTGGATAGAACTATGTGGCACTTTAGCGTCACCAAAGTGGCCATAAGCAATGCTTGAATGCATGACAAATTCAACTTAAAAAAAATCTGCCACTCATACGCCGTCAATATATCTAAATACATATATTTAGGAAAAGTAACGCCTGAAATGCACTCTTAACAATAGTTTCGATTTTGGGAGTTATTTTTTGTTTTCTGTTTCACTAAACTTATAATCTGTTTCAATAACAAATGAAAAAATGTTTAAAAAGAAATGTATACCCGAATCTTGCCCTCACAATGGAGGGGCTCGACTTTTACCCAAGGTCGACTTTTACTCGAGCGACTATGGTATGCCATCCTTCTAGGTGCTCTTTCTTTTTTTTTTTTTTTTTCTTTTTTTATAAATTTAGTCGTCGCCAATTATTTTTACCCCGGTTTTCACCCCAATTTAGCATGCCCAATTATTATCTGTATCCCCGGCTCACCGCTCGCAACCCCCCCGCCGACTCAGGAAACGGAGGCTGAAACACGCGTCCTCCGAAACGTGCTCCTTCCAAGCCGTCATTTTTCGCACTGCAGATCCACAGCAATGCTACCAGACCTATAGTGCCGGAGGACAACACAGATCTGGCGGCTCCGCTGCAGAGCCACAGGCGCCCTATCGGCCACAGGGGTCGCTGATGCGCGGTGAGCCGTGGATTCCCCTGCCGACCTAAGCCCTCCCTACCCGGGCAGCGCTCAGCCAATTGTGCGCCGCCCCTAGGAACTCTCGGTCACGGTCAGCTGTGACATAGCCTGGATTCGAACCTGCGATCTCCAGGCTATAGGGCACATCCTGCGAGGAGCGCCTTTACTGGATGCGCAACTAGGGAGCCCCTAGGTGCTCTTTCTAATAAATTCTATGTGATGCAAAACATTTGGCTGTAGCTGTGTTTACCATGTACAGTATGCATTTGTCATTGTTATAAAGAACAATTTAATTTTAATAACTGAAATTAAACCACTGACACAGGTGTTTCCTCTTGTGCACTGTTGTGTAAATTGTAGTCTTAGTCACAGTCTTATCTCCCTTGTGTAATTACTGCGTTCAGCTTGCTCTTTTATATCCTGTTTTGCATGCTGTTCCATAAGGTACACATTAGTTTTATAGATTAGTGATAATCAGCAGAGACCTAATGTAAAAAAAAAAAAGAACTTCTGTCTTGTGTCAGTGTAGGTTGCAGGACAGTGCCAATATCTTGTAAATATAAAACATTTTAATGTCATGGTATGCCTACTGAGGAAGTCTCTTGATTTTGAGCCATTTGGGATTGACTGTTGAAAGCAGAATGAACAAGGTATTAACACCAGTTAGTATTTCATAATTGTCACCCAAGAGAAAAAAAATGTAGGCACTGTTCAATGAAAGTAAAATGCAACCTGTGTGTCCCAGGGGCACTAGTTACCAGTGATAGGACATGGGTTGTCTGAAATGGCAGAAATGCAGTGTCAATAGCATATCTTTCTTAACCTTTTGTATCTAAAACTATTGTTGCAACAACATATTGTTTAGATTGAATGTTACACTTAATTCAAATAATATGGGCCCCAATATATCTTTCACCTACCAGATTTCACTAGGACTCTAGTCAGGCACGGTGCCAGAATACACTTCCAGGGATGGAAATAAGACTCCCATTGCTCCAGCTTTGAATTCTAGCTTGATTAGCCACAGTGTATAGGTAACAAGCTGAGGTACAGGTAGTGGACAAAAAAAATGGAAACACCAATGTAAAGTCACTTAATAGGGCGTTGGGCCACTATGGTATCCCGCTCTGTGTTCTCGGCGGACTGTTTTTGATTAAACTGGCTGCTCGCGCCCCAGGTGATGATGTCTTTCCCTCTGGGTTCCATGCCGACATCTATGGCAAGCCAAATTATCATTTAGAGATATCTCAAATTGCATTTTAAGATCTCTTGAAATATTTAGAGATATCTGTAAAACATTTCCAGATACCTCAAATTGAATTCCATATATATTTAATTGTACCGTTTTTAAGATACTAAAATTAATTTAAATATATCTGTATACCAATTTGAGATATCTGAAAATGAAATAGATATCTCAAATTGATTTACAGATATCTTTAAATACAATGGAAACCATATGAATTGTGCTAGCTTGGCACGCCAAACTGTCATTTAGATATATCTTAAAATGAGGGTTTTAAAGATCTCTTTAAATCATTTAGAGATATATCTAAATAACTTCCTGTTCATTTGAAGATATCTTTAAATGGACAGGAAGTCCATTGAAAACAGAGCATTTTCACAGGAAGTCATTTCGAGATATCTTGAAATGGTTTAGAGATATCTCTAAATGAACAGGAAGCTATTTGAAGATATCTTCAAATGATGTACAGATACTTTAAATGATTTAGAGATATCTTTTAAATGAACAGGATGTTATTTAGATAACGTGCCCCAACAATCACCCCTCTTTCAAAGTCACTGAGGTCTCCTCTTGCAGCCATGCTAGCCATAATTATAGGCAACCAGGCCTGTCCAGCATTTTTATACATGACCCTAAGCATGCTGGGATGTTATTTGCTTAATTAAAGCATGAGCCACACCTGTGTGGAAGCCCTTGCTTTCAATATACTTGGTGTCCCTCATTTTTTTTGTCCACTACCTGTATGTCGTACTCGTAGTAAAGCCAGGCACGGATCAAATTGCTATGCAGTGGGAGACTTATTTCCATTTGTGAAGGATTGACTGGCTGGACAAAAGCAGAATGGTAGCGACTGGAGCAGGAGTCCGATGCGGTCCAAGCACAGGGTTGCACACTTTTATTAAATTAAATAAAAATGAAATACTTTTAAATATACACAAACAAAAACTGCCAAGCAGGCTTCTAACAAAGTAACTCTGTGCAGCAAAATAAGAGAGCACAGAAGAAACTAGCCTCTCGCTAGAGTCCAAAACAAAACTACCTGATAGCACAAAGAACTGTGCTTAAATACAGGTGGGTCAGGCTAAATTTCCAATCAATTAAGTTACTGAGCGTGACTAGCTGTATTCACATGTATACGTTTTCCCTCCAATCAGGTCAGGCAGTGTAATTCAGCCACATAGTCCCATGGCTGGCTGGCTTTCCTGATTGAGGGGGAACTGAACCGCAGTTGGCAGGGGGTTTTAACCTCTTTTTCTGCCAAAAAGACACACTCTACATGTACAATAACAATAATTAATGTATACACAATTTGCCACCCCATCCCTGACTTAGCAATCTTCTCCTCAGAACTCTGCACGCACACTGCACACCGCAATCATCTCTCAAACCACATGTTAAAATGGGTGGTTTGGGCTTGTGGATTCATGTCCACTGGAGGCTAAATTGAGACCACTAAGCTCATTTCACTTGTAAGAAGAACCAGATTAAAAGCACACACAAAAACAAACTAAAAACATTTCATGATTCAAAGAGTTAAACATATAAATGTATAAGTTATTATAGTAAACCCACAAAAAGGTTAGAAACTAGATATGTGCCCTGTCATTTTCTGCTAAATCTCTGATCTGATCACACTTATTAAAGCATAAATTAAGGGCATTGCACAATGTTGACAAAAGCAGAGTTGATTTAAACTGGAGTTCATCAATAACCAAGCAAAAAAAAATAAGCTTGGAAACTAATGTATCTTGAAAATTTATATTCTTCTCCTTGGGCATTTCTTACATTTCCATAGAAATCCCTTAGTATTTTCTTAAGATGTACATTTTCCACAGTTGAGATGTATTTTAATTTTTTTCTGTTTTAGCCAGTCCTGAAAGATGGCAATTGCCCAATTTTCTCTCCCTCCGTTTTGCTATCTTCCAGTTCATTTAATTGTTATTCATCTAACTCGGCATGTCTGCTTACTACTTTGGGGATTTTTTTGGTGGTTTAGTATCATTAGAGACATATATATTTTCAGGTAGTTGGTCATTCAGTTTTATAGTTGCTGTAACTTTGTAACTGTAAACAAGATGGCTGCCAGTACTGTAAATTCTGTGAAGCAGCGCAGTGATTTCTAATATGTGATAAGGCTTGAGCGGTCCGTCCAATATACAAACAGCTAGAACCTTGCTTGACCAATCACATTGCTTGTTTCACGTTCCATTGCCAGCCCTGGATTATAAATGTTATTGTACTATATTGTGCTGCTTACATGTCAGAACATTCTAATCTTATGCTTTCAGTTCCAGTGGGATCAAAATCAGTTATAACTAGGCTTGCTACTTTTCGATATTAATCAGTAAAGCTCGTTAAATGTTGAATTCCCCAAAAATATGAGTTCAAGTGAAATAAATTTATATACAATTAACGTCGGTAAAACCACTCGCTGTTTTTTTTAATTTTCTTACCCAAAATAATCATTTAGAAATCCTGTCTAGTTTGTATAGTTCTATTAGTTGCTGTCTGTCCCGTCTCCGTTCCGCTCTGAATGACTGGGGGTCACTGCCAGTCTTCTCAGTGGTCCGTTATTACTTTAGTTTCACCCTGTTCTGACAGATGTCGTTGACTGAAGCAGTGCTAGAATGCTGTCGTTTGTTTTAAATGACTGTCAATCATCAAGACCTGCACTGACTGTGCACTTTCATTTGCCAGCTACAGCGCTTGTCATTCAAAGTGCCTAATATGAAATTAGTGGGTAAGGTGTACGTAAGCTTTTGTTTTAGGTGTACGGGGACAGTTACTAGTTTGATTTGAAAATGGGGCGCAAGAGAAAAACACTTAAGTCATATTGTGCACAATACCCTGGCCGACGGCTGAAGTCTCCGCAGCAGAACGTTTTCCACAGTTTATTTGAGACCATTTTTTAATTTGTGTAGGATCTTTATCTTTACAAGGTATAGCTCTGCTGTGACCAAACGTTATTTCAATTAGAATGTTGGTGACCATGGTTTTGTTGCATGTCGAATATGATAAAGGGGTTTCGCTAAATTACACGTTTTTCAGTGGCATAAAAAGTATGGGTTTTTTTTTAAAGCATAAAGGTCGATTTCACCCATGCTCTGCTTGAGTTGAAAAATTAAGATGGTATATTCTTTATAAAATAAACGTCGATATTAATCGTCAATTTGGCAAAAAAATAAAAATCGAATAGTAGCAATCCTAGTTATATAGCTGGTGATATTAACAAGAGTGTGACAATAACCACATTAATATTATCAGGAGCTTGTCACAATTGAGCCATTATTCTGATTGGGACATTTCAATGTGGTGATGTATCCCAAGTGGAGGCTGAAAAATATTTATCAGTAGCTTTTTTACATTCTTTTAATTTGGATGCAGTGCTGAAAACACATTTTTGAATTCAGAAATTTAAGTTTAAATACTGAAGGATTGGAAGCTATTATTGGTACTTGATAAACATGTGCCGACTTGAAAGTCAGTCAGTCATAAGTCTGTTTTTCCATATTTCTGTATACTGTAGTTCTTTAGACGTTGGCATTGGAACGCAGTCCAAAGCTGACAAGCTGTTCATTCTCTACTGATCATAACAGGAGTGTTAAAAGCCAAGAGCTGTTATACAATTAGCATGGTTAACACATTCCGAACTCTGTAGACAAGCATCATTTCGATCCATTTCAACATGTTGATGTCACCTTTTAACAGTGTAATCTGAGGTCTGTTAACACGTACAGTGCTGTTTAAAGGACATGCTCAGGTGTCTTTTTGGTCTCAAAGGCAGGACTAGATTAAAAAAATAATAATTAAGACATTTTGTGTCCTGGAGGGGGGGGGGGGGGAGGTTGTTTGTGTTATTATTATTATTAATATTATTAATAATAATAATAATAATAATAATAATAATAATACATATATGTTGAACAGTTTACAAGACATTGGCTTTATACTCGGTACACATTATTCTGAGATTCCATAGACCAAGTTCAATCATGGGTGTTGTACAAGATAAATGTACTCTTTCCTGACAGGTTTTGGTTTTTTTTGTACAAAAAATCAAATGAAATGTCTGAATCAAAAGCTTGTGGTACTATCAGAACGTAGAAATGTATTACAAATTTGCTTACCAGCAAAGGTCGTTGTAAATCATCACCAAATGTTCAACGATTTTTCAGAATCAAGTTGTACTCTCAGATGTATTCTTAATATTGTTTTCTATGTATTTAATCAGCTGCTGAAATCCAAAGGATTGTAAACCAGCTTGGAACACCACAGGACACCACAGAACTCCGGCAACAGCTGTAAGTTAAACTCTGTTGTAATTTTTGCTTGACAGTAGGTGGCAGTATTAATCATCTAAAAGGGTGATACATAGAACCCTGTGAAATTATTTGTATTTTTTATAGTTTTTCGTTTTATTTTTCACAAATGTTGTTTTATTACAGATACACATTAATAACACAACTCAAATACATGTATATCAATAGTAGTATAGTATACATCATGTTTTAAGTACATACATATTTTTTATTAAACATAATTCGATTTATTTATTTTTTTAACATGTTAACAAACAAACCTCTGTAATACTGTAATAGAAAGTTAACAGTAAATGAGACAACCAGATTTTTTTGTTTGTTTCAAATTTTAGCCAACAGAAACAACAGTGTGTTAATCAGCTAGCCAAAGAAACAGACAGGTATATGAAAGAGTTTGGATCATTTCTACCAACAGCAGAACAGGTACTGTGCACTTCTTTCTCATCCTCATGTTTTTAATTTGTGTATTCTGTGTATTTTCAGACAGGTTTTACTAAAGTTTAATTATTATATAGAAAACATGTCATTGGTTATTTAGTAAAGCAACTTAAATGATGTGAATTGGAAATATTTAGCATTCACATACAGAAATGTAAGCTGTCTTATTTAGAGGAGATGGACTAACAAATCACAGAATTTCCTTTGCAAGGCATCAATTCAGTGACAAAAAGCAATATACACTGGCTCGGGTCAAAAGCCACTCCCTACGTGTCATGCTTGCATGTGCAACTTACTGTGACAAACAACAATGTACAACAGTGGCCCAAATCACAGAAACCTGTAATACTGGACAAGACACCATTTAAAAAGAGAAGTACTTTTTAATAGTGGATGGCTTTAAATAAATACCTGTTCGAAACATTTGTTTTCCTATTCGATATGTGTTGATTAAAAGGGTGACAGGTTTGTTTATTTTATAGTTTTTATTCTTTGTCCAAAAACTCTGGGGTGTTTTGTTCTCATTTTGAATAGTACTAGCAGATATTATTTAACTATGACATTAAGCTTAAGACTTGCACTTCCTGTTTTTTTAGTTGTGACCACTTTAAAGAGGAACCCCCCAGGCATACAACTTAAGAAATATTTCTTAGGAACAAATGACATGCATAGACATTTTCTTTCTTTTGAACATGTTTAATGAGCTACATTAATTTACCAGTATTATTTTCGGATGCCCTATACTTTAAATAGATTTATTTCTATGTAGTGTTTTGTAGTAAGTATTTGACAGATCCTAAGCAAGCTTTCCAACAAACCTTATCTTTCTTTTTCTTTTCTTTTGTTTTTGTAATTGTAGCGCCAAAGAAAGATACTGAAAGATCGTCTAGTTGGTGACTTTTCTAATGCGTTGGCTGCTTTCCAAAAGATTCAAAGACAGGCTGCACAGAAAGAAAAGGAATTTGTAGCCAGAGTGCGTGCCAGCTCAAGAGTGTCTGTAAGTAGAACGCTTCTTTTCAAATGTCTGTTCATTTGTTGTGGGGTCTAGGGAGTTATATTTACCCATAATTATATATAACTGAGGATCGATCTAAAGTACACTGTGTTGCTAGTCTTTACTTGCACATATATTTGTTAATATGTACTTAGGGCTGGACCAAATCAATCCCGACTGCTCTTGCGAAAGATTGTTTATGCGATAATATCGATAGTTTCCATATCGCATTTTCTTTATCCCGAAACCAAAACTAGCCATTTCCAATCCGCGAAAGGGGCGGAGAGAAGTTTCACAGGAGTAGGAGGGACCACCGAAAGCAACGTGAAAACAGCTGTTGACCAATCCCCAGCCGGTATTTGTGACTTTTGAAAGGTCAGAAACAAGGCGGTAACATGCGAAAAAGCAGGCGAAGACAGCCAGGGCAGAAACAAAATAAAATAAAAATCTGTGTTGTACTACTGTTTTGTTTGAATATCAGTGAATGCTATTACAAACAAACTAATAATAATAATAATAATAATAATAATAATCTGCTTTTATTTTTATTGTGTAAAATATTGAAAATAACACACTTGGCAATTACCTTGTTTCCACAACATCTGCAGCATCGTGCTGCATTGTTCTGTCACTGTTATGAAAGCGTTCCACATTGTTTTCATGATTTTTGTAAAAATCCATACCATGCCCTGGCTTGTGTCAGCACCATGCAATGCCAGCATCCTCATACCCGACTGGCACGGTGCTGCCCAGAGTCCTGTTGTGCACATGGCTGTATAGTAGGCTGTAACTGCACAAGAACGAAGATTAAAAAAAAAAAAAAAATGTCGGTTAACAAAGAAACTCTGTGTGTGCATTATAAAATTAAAATGCTGATAATAAATAAAAAAAAAATAAATAAATACAAACAAATTTGGTGTGAATAGTACATCCAAAAACCAAAGTAACACTCACCAGGATCAGTACCAGTACATATTATATACAATAAGAAGTCGAATGAAAGCTTTCCAGTGCCCTGAAAAAAAAAAAACGTTGATTGCAGATTTTTTAATTTTTTTAAACGGACAGTCAGGTAGTTTTATTATTATTATTATTATTATTATTATTATTATTATTATTATTATTATTATTATTATTATTATTATTTCTTCTGTCGAAAACCCAAAGCAAATTTAAAAACTTCATCTTGATGCTTCTGAGGTGACAGTTAGGCTACCATTATAGGTATTACGTAATTTTGTTATCTACACGGATTTGTTCGAGGGGTCCGCTTGGCATGCTGCCAAAATAAAATTTGTGCATCCTTGAACTGGATTGGTGGGTTTGTTCTTACATGCCGAGAATTTGGACTTCATGTAATGTTCTGTATAGGCCTACCTGTTGAAGTACTTTACGAGAGTAACCAAATGTTAAAAACTAAAAGTTAATATCTTTAAAGTGGTTAAAACATTCATATGTTCTTTATTAGTATTCTAGTTTGTTTACATTTGCTAGCCTCGAGTTTGATCTAAGTTCAATGTAATGGAGCACTGTGTCTTTAAGAAATGAATAATTTGAACAGAAGTAGGTGATGTCACAGATGATGTGTGACTGTCCATGTCCATGGACTTAAAAATAAAAATGTACCATAGTCGTGGCTTACTACAAAGATAAAAAATAAAAATTTATATATCTAAAAAGCTTTACCATCACTGAAAGAGACACTGCTCCACGCAAAGCTCTCCGCGAGTAGAAAAGAGTTTATTGTTTGTACGTATTAAAGAAATAATACATATTGCTTTATTAAACATTTAACTCGAACTGGTGCAAAAAAAAAGTACTAAAGAAGAAAATGGTCTTGTGTGTGTTTCGTTTAAAGGTGCCACAAACACAACATATATTATGATAATAATAGGCATAATACATATAATATTTGATACTGTAAATTATTAATTTTAAATTCAGTGTTGTGTGCAAGTGTTTGATATATGAGGTCAGTGGAGCGTCTTGAGGCATGTACTGTTTTTTTTGTTGCAAATATCAGGATGTTTAGTGTTATTTTTTCACTATTTGCTTAATACACGATAGCTTTCGACAGGTTCGAAGTTGACTATAAAATCCAGTCCTGCGAAAGTCTTTCGATGTGATTTATAGCTGGAATTGAGTAGATTTGGTCGGACGATAGCAAACCACTCTCCCTTCTCAACCCACTTGTAGTCAACAAGCGATAGCTGCTTTTTGAAGGGTGAAAAGGGCTTGTTTTAGTTCTGCGAGATTTCGCTTGGAATTTTTGTTGTGTTTTATTACTGCGATTGCTTTCGCATCCTTGTTCACTAAGTGCTAATTTTGATTTGGTCCGGCCCTTAGTTTCTATATAAAAGAACACACTCAATTTGTAAACAATTACAATAGCAAAAAATATGTTTATTAAAATGTCTGTGTACAGTCCAGTAATGGTGGTCATATTAACAATACATTTTAGCAAAGAAAATCAACAAAAAAAAAAAAAAAAACATTGAAAATGTATGCCTAGATTTGCAATAATCCAAAAAATAATGTATATAATGTCCAAGCATCACTTACAAGCAGTAAACAGAAAGCTTTGAAAACAAGTTAATGAGTTTTCTCACATATCATAGTAAATAAAGCTTAGTCCAATGGGTGCTGCATTGAGATTTAAGAAGGACAAGAAAAACAGATGGGTATGCTAATTGTTCCCTTAGGGAAACTGTCTGACATTCAAAGCAAGAAAAAAAAGCACTGCGATTTTTTTTGTTTGTTTGTTTGTTTTCAATTCTAGGGTGGTTTGCCAGATGAAGGCCTGCTGTCCTTTGAAAGGTGAGAAAGTAGGCCGTATTCAATGTCACAAAATGACTGCACCCTTTAAAATCAAAGTCAAATGAACAGTTCTTAATAGGTGTATGAGTCCCACAAAGTACTGTGAAAGTCTCAGTCGACATACACACTAGTAAATTAAGTCACAGCAATTTAAAAAGTATTGTATGCATTGCAAAGACATGATGATCTTAATTATTTATTAATCCCTGCTGGAGTTGTTGTTTTAAGATCCACCGACATTCTTTTTTGTAGTGAATAAACTGACTGCTGCTTAGAAAATATTCAGACTTCATATTTGCAACATTAAATAAATAAATAAATAAATAAATAAACAAGTAACACTTTTGTAGTGACGTTTAACTTGATCTGTATGTTCTCTCTTTTACCTTGGGTTATGGTTATTATTGGGCATTGTCAACTAAAATTGAACCACATTGTATTGTTACAGCTTGAAAAGGGCATCATACTCTGCTAGTTTTGCAGTTTAATGTTGAGTACAAACACATTAATACTGCTTTTCAAAATACCAGATTGTTGTACTCATAACCTCTTGTGATTCTGTGTTATATATAATTACTTAAACAATACATAATCCCATAAAATAAAACATTCAGTATCATAGGTTTAATAATCCAATCATATAAAAATATGGATAAATATTGCTTGATTGAAGTCATGTTGCACTTACTGCAAATTGTACATTTAAAATATATAGTTTTTATTTTCAGTTTCTTCATAATCTCTAAATTCAGCACTATATGTTCCATTGTATGTGTTGTGTGTGACCTTGGAAGCTTGGTCTACGTGTTATTGATAGCTATAGATATTGTAGTGTGTTCATTATTTTATAGTTATTTATTCAAATACAATGACACACATTTATTGAACTTAGAATGAAATTCGAACCTCTAACCTTTTCAATGACAGTGAAAATCGGCCGCAAGCACAGGTACAAGATGATGCTATTAGGGAAGAGGACCTTGTGCTTATCAAAGAAAGAGAAACTTCCATAAGGCAGCTGGAGGTGATTATGATGTGCAATTTACATTTTTATTAATATATCTAGCTTTTTTCTCCAATTATTATATCTTTATCCTGAGTCAAATATTTAAACATGTTTATATAAGGTATTTGCATTGTTTTGAAAATTAGGTTTTTTTGTTTTTAAACATGCTCACTAACATATTTGTGACCTTTTATTGTATCAGTCTGATATTATAGGTATCAATGAAATCTTCAAAGATTTGGGAATGATGGTTCATGAGCAAGGGGACACAATTGGTAAGATTCATTTTTAGTTATTATTTTATTTATTTTGGGGGGGTATAAATCCTATCAATCATTTTGTCTGCCAAAAAAACCCATCAACTTATAAACACTCCACCCTAGGCTTGTATTTGAATTATGCACCAAAGGGCTGGAAAAAGAGCCTAGAAAGCTACTGTAATGATTTGCACTTAAAATGTTGTATATAAGATCTGTGCAATATACTTCAGGTTACAATATTGTGTTTAGTATGCTATTTTTGGGGTTTTTTTTGCAAGGATACTTCTGTCCTGAAGTGCAGCTCCATTCAGGAAGCACAGGACATGGAAATGATTCTCGGTCAGTTTCACAGACCTTAATTAGCAATAATCATGAATTACTAACTTTAGGTAGTCCAAAATCGGTACTTATTGGGGTCTGTGCTTTAAGACCAGGCAGTTGTGGCAGCCCCATAAACTTTAATTTAATGCAACCCCTGGTCAGAGGATTACTTTAATAATTAATAACATAGTTGAAGGTTGCCTGTTCCTGATCTACTGTGATTAACTTCTCAGAATAGATCAATCATTAAAGAACCTTATGGAACAATCCCAAACCTCCCGAGTGGTTATTAAGCTTTGTTCATATACACAACACATTTAATTGATGCATTTAGCACTTAAAACTACATAGGCACAGTCTGGCACTTTATTGTTTTTCAACTTGACTTACTTCCCTTGACAGGTAATGTAAGGTAACAACAATATTGACTTACATCCATTGTACTTAATTTTTTATATATATATATATATATATATATATATACAGCTCTGGAAAAAATTAAGAGACCACTGCAAAATTATCAGTTTCTCTGGTTTTACTATTTATAGGTATGTGTTTGGGTAAAATGAACATTTTTGTTTTATTCTATAAACTGCTGACAACATTGAACAATGAACTTATTTTCTTTGTATTATGCAAGGTCTGACAACACTGCATCTTTTTTGTTATTTTGACCAGTTGTCATTTTCTGCAAATAAATGCTCTAAATGACAATATTTTTATTTGGAATTTGGGAGAAATGTTGTCAGTAGTTTATAGAATAAAACAAAAATGTTCATTTTACCCAAATACATACCTATAAATAGTAAAACCAGAGAAACTGATAATTTTGCAGTGGTCTCTTAATTTTTTCCAGAGCTATAAATATATATATATATATATATATATATATATATAAAGGACATATGTATTTTTTACCATATTACATTATAGGTGATAAGATTTTAATACTGTTATTTTATTAGATTGTGTTAGGAATGCATGATTGGACAAGAATGTAACCTTAATGTTTCTAAAATACTGCTTTAATAAAATCCAAAAAACTTTTTTTTGTTTGTTTTGTTTTCCTTCATCCAGACAGCATAGAGGCCAATGTAGAAACTGCTGAAGTACATGTGCAGTCAGCCAGTCGTCAGCTGACCAGGGCTGCAGAATATCAGGTAAAGTCAGTGTCTTAATCCACAGGATCCATGGAAAACTGATAATTTCTGATAGCTGCTTCTGTTTTTTTTTTTTTAGATGAAACAAAAACAATAACGGTTACAACCTCAAGAATAGCACAACAAAACGTTGTGTTTTAGTATTTATTTTTATGCATGTCGTCTCTTTAAATCCTCTATTCATTAAAGCATTTTTTACCTTTTGAAGATTCATCCAAGTAACAGTATATACATGCAAGTCATATAATTAGACATATAAATGTATTGGAACTACATGCAAGTCATATAATTAGACATAAAACAACTAGACTTTGTTTTCTTGTATTATAATACCAATAAAAATGTTTGACTTTCAGTATAAAAAAACAATTTATAATAGCATAATTGATATGTTTTTTGAACTGTGCATAAGCTTATTTCTATAATTATTTATATATATATATATATATATATATATACATATACACATATACACACATACATATATATATATATAAAATATATTATTTCTGCATAGGACATAATCACATATTTTGATCTTGGCCCTAACAAATCTTTATCGTACACTTTTCCCCTTTGTGAGCTTCAGGTGTATTCATTTGCAGTAAAAAGAAGCACTGTGTGGATCTTTCAGTTTTTGAATACTTTTCTTCAGCCCTTTTAGTGATTGGATTTGAGGGATTTCTCTGTAGTTTCATGTTTTTTTTTTTCTTTTCTTTGTCTACTGATAGAGCAAATCCCGCAAGAAGATCTGCATTCTAATTGTGGTTCTCTCAGTACTAGCTGTTGTAATTGGACTAATCATCTGGTTTTCTTTGAAAAAATAAAGATGCTACAAGAAAGTGCATTTTTAAATATTCTTAAGCTTATGTCACAGGCATAATGTTTTTACCAGTTCTTCTTCTACTGCCTGAAAACTTAGGATTGCCAAGAGTAGCCAAAGTTTGTAAGAACAAAAAAATGCTTAATGTGTGCTAAAAAAAATGAAAAGTGCTCTTTGCAGTTGTAATTTCTGTTTTGTGTTTGTTTTCAAAGACAATATCATATTTTATAACTTGTTAATAAATAATTTCTCAAGTACTTGCATTCCATATGACAGTGCTTGACTTGAATATGTAATTTTTTGTTATTTGTGCCATCACCTAAATGAATGTTACCAAGAACAGAACTAAAATGTTTTGAATAATTTTCTCTACGTCTTTATTACATTGATCATATTTGCACTAAGAGCAGTACATAAACGTGCACCTGATGTGCGCCTTTATAGAATGTAATATATGAATTGCATTACATGTTTAATAATGTTTTAAGTGTTATAATAATAACATTTGATTTCTGTTATTTTGTAAAATTGCTGTGGTTTAAAGTGTCAGTTATTACAATAAAAATCTGTAAGTCTGTTAATGTTTGTTGTTTTGTCTTTCACAGTAACAATGAACAATTTGAGGTGAAGCAGACTAACAAATCTTACCTATTTTTGTAGGTTTTCCATTTTCTTCTGTGTTATCGTATTCTGTCACTCACTGCCTTCTTTTCATTGTCTGTCTTCAGATATTATGCAACATAACAGACCTTGTCCTTGTTAAAAGTGTAGTCCCTGGGTTTGGATTTTGTAAAGAAATAATCTTATTTAAATTAAACTGGATGTCGGCATAATCAGTTTTATTCAAGCACACCACCACAGCAACTGCCTGTGTTAATTTCTGGGCTGTTGAATACATGTTATACAAACAAGTTTATGAACAAATAGCATAATCAGCATCGAACAGCTTTGTATGTATACTGTTTTTGAAGAATATCTTAAACTTTTACTTTAGATAGTGTATTTAATTTGGAATGACCTAACTACTGAATGGAAAGATTGAAAAAGAAACTTAAAATCACACACACCACACACACATATATATCTCTCAGACTCGTGACTCCAACTCAGACTTGAGTCATGGTCACAAAAGACTCAGACACTGACTCTGACTCGAACATTAGGCGATATTAATGACGAGTCCTTTTTTATTTTCTATGACATAAGTAATATTATGGTTACTATGAAACTGCACAATAAAAACCCACCCATCAAAACATTATCCAATCACTGGTTGCCCTGTTGTCTTTGCAGCCAATCACAGTAAGAATAAGAAATTGGAAGTGAATTAGGTTGTAGCGTAAACACACACCCACATAAATCCAACTGTAACCATCGCAGACCAAGTATTTATTTTTTCCTCTTTTGCATTAAGTTTTATAAGGAATAAATTGTCAGCATGGTAAACAAGTCAGTAATTATTTCTCTTTACTACTTTAAACCATGTGTTAAGTTTTTTAAGCACTATAGAAATATATTTCTAAAACTGGATTCTTGAAAAATAAATCATTTGATTTTGCTGAGCTCCCTGAATCTGGAATGTAATGTATGTGTTTGCACTGAAAACATTCTAGACAGCATTCAGAACTAGCCAGACACATGGCAAATGACATTTAATAGAGAAAAGTGTAAAGTACTGCACACAGGCAATAAAAATGTGCATTATAAATATCATATGGGAGATACTGAAATTGAGAAGGGATCTATGAAAAAGACCTAGGAGTTTATGTTGACTCAGAAATGTCTTCATCTAGACAATGTGGGGAAGCTATAAAAAAGGCCAACAAGATGCTCGGATATATTGTGAGAAGTGTTGAATTTAAATCAAGGGATGTAATGTTAAAACTTTACAATGCATTAGTAATACCTCACCTTGAATCTAGAATATTGTGTTCAGTTCTGGTCACCTCTTTTTTACACAGAGAATTGTGAGGGTATGGAACCAACTCCCCAGTAATGTTGTTGAAGCTGACACCCTAAGATCCTTCAAGAAGCTGCTTGATGAGATTCTTGGATCAATAAGCTACTAACAACCAAACGAGCAAGATGAGCCGAATGGCCTCCTCTCATTTGTAAACGTTCTTATTATTATTTGTTCATTTAGCAGACGCCTTTATCCAAGGTGACTTACAGAGACTAGGGTGTGTGAACTATGCATCAGCTGCAGAGTCACTTACAACAACGTCTCACCCGAAAGACGGAGCACAAGGAGGTTAAGTGACTTGCTCAGGATCACACAATGAGTCAGTGGCTGAGGTGGGATTTGAACCGGGGACCTCCTGGTTACAAGCCTGTTTCTTTAACCACTGGACCACACAGCCTCCTTCTTATGTTATTATGTTCTTGAATGACAGCAGGACTGATTGATAGTATATAAAAAAAAAAGAACGACACAATAACTTAATAACACTTAATTTACCAAAATGAAAAAAATGTATTATGGATGCGGGAAAAACGCATTAACAATACGCTGTGTCAACCTAGAAATCTGTCTGTGAACTTCATGTTTTTATACTATTATGAACCTACACAAAAAGGAAATACATATAAATATGTTTTTGTGTAAAAGAGAAAAGATAAAAAGTACATTGTCTGAAATCAAATGAACTGAAGCACAAGCTCATAAATGCATCACTGTATTACAGACTTAATAAAAGTGCAAATACAATGAAAGTGAAACATAACGTTTCTGTTTTGTAAAACAAATAATACAAATAATTCTAAATTTACTATTTAAGAACACAGTATATATACAGTTCTAGCAATGTCTAAGTCAGATTGGCAGAATTTACCCTAATTGAAGTCAAAGTAGATGCTTTAGTCAGAGGTGAAAGTAACTTTAATTTCTTACCTGTGTAGTGTTATTTTCAGGTATGTGTTAAAAAGTGGTACTCAGCTCACTGCTCTTGCATGCCTAAACAACTTCCGCTAAGAAAGCAGGGAAGCGCCCATTCAAATCTGGTACGTTATGCTGTTTTATTTTTTAAATTTAATTTATCATATTTTCCAGTCTTTTAAATTGTTTTTAATGTAATTTATCATATTTTTCCACCATTAAAAAAAATTGTATGCAAATATTTATCATATGCAATACTATGGGTCTGGTACATTTTTTCACTTGTGCAACTTTGCGGTGGACTGAATGTTTTTTATTTTTAGAGAAATTAAATGGTCTGTTTCCAGTTTAAGCTTGCAAAAAAATCATGTATAATTAATGGTAAATGTACCTCTGTTTGACAATAGGAAAACACCCATCAGATCGCAAATTGATTGCACCTGTACCAAAATTTGACAGTGTACCACTTTCTGACATTACAAGAGTCAAGTTCTGGTACGCATACCACATTCTGACGATGTACCACTTTATAACACTATACCGGCTCTATAGTCCAGATCACGGCTTCTATCACAGTGAAAAACAACATCCACAAACTTGAACCTAAAGCTTATCTATAAACTTCAGGTATATTCAAACAGTATACCAGTTCCAAAAGAAAAGAAGGTAGTGACAGTGACACTACTACCACTAGTTTAATGAACATTGATTTGAGTTTGTTTCAAGGACTCAAACTAGGACCCGCATTTGACTCGAAATCAGCACTCGGGACTCAGACTCTATATAGACAGATAGATAGATACACAATTGTAGTCAAAAGTATAGTACTCAATGGAAATTTATAATTTCTACAAATTTCTCAAAAACAAAGAATTTTAGCAAAAGTTTTGCTTTTGTGGATGAGGAAAAAAGTTATAAGAAATAGATGTCTACAATTATTTATTTTGGCATTTTTCTTATGCAAAACTCAAAAAATGTTAATTCAAAAGTATTCATACCCTATGAGAATATTGTTTACAAGGTGCTAGAAATTTCAATATGATCATGCAGAACCTAATTCTAGAAAAGTCTAGAAAATGCTGGATTGTATAAAAGGCATAGGATGATTGCTGTCATTACCAATAAGTCAATATGGGAAAAAGTAAAGAGCTATCTGAAGACCTTAGGCAGAAAATGATTTATTGTCATAAAGCTGGAGAAGGATACAAGAAGATTTCCAAGCATTTGAGTATCCCAATTTCAACTATTGTTTCTATTCTCAAGAAGTACAAGACTCATGGTACTGTCACAACGTTCCCTCGGTCTGGAAGAAAGAAGGTTCTTTCACCAAGATCAAGTAGCAGAATTGTGTGGAAGGTTAATAACAATCCGAGATTGATTGCCAAAGATATTCAAAGTGAATTAGCTGCAAGTGGAACTGGGGTTTCCATTTCAACCATAGGTCAAGTATTGCATGGTGAAGGTCTCAATGATCACAGGCCAAGGAAAAAGCCACTCTTGGGAAAATGTCACAAGGACAATAGCTAAAAGTTTGCAAAATGGCATTTGAATGATGGATATGAGTTCTGGTCAAAGGTTTTCTGGCGTGATGAAACAAAAATCAAGCTATTTGGTCACACTGATATTTGTTATGTCTGGAGAAAGTCTGGTGAGGTGTACAAAGAAAAGAACACCATACCTACTGTCAAGCATGGAGGTGGTAATATCCTTCTATGGGGCTGTTTTTGGCACAGGTCATTTAGTTCCAATACATGGTAAAATGGATTCCATAGCATACCAAAAGATATTGGCCAATCAAAACTTGGTTTAAAGCGCAATTGGAAGTTCCAACACAACAACGATCCAAAGCACACATCAAAATCTACTTCAGAATGGTTAAAGAAGAATAAAATCAAGGTTCTGCAATGGCCTAGTCAGTTTAAACAAAATAGATCTCGAACACAAAACAAGTAGTGTGCTGGTGCATCCCAGCACGAGTAGCAATTGTTTTCTTTTTCTTTTCTTCTTACTTTTGTTTTAGATCTCCGCTCTCTGTCGTTCTCTCCTCTGAACACCCACCCAGAACAACAAAAGCTGCAGGCTTATATAGTTGTGACCATCTCTGAATTAACCGTCTCAATTAATCGGTTTCGGAGATGGTCACATTCTACACAAGTTTTGTGGGATGGGGCTTCCCTATCCATACTGCCAAATAATAACAAAAGACTGTATTTTAAATAAATGCAAAATACATTCAAATCATATGAAAACATACTAATTTAAAAAAAAAATGAATCCTTGCATCTGTAGCGCTGCTGTCTTGGCGTCGACTCCACAGGATAGACTGTCACATGCGTCTTATGTGTGTGTGCACCGCGGGCATTAAGTCTACATTGGCAATAATGTACTGTATTTCCGAGATAAAACTCGTCAGGGAGCTGCTGATAATTGAAGTCGCAGATGAACGGGGTGCGGATAAATGAGGTTCTACTGTGTGTGTGTATAATATACATATATAATGTGTGTGTATATGTATATATATATATATATATATATATATATATATATATATATATATATATATATACCTCCAATTTATTTTGATTCAAAGACAGGGCACAGTTAAGGCGGGAGATTGTTCAGCCTGTTTTCCTAAATGATACCATGCTTATACTAGAATTAGCCCAGGAGAGCCGATCCATATCCTTGACGGAAAAAATATATTGAGGGCAACTTGTGTCGAGTGCAAAAGTCACATAGAATGGGCAGCTGCTGAAAACACAAAATGTACACAATGTATACTGAACAACATGGTGTTACTTGCAACTGTAGTAGAAAAATTACCACAAAATGTATGTTTGCTAAATGTGCCAATACAGGATCCAGTCAGGAAGTTTTAACTAAGATGCTAGCTTGCTGAAATTAATTATTATTCTAGTTAAAATGTTGAAAAAGAATATTATTCATTATATGCATTTTTACATAACATATAATATGCATTTTTATTTTTTTTAGTTTATTAGTTTTCAAACACATTGTAACAACATAAGAGAGGATGCGATGACATCAATTTAGACGAGTTGGCAGCTAAAAGATAGACATAAATACTATAGTCAAACTACACCAAAATGTTCTCAATCTTCAATCTCAACCGGAACCCAGCCTTTGGAGTTTGAAATCCTAAATCGAGACTCTGCCTGAAAACTCCTCACCTGCTTGACATCACCTAACTGCTCTATATAGTTGTCTTATATATGTGCTTATCATACTATTACTATTAATTTTAGATGGGTGGATACGATTGTTGTGTATGCCTGAATAACACAGTATTGTTTTATAAGCTTTTATTAGAATTGAGTTCTTAAAAGATAGAACTATTGTTTTAAACTTGCCATTTTTTAATCAAGGGCCTGAACTCTTGATAAACATAATCTCTCTGAAAGAGGCTACTTTTCTTTTTTCTAAATGCTTAAAAATAGGAGGATATTCTTGAAAGACAGAACTATGTTAAAATGTTTTTAAATTGAGAATGTGTTCTGAACAAAGGCAGTGTGTATTCTTAATAAATATAGTTTCTCCGAAGGAAGTTGTTATCCTATTATAGTGTCATAACTGTTTATTTTTGTTCCTTTTAAAATGTGTATTGGGTTGCTTAAATACATTTCACTCAGGGCGAATATATATAATTCACCTAATCCACCAGGATAAATGCCAATCCTGTGTCTACCCTTATGAGGCCCAGATGTGACAGTATGGAGGACTACTAATGATAATCTGCAGGATAGTTTCAGTTGCCAAGAATCGAACACCTCCAGATAGTTTTAAGACATTATCAATTGCAACAAACACAATCTATCAGTCATATGCCCCCTAGAGCAGTGGTTCTCAACCCCGGTCCTCAGGACCCAAGTGTCTTCTGGTTTTCATTCCAACTGAGCTCTCTAAACTAATAATGTCCTTAATTAGACCTTTTTAATTGTTCTAAGCTCCTGAAAATTTGCATATTTTAAGTTACTTAAACATTTTTACAATTAATTTGAAACTGTTTAAGAGCTGCAAACAATAAAAAGGCCAAATTAAGCAAATTATTAGTTAAATTAAGGGTTTAGTTAAGTAATTGAGAGCCAAGTTGGAACGAAAGTTAGAAGATAGATGGGGCCCAGAGGACCAGCGTTGAGAATCACTGCCCTAGAGGATTGTAAAACAAGGTCCAGTGAAGACTGAACTGTACTAACTTGTTACTACTCCTATGAATAAAATTCATGTATGTGTATTTCCAACATGTAAAACAAAGTGCTTTTTTTATTTAATAAAGCATTGAGTTAAACATAATTCTGAATGTGTAAATCAAATAAAGTACATTGACAATAATTGAAATGTCCATTGTAACTGATGATAGTTAAAAAATAGATATATAATTTCCTCTTTTAAAGGACATACTTATTTTTGAACATATTACTATAATCACACTTGGTAATGTCTGATTTATGGTAATATACCTTTAGAAAAGGCATACATAGATATGTACTTTATAGCTGATAAGATTTTAATACTGTTATTTTATTAGATTGTATTAGGAATGCATGGTTGGACAAGAATGTAACCTTTCCAAAATATTGCTTTAATAAAATCCTTGCAGAAAACAACTGGGTTTTTTTTTTGTTTGTTTTGTTTTCCTTCATCCAGACAGCATAGAGGCCAATGTAGAAACTGCTGAAGTACATGTGCAGTCAGCCAGTCGTCAGCTGTCCAGGGCTGCAGAATATCAGGTAAAGTCAGTGTCTTAATCCACAGGATCCATGGAAAACTGATCATTCTTGATAGCTGCTTCTGTTGGTTTTTTTTTAGATGAAACAAAAACAATAACGGTTACAACCTCAAGAATAGCACAACAAAACGTTGTGTTTTATTATTTATTTTTATGTATGTGGTCTCTTTAAGTCCTCTATTCATTAAAGCATTTTTTACCTTTTAAAGATTCATCCAAGTAACTGTATATACATGCAAGTCATATAATTAGACATATAAATGTATTGGAACTACATGCAAGTCATATAATTAGACATAAAACAACTAGACTTTGTTTTCTTGTATTATAATACCAATAAAAATGTTTGACTTTCAGTTTAAAAAAAACCCATTTATAATAGCATAATTGATATGTTTTTAGAACTGTGCATAAGCTTATCTTCATACAAGTAAGTGATACGTACAGTGCTCACCCTTTATAACGCTATAGTGGGGAGCCATAGTTACAAGACCGTGCTATTTGTGTTCCGACTTATAACGAGTATAAAAGGGCTACTGTAATGGCACTGTATGTATATATATATATATATTATATATATATATATATATATATATATATATATATATATATATATATATATATATATATATTTACGGCACACCATCATGTTGAATTAATTTATTTGATTGTTCCCACAAAGGAATTTGTTTTCAGAAACTATTTGGGATGATTCAGCTCAATATGTTGGCATAATGGTAATGATATTTGTGACAATGAATGGTTGCACATGCGAGGCCAAGAAACCTGAACATTTTGTAAATGTTACAAATGTGAGTCTAGGGTTACCATACGTCTGTTTTTTCCAGGACATGTCCTCCTTTTTGGGCCTCCAATCTCCCTCCGGGCGGATTTTCAAAAAATGAACGAACGTCCAGGATTTCGCCAGCTCGCCCCTTTGCTGCTGCTGATGCTTGCAAAACTACAATTCCTGTTGTGCCCTAATATCGCTGCACATACGCTGACAGCGTGCGGCTGTATTGTTCACCAGCTGGGGCCGGTTGTACTAAGGTGATCCGATCCTGGATCCTGGATTCGATCTTGCTCCTGTGACGTATTGGGTTGTACTAAAAGGATCAGAATTGGATCAGAACTTGATCGAACATTTTTAAATGCAGGAACAACTATAATACAACACACGTTGTTAAACAAGACAAATATGTATGTAGGTGTCAAAACATGTAACCAATTCAAAAGACAGATCTAACATCATATTTTTTAGCTTTCTGTTTTTTGGCCAGCACTAGAAAAAAACAGAAAATAAACAAACAAATAAATAAATAAATAAATAAATAAATAAAAATGATATAGGCCTATATATTATATACATATTGTTCTTTGTTCCTTGTATTGCCCTGTAATGCTTGTAAGTCGCCTTGGATAAAGGTGTCTGCCAAATAAATAAATACATAGGAATTATTTCATTCAGTTGCCCCTAATACATAAATAAATCAAAGCGATTTCCATAACAAAATGATTACCAGTACATATTGTGTTGACAGATTGTACTTTTACCAGCAGAGGTTTGAGAACTTCCAATTTTCATGTTAAAATGTGCTCTTTATCTCTGGACTCTAAAGCGAGTGTGGCATAATGTACATTTTAATGGGAGGTATGAGAATGCCCCTTCAAATATATTTCTGGAAACGCTGAGGTTTAAATACAGGTACGTAAGAAAAATACAGTTTGCTATTAAAATGCTACTAGTACTGTACTGGTATTTATGAAAATTGTATTTAAAAAAAAAGTACTTTGAAAGTTTCAGTTTCCAATCACTCAAAATATGTAGATGCTGCCTGAACATCAAACTGCAGCAGGGCACAGACGATATGTAAACAACACCGAGCTACAGTGAGTTTCAAAGTTAAAACGTTTTTTTGTTGTTTAGCTAAAGTGATTTGGGTATTGCAACCTGGATTTAAATAGTTGAGTTGTCCAAAACTAGCGCATATCTCTGTCCATCCATTTGCCATTTCTTTGTAACATTTACTGTGATCACAGGCTGTATCCAAGTTTGGCAGCCGGGGTCTATGCGCCACACATGTCCTGTGTACCTTCTCATGATCCAGCTCCAGTGAACCTGGATCCGATCCCATTTTTTGATCCCTTTAGGCTGCAAATCAATTAGAGCGGTATGTGTGGGTGTGGCTGCTGCAGCATGGAGCAGGGACTGAACGACGCAACATTCAGTTAAGTGGCAGGCCGAAATTGAAAGCTTACTCTTGTCTGATTCATTTTGTTGAATTTGTTCTAAACATCTGCCGTTGAGTTGGATGCAGTGACCTGCCACTGAACATAATGCCAAAACGAAAATGTAAATTTACTGAAGCACTTAAAACAATATTTCCGTGTTTTTGTGGCGGTCAAGTAGAATGGGAAGCTGAGTGAATGATATGCAGAGGTGGCACTTATGTCTCAGTTGCAAATAAAGGTGCTCTTGATTTAAAAGCATATAAATTGTGAGAAACACAAGAAGTTTGTTTCAGGAGAGAGCTCATCAGCAAAGATGACAGATTATTTGTCAAACCAGGCGGCAAATCTGAGGATTCTGTTACTGCAGCAGAAGGTATTTTAGCATTTCACACTGTCATGCATCATAACAGTTTCAAGTCAATGGATTGCACATCTGTCTTACTGAAAAAGATATTCTCTTATTCTGAGTTAAGTGCTTGAACCAAGACGGAAGCAATTGTTCACTCTGTGCTTGCACCACCTTCTTTTAACACTGCTGTGAAAGCACTTAACGACATACCTTAATGTGGAGTTGCTACAGATGGAAGCAATCATGGTGCTGTGAAAACATTTCCAGTAAGTATTTTGACTGGAAGAACAGCAGGTTGCAGTCAAAGCTAATTGACGTCCAGAGCACGCCTAATGAGACTGCAGACGCTATTGCACAATACATAAAGGAAACTGGAAAAGAAGTTTGTTTGAGAAGTGTGTTGCATTTGCAGGTGACAGCGGCAATACAATGTTCGGAGGACTCCGGCGTGGTGAAGGAGGAAAGAACGTGTTTGAAAATTTAAAGAAGTTGTTGCAGAAGAGGACCTTAATCGGTGTGGGTTGCCCAGCACACATTTTGAACAACTGTGTCCATCACGGGGCAGACACACTTGATGTTGACATTGAGGGCATTATTTTTAAAACTATTTTCATATCTACACTTTCTGAACTGAGCTTCAGAAGGAATGCTGTGAGTTTGTTAACGTAGAATACAGTAAGCTACTTTATCACAGCAAGACATGATGGCTGTCCTTATTTCCAGATACTAGGCTGCTGCAGATGTTTCCAGCCTTGAAGTCTTTCTTCCTGTCACAGGACAAACCACCCACTGTGATTAAGACATTTTTGGAAGATGAGTTCAGCGAGATTCACTTTTGGCACATGCACTCACTCATGAGTGCACTCCATTCACACAGCCAAGAAATAGAAAGGGAAAACAACTCCATAGTGGAAGTGGTGACCTGCTTGAAGTCAGTGCACTGTCCTTCCTGAGCACAAGACCCAGAACTTCATGTCGCTGAAAGTTAAGAGACTACTGGGGCAAAAGCGCAAGGAGGTACTTGATGAAGAGTGTAACATATTTTGTGCTCAAGTAGAATGTCTGTACAGCACATGCTTAGAATATTTGAAGATGTGGATGGCACCCCTGGAAGAGCGCTCTTGTTTCATGTGGATTGCCCTGAGTGGGACAACAAATTGGAATGATGTGGAATCTTATGTCAAATACCTGACAGAGAAGGGGGTGCAAATTGATGACGAGTGCTTGATCAGTTCAGCAATCTCAAGACATTTGCTAGCACACCAGAAATGAACCGAATATTTCAACAGGTCCAAAAACAATAAATGTCACTCAGAACTGTTAAAGATTGCAAACAGTTCTTCTTTGCTGTTCCCTCTCACAATGCAAATGTAGAGCGTTTCACTGATGCAAAGCCAGTGGACAAAGGAAAGGAACAACTTGACTGTTGAGTCGCTGAAAGGGATCCTGCTTGTACAGTACAACGTCAGGCACACATCCCTCAAAGACTTTCAGAACTACTTGATGAGCAATCATCCACTGCTGAGAAAGATACGCTCTGCAGAGAAATATGCATGGGTACAAAAAGATACACTCTAGAGTAATAGAGTATTGACTGTAAAAACTTACATGTATGGCCATTATACTTGTTATACTTTGATGCAGACCATCATACTTGTTTTTTTTTTGTTTGTTTGTTTGTTTTAAATCATTTTCAGATGTTCAAAGTAGAAATAAACTCTACAGTTTAGTTGTTCCGTGTTCATTTTGCACAACGAAAGGTTCATCTTAAATTAAAATTGGTCCTGCCAGTCAGCACACACCCGCCCCCGGGTGTTTTTTTTTTTTTGTTCTGGAACATAATGTTAATCTATCAAAGTCAATGTCTTGTATTTTTTTTTTTTGGAGAGTTTATTCTGTAAACTATTGAAAACTAACAGAATCGAATTGGTAGTTGTTTTTATCACACACCTTTTATAAAAATAAGTAAATAAATAATAAAAATATTTACCTCGTGGCGTGTAGTGCGTGTGAGCTCTTTGAGTAATGAGACCGTATTGCCTAACACAGTTACCCTAAAGCAATAAATTATCAGACAGGCGGCAGCCTTTGGTGCAAAAAAAAACATTTTAACATCAGATTGCCGGGAAATGTCTGCAGGATCAAGTCAGTTTAATGTGATTTGTTGAAATAGTTCACAAACGATTTATTATTGGGGGATCCTGCCCCCCCTCTCGCCCCCCTCTTTCTCTCTCAGTAAATAACAATGTGAATTAATCTAGTGCAAGTCACGCCCTCAGCTTCAATCTTGTAATCGTTTTAACTGCTTTTGGCACTTAAAACTTTCTCTTGAAACAGAGAGAAAAAAAAGCATAGCTCACTGAGGTATTGCATTTAAAAGACAATTTTGACCATACAGGAGAACAAGACGTGTCTGTGCAGATAGATGATACTTGCACAAGTTTAGACAGTTTCAATCGGAGGACGGAATGGTTTACTATGATGAAATGCAGTGAAGGATCTTGTTGGTTGGATCGTCTGCTTTTAATGCTGCCTAAAAATTCAAACACCACAAGTCGAAACCTATAACGTTAATTATATTCTGGTAAAGACGCGATCAGTGATTTTTTTTATATATTTGTTTTAGCCAATATAATATAAAGAGCCAATATGATGATACCCAACTTTGTTTCCATCCTGTTTGTTATTGTAACATCTGGACTGTGCCCGTCGTTCTGTTCGAGAGAGGTTTTTAGACACTCGGCAGTGCTGGATGAGCATGGGAAATACCACCTGAAATGGAGATATGATGAAAAAACCATCACATTTGAAACGGTGGTTGAGACCAAAGGATATGTTGGGTTTGGATTATCTCCCACCGGAGGAATGGCGTTTTCAGATATTGTAATAGGGGGGGTGGAAAAAGGCCAACCCTATTTACAGGTACGTTTATGTATAACACTGGCTAAACAATACATTTAACAATTAACAACTTTATTATAACATATGAAGTGTGTATGTACATTAACAAAAATGATCAGGTGTATTCAGTTTCTGGGTCTTTCAATATGATTTCTGTTTCCATATTTAGGTTTGCCACAGTTTCAATTAAATTGTTTTAAAAACAACTACAGCTACAAGTTTCTTCAAGTTCCAATGAACTTCCGAGGATAATTTAGTGATTATACTTTGCTATACATTTGGTGTAGCTGCGGTCACAACGTTAATAAACTAAACTAAACTAAACTAAACCAAGTGAATCACCATATGAATATGTCGTTTTAAGAGATAAAAACAACGCAGAAATATCACTTTATTTTAACACTAGTATGCTTAGAGGTAATAAAATTCTTCCACGCATTTATTTATTTTACTCTGCGCACATTGTGTTGTTGGGAAATAAAGTTGATAAGGCCATGTTCTTTATGTGAGGAAACATTATGTTAAACTTTATTATGATTAATAACTTTTTGAAACGCATTTTTGTAGTTACCTTCACTTCAACATTCAAACTACAGATTATTAAAGCCACATTCTAATTTTCACACAATATGTTCCAATTTAAATTTATGTACGAAATCTGTGTTTTGTTGGTTATTAGCAGTTATTACAGTGGTTATGTTATGCGTGATGTACATCTGTTGGGGAGATTCATCCTATACTATCAATCTTTTCTGGCAACAATTCTGTTCAATGTCAGTAAATATGTTGCCACTATGATTTCCCAGACAGCTGTGTGGTCTATCTATTAGAGCTACAAGGTTTCGAATGGCTGAACTATATAACTACATAATCCATGTTCCAGATGTAATAAATGGCACTTCCCTTTAAATTCAAAGTCTACCACCAACATTACTTTTGGGATATGCCTGAGCATTTTATGTCAGAGCTGCCGATAGGCCCCTCCATGGGGTGACATCCTCGATCCCGCCTACCAAGGGATTAAACAGTCAACCCGCAGAGACCATTTTCTCTTTTGCCTCTCACCTACGGTAAGGTAAACTTCAGTGTTACTAAACTGAGTGTGTTTTTGAAAGCGCTCTTCTGAGTCGACTGCAGTAACCTTGCATTTGTGCAGAGAGCTGACTCTGCCACGGTCATGGAATCAGCGGCTCTGTTTATTAGCTTCTTTTTTGCTCCTTTCTTTCACGGCCTGCTTTGCTTGTGTGGCAGGCTGTGTGTACTACGACTGTCTGTCGTGTGCGAGTTACTGCCTGTGCACATGCTTGTGAGATAGGAGTTCATGGAGGAGGTGCATTCCTCCTAGGGTCATCCAGCCTCAGCGCCGAGTATGCTGAAGCAATCGGCCCCGCTTGCTTCCTTGGAAGGCACGGAGAAGCTGTATCTCACAGGTTTTCCCCCAGTGGATTCCACCATTGCAGTCTTGGTCAAGTCTTTGCCAGTGGGGGGCTTACTCAAGGACCCTGCATGCCCCAACCCACAGTGCAGGGTCACGGAGACGCACCTGAAGCGGGCTTATGCAGCAGAGGCACAGGTGACCTGCCTAGCAAACACAGCGGGTATCCTGACCGCCTAAATGGATGGCATATTATGTGAAGCCCCGCTCCCTGAGCCTGTGGCTTCTGAGTTACACCTCCTTTCAGGCACACTGCTCCAGATCTCCGACCTTCAAGGGCAACCCCTAGACCGGAGCCTGGCACGCCTGGTGGTGGCTCACAGACAGCTATGCCTGTCACAGACGAGGGTTCCCAATGCTGATAAGGCGGCAGTGTTAAACACGCTGATATCCCAGGGGCACACCTTTGGGCCAACAGTGGAGATCCTGCAGCGCTCCCACGAGAACGTGAGGCATCTTGGCAAGTGGCCGCGCTACTCCCTCCCTCTGCTCCGATGCGGGGCAGGTCTCCCCAGGCACGCACTATAACCCGGACGGTCTCGGTCCCCACGGCATCAGGCAACCGGGCCCTCCTGCAAGGCAGGGGGAACGCAGGGCGTGGTACCTTGCTCAAGGATACAGCAGCAGTGTCCCCGACCTGGGATTGAACCCACGACCTTTCCGGTCAAGTCCAGAGCCCTAACCACTACTCCACACTGCTATTGTACATGTTTAAAGCTTCTAAATAAAAATATTTTATTACATTTTATCTCTTAACATGCTCAAATTTGACAAAATACTGAAAATTAATAATTACTGACAAAAGAGGTATTTAGAAAGTGGTGTTTCAGATGACAGAAACATTAATGTGTTGTAGAGGTAAACAATAACCTATTTGTTACAGTACTGTTTATTGTTCATACTGTATCTATCAAAACAGTGGCTACAGGGAGGTTACTTTCATGTAGCCCTCCTTCAGTACATTTCCACACATGTGTCATTAATAGCACACTTTCTTGTCTGTTATAAAGTTTATTTTGCATTTTAGGCTTTTTCTACATGTATAGTCTTCACCAACGACTATAAAACACTCAATTATAAGGCATGTAAGATAATGCTACACATTTACAATCTATATTTATCATTAGTTGTTTATGCTTTACCACAGTGATTTCACCATGGTCCCATAAAATGTTACAAGGGATTCTTGTGCATTCTCTATTCTTTGGTTTGTCAGAGCTGAGAATGATCTTTGTGCTGATACCACTCTGTACAGCTGACAGATAAAAAACGACTGATACCACTTCCTTTGCCAGAGGCAAATCCTGTTTCTAGACACAAAGCAAATGTCTGTCTCAAGACAGTTACCAGCCCCATCATATAGTAAGTGGGATAATGAACTGGTGATTTTATACAGTTTATTAAGAATATAGAAACTAGCATTAAATACATAACTATTACAGTTATGTGCAATGTATTTATGTTACCATGATAGATACAGAAATTAGACTGAAAATATATCCTCAAAATGTTTAAAGCAATTACAAAACCCAGTCCAGATGATAAATAACAAGTCTCCAGTTTTATAGGCATTATTTATTTCCTTTTTCAGTGTGAATGGGGGGAAGTGAATACCAATTATAGTAGTCTGTGGGCTTGTGGGGGATTTATAGATTTACAATTTTGATAAAAACCAAATCTAAACCATGCAGAAAAGACTATACAGAAAAAGCAGAGACCATGTTGTAGTACATACTGTATATTTCTAACTGCATACAAAATTGTGGTGTAGATGTAATTAAGATTTGTTCTGAAACATTATTGTTTTTGCAAAACTGATAGTGGGTATTGGTGTGAGTAGTCTGAGTAGTAGTCTAGTCTTGCATGATGCTTGCTGTTAAACCACTCAAATCTCTTCAACATCAATACTGTTATACATACAAAGGATGACAAATCAATAAATATGGATATATTTGATGCAGCAGTCTGTGGATTTAAAAATATATATGTTATGTCTGTGTAGTCTTAACTAGACATAGTTAAGGTTTGAATGACTGTCCATTTTTTTGTTGTTAATTTAGTAATCACCAATTGATTTTACCCTGTTTTTCTCCCAATTTGAAATGTCCAATTGTATTTTAGGCTCAGCTCACCGCTACCACTCCTGCGCTGACTCTGGAGCGGCGAAGACAAACACACGCTGTCTCCGAAACGTGTGCCGTCACCTGACGCTTCTTTTCACTCTACAGGCCCGCCATGCAGCCAACCCTGAGCTACAGCGTTGGAGGACAATGCAGCTCTGGGCAGCTTACAGGCAAGCCCGCAGACACCCAGCCAGTCTACAGGGGTTGCTGGTGCGCGGTGAGCTGAGGACACCGTGGCTGACCTAAGCCCTCCCCCTCCCCTGGGCAGCGCTTGGTCAATTGTGCACCGCCCCCTAGGAGCTCCCGTCCATGGTTGGCAGTAGAATAGCCTGGACTTGAACTGGCAACCTCCAGGCTATAGTGTGCATCCTGCATTCCACGCAGCGTGCCTTTACCAGATGCGCCACTCGGGAGCCCCATTTGAAAGTCCTGTTTAAAGTCGATTTTACAGCCAGCTCAAAAGGGTGGTAAAACACCAACAATATGCATGAACATTTTCATGTGTGGTCGGATTGGCAGGCTCAACAAACCATGTGACAGCAAACATTGTGGGAATGTTAATGCAGTTACTGAACCACAAGGACTATGATTTCCCAGTGTTATGTCTGTATGGCCAGTCTTCGGGGAGAATTTGTCATGTGCTTAGTGATGTCAATTGTCGATGTCATTGATGATGACATATGTGATGTCAAATGTGACCGGAAACATACACAGAAGGGTGTAGAGTTAAGGTTGCGTGGCTACTTTAACTTGCAATGTCCTAACCTTTTGTTACTTTAACAAAGTTTTTGCCACTGAATATATATATATATATATATATATATATATATATATATATATATATATATATATATACAGCCATGTTCAATCAGCAACTTGCCAATATTTACTCTTAGCATACAGTTTCTGAGGCGAAACACCATTTAGGAAATGGTAGAAGGACATGCCTCTGCGTGAACATTGCTCTGAGACTACAGTACCTCTCCACTAGATCACATTTAGGATGGCTCAAACAAGGACTATGAAAAAAAGATGTCCTAAGAGCTAAGCCGCCTCAAAACCACCCTTAAATCGCAAATGTAAATGGTGTATAAATTACTTTCTTTTGTTTCCTTGTGCTAGAAGAAAGGTGTGTTATCATTATCATTCTGTAAAGAGCTAAATAGGTAACTCAACAAATGATATTTGGGTTAGTATTCAAGCATTTATTGTTTTCAGTACTGAATAGCATGCATTTAAAATGTCATGCATGCTCTTATTAATGGCAGATGTGTTTTGATTAAACATGTTGTGTCAGATTACTGCTTTTCTTCAGGCAATTGTTTTGGTCTTCTTCAACGGATGCAGACTGTCATCTCTGTTTATAATACTTCCAACAGGATTATTTTACAGACATGAATAGAGAAGTCTTGAGAGATTACCATCAGAATTATCGCCTGGAGTATGGAATGGAAAACAGCACACACACCATCCTAGGTTTCAGCAGAGATCTCAACACTTGTGATATAAATGACAAAACTATTACGGTATGACCGGTTATGGATCTTTCTTAAAACATTTGTATATGTTACTATGTTGTATGACAGAGTTACTGAAATCCCAGAATGTATAGCTATGGCCAAAGTTTTTCATCACCTAGAATTATAGGATTGAGACATAACTTATATATTTTATTTAACATCATGTATTTATTATTATTATTATTATTATTATTATTATTATTATTATTATTATTATTATTATTGAGTCATTTAGTAGACACTTTTATCCAAAACGACTTACAGAGACTAGGGGGTGAACTATGCATCAACAACTACTGCTGCAGAGTCACTTACAATAGGACCTCGGTTTTACATCTCATCGAAAGGACGGAGCACAAGGAGGTTAGGTGACTTGCTCAGGGTCACACACAGAGAGTCAGTGGCTGAGCTGGGATTGAACTGGGAACCTCCTAACAAGCCCCTTTCTCTAACCACTGGACCACCAAGTCCCCTACAAAGTGATAGTTTAAAAGACTACCGGAAACCATAATAGTTCCTGTTAGATTTTAAAATGTTGCTTTTTTCAGTTTTTGTCAGTTTTCCATTAAGTATATGGAAAACTGCAAAGCGGTATGTAATTCAATATGTTAATGTAACATTGTTCAGCAGGTTTCATTCCACTTTATACAGCAAAATTAGTTAATGCTACAGGGTAATGCAAAACTTTTGGTCATAGCTGTACTGCTGCAAACATTTGAATCCTTTCCGATGACCTCTCAGCTGATCCCTGCTTCATGTGGCTGACAGCTTCACTTGGCAGCCTTTCAAAACCACTGGCTTGGGATGCACATTTTTTTATTTCTTCTCCTATTACAGAACAAATTAAAAATTGTTAATTGCAAATAAAGTTTTGTTTTTTTTTAATTGTTGTATTTTGGTGTAGAATGTGCCCTTAATACACAAAAGCGAACCATATGAGCTGACATATACAGTATGCTTCAGCTTTTTAAGCCAGTACAAATGTTGTCTCTAATTGTCCCATTAAGGTATACTGCAAGCTTAGTACTGGCCCTGTGCGATAAATCCTGTTTTGTGAAAATGTCTAAATCTAGTATTTTTAAACCAGCGTTGTTTGGCATTTCATTTTCAAATTTGGTTTATGAAAATGTGTGTTCTAGGTGTTCATGTGTAATCCATAGGCAATATCGTATATTTAAGTTAGTTCTGATTTACATGTCTTTAATCTTAACCAGGAAAGTACAATAAGAGTGATTTGGGCCTATCACCCTGAAGATTTTGGACATCCTGGGCCCATGTACCATGGGTTAAATCGTGGAAGGAAAAGTCTGCGGTTACTTAACCCAAAGAGTCACACAGTCACACACTCTGGGGCTGCTTTCTTTGACATAAGACATAATAACGTAAGTGAAATATGTATTGTTCCGAGAATATTAGTTAATCCTGTACACATTCTTTAGGGGAACATATTTTAAACTGTGGTTTCTTTAAGACAGGTGCCAGTGCCTGTTAAAGATACAACATATTGGTGCAAAATATTTAAGATTCCAGAAGTGGATAGAAAACATCACATCATAAAGGTAAGTGTTTAAATGCGCTTTATTTTAAAATGAGGACTGAATAGTTATTTGCAATTTAGTTTTTATCAACACGTGATGATTTATGAAAACACATGCAAACTCTCAAACCAGCTGTGTGTAAAAAGGTATATAATAACAACTTGGTATGGGTATGAAATATTAGAATTATCTAAGCTGATTTAGTCTTCTTATGATTTAGATTATTTTTTGTATGTTTAAAACAGCTCTGAAGCCACAATAGAGCTTTCAGAATCATGTGTGAACTCTAAGCACATTAACCTGCAACAATTTTTGTCATTAGAAGATGCAAAAAATACTGCACTTGTTCTAATAATATGACATAGTGTAGTGTTTTTGAGAGCTGTACTGAGGCTACAGGATGCTTTACAAAGTCACTAAAATATGATTACTAAAACAGAAAATGATGCAAAGTGAATCTAAACAACAAAACAAATACTGTACATTAGTTAAGATAACTATGATGATTGATTGGTCTTGATGTGATGTGAGATATGTCATCATTTATGTGATGACATATCTCACATCATTTTTTTCACAAGGATTCAGAACAAAAGTAGTTAAGCATGAGGTCTGACAACATGACAGGCAAAGTCAGTGATACAGAACTGTATTACCAGGTGTACAGTAGACATAAATAGAAGAGGTGAGCTGCATCCTTTTCTTTGTTCATTTTCATATGCTACCTCCCCTCCATGTACTTGGTTTTCCCCTTCTCCACCTGTGAGGCCTGGCCTTTGAAGCCAGCCTGCCACCCGGCCTTACCTCACAGTGAGAGGCTTCCTGCCAAGACGGAAGGGGGATACCTGGAACACACCTTCCTGTTGGTCTATCGAACCACCCTCATACACAGCAGTAGCCCTGTTCATTAATCTTGTTTTCAAGTTGCATTCCTTCAAGCAGCGATGGTTTCTGTTTCCCCACAGGCCAGGTCATGTTCACAAGCACACCTGTATTTTTGCAAATGATAAACTATTAAGCTTTTGATCCGCTTAACAACCTTTAAGCATGTTGTATTTTCAAAAGATCACTTATAGTTGTAGATGCTAAATATAGTTTGAGACTTGGAATATGGTGTACCCTTTTTAAATTAAGCTGACGTGCTGTTGTTCACACAGGAGTCATCGCAAACTACGGCTCCTCAATTATAAAAACTGACGTAATTGTTCCATCCGCAGCCTGCAACAGCCAAAAAATGACTTTCTATGTTTAAGTAAACTGTAGTCGGGGCAAATTAATGTATAGAACAAATACACATTTATAGCTAAAGAGTTGCACTATGATCCCAGATTTGAAGGCAGAAAGCCTCACATTTCATGTTTCTATGGCAACATGACTGTCTTGACTATGGCATGCTTTACCAGACCCTATGCAAAGAACAAAGGCTCTCAGTTTAAGAAGCTGACTGGATGAATGCCAGAAACTATATCACTTGTGTTCCCTTTTTTATTCCATTGGGACCTGCAATTCATCACAAATTGTACAGTTCAATAATAGCTTTTTATTTGACTCCTCCAGGGTAGTACTGTATTTGGCTTACTGCATATCATTTGAGAAATTAGATCACAGAAGCAGACAACATCATCTCTATTAGTGAAAGAATGCATTCTGATCTGTATTTCCGATTTGTGGAATTAAAGTTTAATGATCTGAAAAGCTATTCCTGTTAGTTTCCTCTTAATCACTACACTGTTATTTTTGGAATTTTTCAGGAATTTTAACAGGGTTCATGCTCAAAGTAACAGCAACATTTAAAGACTGAATTTAACCAAAAAATGAAGAAAAAAAAAAGAATGACAAATTTATGTTTTCAGTTTCACACCAAAAGGCAAAAAATGTGGTTGGACATTAAGTAATGTGGTTCAGGTAATTACAATGTGATGACAGCTACTTTCCATATTGTGGGCAGATAAATAGACCTGTTTAGACACAGTAGCACATTCAGTAACGTAAATAATAAGACATGTTCTATTTAGAAGCCAAAAGCATTACAAATCAACATACATACTGTAGTCATTTTTGAAATATAAGATGCACTGTGTCAGTCTTGTGTTACAAACACATATAATAAATAGAAAACTGTAAACAACTAATATGGTGTTATACTGCGCACCCCTGTGACAGAGCATAGGCACTGCACATGGGGGGCAATGGGTGTGTTTGTGTGTGTGTGTGGGCAGGTATTACTATCAATGTACGGACAAAATTTGAGCAAATGTCCCCATAAAGATAGTAACGCCTGTAAACAAGATGGCCACCGTTTGCACAGCCACATGGTTTGATTGTTAGATTAAATGATTAATTATTTGATTGAAAGTGAATGGAAAAGTAGTGGAATGTGGTCAGGTGGTGATCGGATGATTGATTGAATCTATCAAGCGCCTGGCAACATGATATAAAAGGGAACAAAAAAGGGTGTGTAGGAGAGAGGGGAGAGAGCGTGTAGGAGAGAGAGGAGAGGGCATGTAGGAGAGAGAGGAGAGGGCATGTAGGAGAGAGGGGAGAGGGCGTGTAGGAGAGAGGGGAGAGGGTGTGTAGGAGAGGGGAGAGAGCGTGTAGGAGAGGGGAGAGAGCGTGTAAGAGAGAGAGGAGAGGGCATGTAGGAGAGAGAGGAGAGTGCATGTAGGAGAGAGAGGAGAGGGCATGTAGGAGAGAGGGGAGAGGGTGTGTAGGAGAGAGGGGAGAGGGTGTGTAGGAGAGGGGAGAGATCGTGTAGGAGAGAGGGGAGAGGGCGTGTAGGAGAGAGGGGAGAGGGTGTATAGGAGAGGGGAGAGAGCATGTAGCAGAGAGAAGTGAGAGTGTGGAGCAGAAGAGAGAAAAAGTGAAGGAAAGAGAGCACCGGGATAGCAAAGCTTGGGTTCTTTTGAGGTGTGTTTATTTTGAAGAGTTTAATAGTGTTTTGTTTAAACCTTTATTTTGTAACTATGGTTTGTTATTTTTTATTTATTATAACTGCAGTTCTGTGTCTGTGTCTCATATTTCAAAGGGCGCAGACCTGCCTTGCCCGGGATGCTATGCCAGAAACCCATATATAACACATAACCCATATATAACGCACAGAAATAGTATCTGTAAAAGGAAAATGCCATTTTACAGTTATTATAATTACAATTAATTTATATGTACAATGTAACTACTCAATATCTGCAGTATAGAATTAATGGAACTTAAAATGCAGGCAAAAAGGTAACTTATCAACTTATGGTCTAATAGGGTACAGGACAAAACCGTAAACCTACTGCTTATCTGAATCATGTAGAACCCAACTAGTATACTGTGCTGGTTAATACATGTTTGAAATAAAGAGACTAGATTGTTTATTTACTCAACTTTCACTCACTAGTATGTCATAAAAAGAGACAATAATACTGAGGCCTCACTGTTCCCTTTATTCTGCAAATGTTTCCATTTTCTGTTATTATTAAAGATAACTTTCTGAGGTTGTAATCAGTGTGTACACACAATTAAGATAAGATGTTATGAAGATAGGATATTAGGAGGTTATTGAAGCCAAAATCAAATTATATATTTGGGTGCCATTCATGTATATTTGACTGGAATTGCAGCTGTACTGTGTTGTCTTATATTGTCTTATTTACAGTATGCACTGGTTGTCAAAATTATGGTGTCACCGGCCCTGAAACAGAATGTCTGGGGGTGTGTGGCAAAGTGCCCCGCCCCTGTGTGCATTTGTGTGTTCTGTGTATGTATGTATGGGTGCGTATGTTAATGTTGGTGTATAGATTGGTACACGGGATATAAACGGGTCTGTGTTTCACGTGTGTTTAAAGTGTATAATTATATTTAGGCACGAGGATGGCACATCACTTCACGTGCAGATAAAATGTGTATAATGTGTGGCACGGGGTTGCACGTAATGAATTCACGTGCTGGGATTCAAGTGAGTAATTAATTAGTAATTGAATCCCAGCACAACAGTATATATAGATGCACATTTTCATTCAGCCGGGGTGGGGTGTTCGGTGAGTGGAGAACGGGATTGGAGACGGAGGTAGTAATTGTTAGAATAAGAGTAATAGTTAACGTGTTTTCACTCACCGTGTTTGTTCGTCTGTCTGTCCTGCACCGTCTGTTTAGTGTTTAGTCGTTTTGTATGTCTGTTTATTTTGGCGTCAAGTGCCGTGTCCTGTTTTTGTGCTGTTTGAAACCTTTTATTTTGTTAATAAACGCTGAGTGCAGCCATTGCACTCAGCTCATCACCATCACCGTCTGTCTGTGTTTGAATTCCTTCCTGCTTCCGGTCTGACGCCACCCACTCTGGCCGTCTTTGTGACAGGGTGGAACATTTATTGTCCCTTGTATCCCACTCATACCCCTTACTTACTGAAAATCTGGTTATCCCTGAATAGCTAATGATCTCCTCTTTAAATAAATACAGAAGATTCTGTCCCACAGGTGCAGAGGTAACCCAAATATTTACTGCCAATGCACCGTGACTATGTGAGAAATGTTATTTTTGTTGTACCCCAAAACAGGCAGTGGTGTGTCAAGACTGGTGCACAATCTAATGAAGAACAATGGTCCCACACAATCATTCTGCATTGGTAGTACATTGATAATATTTGGGGTACCGTCACACTTGTGGGATGGATTGGTCATTAAAATATTTTACATATGTTTAAAGAGAAGGTGATTATCTATTCAGAGATACCAAGATATTTAGCGAGAAAGGGGCAATAAAAAGGCCCATCTCTAGCTACATGCTTGAAAAACAATTACATTTTGGGGTACCACTCACTTGATCATTAAAATCCTCTGTGTATTTTTAAAGAGGAGATGACTAGTAGATATTTAGTAAGTAAAATGCCTGCTATTGGATACCAAAACACATTTCCCCCAGTAAGAACAAAACAATTTGTTTTCAGGAATGTACATCTGAAATCCATCAAAATCACTGTAGAAAACAGTTTCCAACAGGAACGGTTCCAGTTGTAGTGTTTTTTTGTTTGTACTAAATATTTATGTTCCAAGTGTCTATTTGTTCTAGCTGTTATTTCCATAGCTAAAGTATTATATTATTAATTCCAACCACAACATGTGTGTGAATGGGGAACAGCTGTGACCTTTCATAAGAACCAATTTCTTCTGTCCATGGGTCTTATTCAAAATATATTACGGTAATCTTGAAATAATTAAAACATGATATTTAGTTTTTGGTCAAAAGAAAGATTATAGTTCAACTAGGGGTGTTGCAGGTGGACAGGTTAATGGTTACACTCTGGTGTTCCTGACAGAGTTTAGACATAATTCTGGGAGGTCTATTGAGGCCACAGGGTGAAGGTGCTTGAACCATACATATTGATTTCATACTTTTTTTTTATACAGAAACAGTCATTAAATAGAGATGAAACTGAAATCTAGGTCATGGTGGCCTACTTATTTATACGTTCTGGCATGTCATTTTGACATGAATTTGAATTTTGCTGACTGAGGGTTGAACCATTGCTAGCTGTTCACTGACTGTATCGACTGAGTTACAAACTCAGTGTACAAATATCTATATATATCAGGGGTGGTCCATGCTGGCCCTTCCACTCCTGGACTTTATTCCAACCTGTTCTAAATTGTTTAATTGAACCAATTAAACCTCCATCCAGACCCTGAAGTAGGTCATTATTAGTGATGGGCACCAATATCAATATTTTGATATGATATCGATATCGTTCAATAGCGATAATAATTTCCGTATCGCAATATCGTGGGATTAAAAAAAGAATAATTCACGTATGCTCGCAGAAACATACTTTGTATTGCTAATACTGCTAAAAATACAAACGCAGTATAATCAAGTTTATTTTATATTAAGACACAACAAACCCTAAATATACCAATCACAGTCAGTCTCGTAGGCAAACACCACACACTACAGTACTATTTAACCATTGTTTTCCATTGATTGGTGTTTAGGTAGCAAACGCTATTTACATGCTGCATTAAACACTACTGGCCGTCCGCTTTGCATTATTTTGAGATATGCACATGCGTTCGCAGTTCATTACATTTTGTCCTTGTGATTACTTACGCTATTATTAATGCATTTTTAAAATGTGAACTTTCGGTATTATAAATGAGATTAAATGAGTACTTTTAAAACATCAAAACACATCTCAAAATAATGCAAAATTCAGCCTGACGCCATACTTAATACTTTTAGAGGTGTCGTGAGTCAGTATTTACATGCAGCAGCTGAAGATTCAGTTACTTCCGGATTGGCTAGAACACAAACAACCCCGAAGTCTGTGAAGTACAGAAATATTTCAGTTTTGAGGTGGCTGATGATGGAATAGTAAAACAATATAACAAGAACTTGTTTTCTCCATGGATATTGTGAAGCAAAGCACCACTAAGTTAAAGTAAGTTATTGCTTTTCATATGTAAATATCTGTTAACGTCTATATATGTAAACATGTTTGATATTACAATTGTGTTATTATATTTTTCTGTGTTTTGGAAGACTTTGATATAATCTACATCAGTATTGAAATACGTGCACGATATTGATATACAATTTTCATACAATTGCCCACCACTAGTAATTATATCAATTACCCGTTAAACCTGGCGTGGAATGGCTCCCCAGGACCTTGATTGGTTTATACTGATATGTATATTGTTATGTACCAGTATATATATATATTATGAAGACATATATGTTGTGTCTTTAAAATCTCTTTCTGCAAAGGCTTTGTGGAGGAATATAGTGACTGATTTTCTTTAATTTGGTTCCTCAATGTACAACCCCCCCCCCCCCCAAAGAATATGCCATAGAAGATGAAACTGGAGTTAGATTTGGTTTGGAAAATGGTAGATTTAATTAACTTTAATTAATTAGCTCACAGCTTCATCCAGCAAATAAGGCTTAAATGGGTCATTGCCTTTGGGTTTATGCTTATTTTAGTTTTAGAGGAAGATGTAACCACCATCAACACATCAACATAACTTTTAGAAGAACTGAAGGCAAAAATGCATAAATATTTATACAGCAGCCACAAGATTATGTTTTTTTTTATATCCTGCTGATCTTAAAATAAATATCACAGTGTGAAATTCTTTAGAAGTCCTATTTCAATACCTATTTGTGCAGCTGAACACAGAAATTGCTGTCGATTAAACAAAGGTATTTGGTTACATCAGTTATGAAAATATTTGAGCAGGGACAAAACTGGATTTTTCTTCAAAAAAGATCAAAGCCAAATACAGTTCTCCCCCGATATTTCACCATTCAATTATTCACTCATTTGGTTAATTCACTATTGACAGTAAATTGCAGTCCTATATTTTCCTATATAAGGGCCCTTCACTAATTAATTGTTTTCGAGTTTTCTTTTTTTTCAATTTGTAAGTCAAACAGATAAATAAACAGGGAGCACTGGATCGTCTATATTATGTGACACTTTGGGGAAGTATTTTGCACTTATTTGGCACTAAGCAGGAGTGCCAGTATTTCTTTGGCAGCTGTTATGTCTACAGTATGATTTGTACTGTCATTATTGCTGCTATTACTAAAAAGAGACTGGAGACAAGGATCCTGTCTGGGATATCCTCACCTGGATTCATGGGGAGTTTGACCAATAGGAGATGAAGAAGTGCAATGAGGTTAACTATCTCCCAACCATGCAAGTGCAAAGGCAGTACTCCCTGAAATCTCTAGCATGACCAGGATTCAAACAAGCCAGTTCTTGATCTGTGATCCAACCTGTACTGTGGTGCCTTTACTGGGTGAACCACTGGAGACTCGTATATTTAGTTATGACCTTTCCCTGGTGTCTGTTTTTTTGCCTGGAGAAGAACGAAGATGACTTTGTGATAAACAAGGCATTTCATTAAATCATGAAGATCTTGTTGTTCTCTGAATGTTTTCATTGTTCTACTATATGCAGTTTTCAAGTACCATGATGTAGCTGATGAATGTTTACAATGCTGTTTCCTTGTACTCCTAAATTGAAAGTCAATTCATGGCCTCACTCCAGTTTCTTAACTCTGGTAGATCTTGAGTGTGTGTATTCAGACTACATGTAATGGTCTAATATGATTTAGGTTTATATAAACAAAAGACTATTAGCCTTGTCCTTTCACCAAATCTGAAATCTGCCATTTTTAGACAAAGAAGGAAAACACGTTTCTATTGGCTTATGAAAATGTGTGTCTCAAAATTGAACAGCTTTTCTAGGTGTGCTTTGTTAATGCCAAGCTGTAACCCTAAACTATAACCTTTGTAATTCTTTTGGTTTCCTCTGCTTCTGTCTAGTACCTGCTGTCCCAGACTATAATCACATGGTTTGTTGTGTGGATTACAGCATGCCCTACTAGTATTGCAAGCTGGGGAACCTTACTGTGAATATGCAGAAGTATAAACTAGGGTTTAGATCAGGGAAAAGTTCAAATGTACCAGTGTTTTTTTTCTATTCTTATGTTGCAGATTGAACCTCTGATTCAGAAAGGCCATGAAAATGTGGTCCATCACATATTGGTGTATCAGTGTGATAGCCATTTAAATGACAGTGAACTTGAGTTGGGTCATGAGTGTTTCCATCCCAACATGCCAGATTCATATTTTACATGTGAAAGTGTTATTTTTGCTTGGGCAATAGGAGGAGAGGTAAGTATATATCTTATTAATATTAGTAGTAGTAGTAGCAGTAGTAGTAGTAGTATTAGTAGTATTATTAGTCATAGTAGTAGTCTTACATTTATAGAATGTTTTTTTTTTTAGTTCTACCATACTTTCCCCATGGTTATAATATGCATTTACAATCGTTTTACTTTACTATACTGTGCTTTCTAGTTGCTTTATAAGGTTAGTCTAGGAAACGCAAATATTGGTTGCAAGCCCAGTTGGAACTTAACCTTTTGGAATGCTTTGGTCCAAATATTACGAGATACTGTTAATGCTACTGTAATTTTGTTTTGACAACATTTTATATATGTATTTTTTTCTTGTAGCTCAGGTTCTTTTTGTAGAAATTCAGTACCAATATATTTGTATTAGGAAGCACAAATAATGCTGATAATTTAAATGTCATTTCATATTTTCCAAAGAATTCATATGAAGTAAATATCAATTCATGGTACATTCTACATTTACATATTTAACACAAGCACTGTTCTTATTTCACATGAATATGCACTTTATTTTGAAGTGTAACCTCATATAGTGATAATTAACTACAGAATATGCAGTGTTTCATTATCATGATAGTTATTATTATTATTATACAAACTTGATTTATCATATTCCTATTGTCTATTCAGCCATTAAATGAAGAGACTAAATTGACCAATTAAAAAAGTTCAACCAGGCATATGTTTTTTTTTTCTATTTGAAGAGCAAATCAATTGGTTGAGTTATTCCACAGCCTGTTAAATGGCTAGTGACTGTTATTTAAACTTGCAGGCTTTCACGTACCCACCTCATGTTGGTGTTTCCATTGGTACATCACTAGATCCTGTGTATGTTTTGATGGAAATGCACTATGATAACCCAACATATCAAGCAGGTAGGCATTTTTAGCTTCTATGCTTGTTTGGTGACCCTAATTTTATTTTATGCAAAAGGATATGATATGATATGTTTTTCACATGGCTGTAAAGCTGGTATTAAAAACAAATGAAAAAAATCAGCTATATTTTGACAGCTATGAAAGTGCAGGTCTGTCTCAGAGTCATAGAAATGATAGGCCTTTTGAAAGTACAGGTCAGTGTCAGTTTCAAAAAGTCTTTCAGTGGCTGGAGCATGTTGTGCTGGTTTCAAATGTAAAGCCTTTATCACATGTAGGCTGTTCTGACTTGGAACTTCTGTAATAGAAAGTGGGTAAGGCAATGCCACTGTTGTATAATAACATAACTTCTTGGAGATTCAAATCTTTGGACATGAACTGGACCAAAAAGTAAAAAGAATACAGAAATAAATACAACCACAGCCCATTTAAATACACCATAATTAACAGCATAGCAGGAGAACAAAAAGTTTGAAAAATACCATGTATGTTGCAACCTTGAATGATAACGATGGCAAACCAGTTGGACATGCTTTCTTGGAGATAATCTTATTTGTAGTGTTTTAAAAGGAAACTTACCACCAATACTTAAAACAGGTGGAAACATTTAGGGATAGCATATGTTTCTTTAATCCTTGGAAAAAGACTATAGTAGGCAATTGTTTACTTTTTACTGGGTTTCTGATGACCAGATGATTCCTCTGGTCATTACTGTTGTTCCCAGACAAGAATGTAATTACTGAGGAGTCCCTGTGTTATTCTGCAGATTTAAAAGACAGCTCAGGCCTCAGACTGTTCTATACCCCGGTGCTGAGGGAATATGATGCTGGTGTGATTGAGACTGGAGTCTGGGTCAGTCTGTACCATATGATCCCACCAAGCTTACCTGAATACATTTCAGAAGGGCATTGCACTACAGAGTGTCTCCAGGAGGTAGGTCTTAGTTATATCAGAATAAAAATGGTAGTTAATTCAAAGTATTAAACTTCAGCCTCAATGAAATGACAATAGTGAGATAATGTTTTATCAACATATTCCTGTTTTAGTTTATATTATATGTAAGCAAATAAAAATCAGGTTCTTGTTTTACTTGGCATGACAAATGCCGTCCTATCACATACATGTACTGTACTGTATGGTATAATTAAAGAAAACGTGGCTGATGTTGTCTTTCAGATGTGATTTGTCACTCCTGTTGCCAAATCTCTATTTAGAAATCCCTGAACCATTTAATCTGTCCTTGTTCGGAATAATGCGCTGTATTGTAAATTATAAACCCTCAGGTTTTGAGTTGATATGCCATTATTCTACCGGAAGAAAAAAACCCAATACAAAAAATGTCTTTGTACACAACAGTTGATTTTTATGTCTCACAATATTTCCCTATCAGTGGGCATCAGCTGCTGCTATACTTACCTTTAATTTATACTGCTCTTTAGGCCTTGGAACTTGAGATGCCATCAGGAATTCATGTGTTTGCTGTTCTCCTTCACTCACACCTTGCTGGACAATCACTAAAAACAAGACATTTCAGAAATGGGGATGAACAGCAGCTGCTGGCTTATGACGATGCATATGACTTCAACTTCCAGGAATTTCAATACCTGAAGGAAGAAAGAACACTACTGCCTGTATGCAAATATGATTTTCCACTCCATAAATAACAGTCTATTACAAGAAACAGTACTGCATTGCATATAATGCTCTCAGAATATTAGAATATTAATCTGAATCTGAATCTGAATAAAAAAATATCTTAATACATGAACTAAATAAATGTAGGAATTTGTGGTGGCAAATCGCTTTAATTTTACAACTACATCGAATGCAAATGAAATCTTACATGCCATATTTATCCCACCTAACATTAACCCCAATCATAACCAAATATCTAACCAACCAGATCTACAATCTGTAATGAAAGAAACAAAATAACACTGTTGAACATTAATAAACATTTCTAGCAACTTTTAAATCTCAATTTTTGCAGACAAATAAGGCTATAAATAACTGCCAATTTTCTTTTTCTTTATTTCTATTTCTCTTTGTTAGGCACTATTTGGTTGGTCTCAACATTCAAAGTAAATCTTTATGAATATTTTCAACCCCAGTAATAATAAATTGTAAAGCCAAAGATAATATATTTATGTGATTTTTTTAATCTGTTTTTTATCTGTTGTTTTATCTGTTTTTAGGGAGATAATTTGGTGACTGAATGCAAGTATAACACCAAAGATCGTAAAAATATGACATGGGTAAGAAATTCACCTGATTTACTATCATTAAACTTTTACTACAGATACATTTAATTCTTAGTCACTAATTTAAACCCACCTCTGTTATTTTCAAGTATCCCAAATATCTCCTGTTGGCTTAAATCTTCCAGTCCTATCTATACACATTTGGGTTAGGCCTAGTGATGTTAAAAATATAACATGGCTGACATCACTTTCCCTTTAAGGTAATATTGTAGATTATTATGTGGGGATATTACATAGTCCTTGGTGGTAGAATACTGTAATTTAAAACAAGCCCTGCATCTACTTTGATTGCAGTGTGTTGAATGCAAAAATGTCATTCAACAATAGATATTTTAACACTTTCTTTAGGAAATGATGATGAACAATTTTAAGATTCTGACAACCATCCAATCTGCCTGAATTTATGGCTTCTCTCGGCTCAACAAACAGCCTGCAAATACAGCGCCAGACACCAATCTGTTATGTCGGTGTTAACAGCTGTTGGCTCATATTCTGAAACAAATATCAAAATGATAAATGTGAGTGATGATGGTAAATATGCCATTTATGATAAATTGTTCTTCTTTGCACTTATAATTACCGCTGCTCAGAAAGTAAGGTCTTCTAAAATGTGAAGGTGTTATTTTGCGAGATGCACAGGCCCGGACATTCTAAAAGATTTCAACAAACAAAACAAAACACTTATACAAAACAATATGGCACGATGGCCAAAACAGACACAGAACTAACAAGTATCATGCTAGTCTAAAACTAGCACGAGTAGCAATTGTTTTCTCTTTTAGTTTCACTTATCTCACGACTCTCGTCTCTCGTTCCGCCTCTGAACACACTAACCCTGTTAAGCGAAAGCTGCTTGTTTTTATATTGTGGCTAAGGGATTGTGCTCCGTCTTTCGGGTGAGACGTAGTTGTAAGTGACTCTGCAGCTGATGCATAGTTCACACACCCTAGTCTCTGTAAGTCGCCTTGGATAAAGGCGTCTGCTAAATAAACAAATAATAATAATAATAATATGTTGTCAGGGCCCTTGATTAATCTGGAGGGCTGTACAAATGCTGTAGTGTACTAATGCATTGTTTCAAATAAAGTCCAACCAACAGTACTGCAGTTCCCTGTGCTAGAATTGTGCGTGAATAGTTTTAGGAGCATGACAGAGACTTCAGGCATCTTCCATGGCCACCAAAATCCAATTGAGAATGTTTGGGATGAACTTCAATTACGTATTCGTCATCACGATCCTCTGCTTACCCCTCTGTACCAGTTCAGTGAAATATTAATGACTAAATGGATTAACATCCCTCAAGACACCTTCCAGCACCTTATGGAGTCTAGTGACATACAGTACAGTTACAAAGTAAACTAAACCTTGGAGTCTCAACTTAAAGATGTGACCACCCCCCCCCCCCCCCCCCCCCACAGTAATGCTCAGTTCTGACTACAAGTTCCCGGTATTACCTTAGAACACCTGGTGTTCCTTCCACTGAACTTCCTATCACCTGCCATTGCTTTCCTTTCAGTCCTTTCTTAAATTGTCTCTGTAGCACTACAGTGCTACAAGGGTTTTATTTTTCAATCTGTTCATTTTACAGGGTGGCTTAAGTACCAGAGATGAAATGTGTCTCTCCTTTCTACTTTACTATCCGAGAATTAATCTAACCCGATGTGAAAGCCTTCCACAGATAAGAAAACAGCTTACATTTATTGGAGTAAAAGAAATGTATACGACAGTCACGTAAGTGGATTTCCTCTTCACGACAATAGGTCCAGTCTTGTAGATACTAAAATAATGAAAAACACACCTGAGAACAGTCCCATGACGTTTATTTGTTTAACCATGTGTCTTATGTATGTGTTTTACAGTCAGTTTATATGGTTTTGCAAACATCTATGAATCTATAAACCACAACAAGACCCACGACAACACAAGGTTTTTTTTTGTAAAGATTTGTACATTCGCTTATAAAACTGTGGTAAGTCTTACAAAATGTTAGAAATGTTACTTCTTTCTAGTTGTGGTGTAATATAAACCATTGTTTATGTTAAATAGACAGGCAGTCACAAAAATAGTCCACATTGTGGGTGTTTTCAAAGAGATGTGTTTGTGTTCATACATCTCTTTAAACAAATTAAGTCCATAGTGTAGCTTTTAGTTGCTCTGATAACAAATCTTGACCACCATCTTTGTACTACAAAGGCTCTGAACAGAAGCTTATTGGCAGGGCAATAAACTGTGCAGGAAATGAGGTGGGCTAGTATTCTGAATATGGCGTATTTTGAAATGTAAACTAAACTAAGTGACCCAATGAGCGATGATCTGCAAATGACTCATTCACTGAGTAAGAGTTATACTCTTCGTAATTGTAAATAATACTGTTTAAAAATAAATGTGGGGTTATTGAAATAAAACAAAGCTACAATGTTAATGGGTCTGCAGTCGGTAGCTATCCAACAGCACTGGCTGTGCTTATAGTATCGTATTTAGCTTGATTCATGGGTTTGCAGCGATCCTGAATCTTTAAAAGAGTACTCTGTCGAAACTGACGGGTTTCATTTGTTGTTGTGTTGTGGTTGTCTGTAGCAGAAAAACTACTAGAGTGTATTTCGAGAAGTGAAAGCATGTTTAGACTAGATGCACTTCTTTGATACTGGAACTCACTTTGACAGTCAATACATGTAACCCTTTTTCTATCCAATGATCTGTCACAAGTCCTTCAGTTTGAGTGCTTTGCTACATAATGCGGTTCCGTGACAAATTTTATATACAAACAGTGACCAATACACTCATTAAATCCTGGCATGCTAAAATGGTGCCGCAGGAGTCAGGAGTGCGATGAACATGCGTCAGTACTGCATTGAATCTCCCAAAAAATGTATGCGTTAATTGCAGAAGTTAACTTGAATATATATATATATATATATATATATATATATATATATATATATATATATATATATATATATATCTTGATATATATCTTTGACATTTTTGATGCCAGATCATGGAAACCAAAATACTGCAGAGTATTTTTGGTTGTAATATGAACTATGTGAAAAGGTTAACGTGTCTGGGTTGTGGATGTGCCTTTGGTTCTTTCTTCTTACAGCTAGAATATTACATTATTCATACCCCAATAATATCACACTTGTTAAAATCTTGACATTATGTGATGGATTTATTATGTTATCTTTATTATTTAAAGAAATTAAAAAACAAATAAAGAAATGGGCTTTTGTTTATCGCATTGGGGCTTACAGAGTCACATGTTACATGCGCCATTTTCATAATATTAGGTTGACCCACATTTAAAAATATGTGGAGCTGCATGAAGAATGTAGGTTAGTATTTAGAGCCTTAGCCTCGAGGGAATGATGATGGCCTGCAGGCCAGGAGTGCTTGTTTTGAACTGTTAGTGGCCTATTGGCCATGGAAGGTTTGACCTGTTAGTGGCCTGCGGGCCAGGGCAAAGGACGGGGTACGGACTTTATACCACAAGATCCTCGTACTGCAGAGGTCGGCCTCATGGGCCCCCAGGACCCCCTGAAAAAACAGAAAAATCGTCTGACTCTGCGGAGAATCCTGGAGGCGCTGCCTCGTGGACCGGGCCATGTCCCCAGAGGACGGAAAGGTTCATAACCCGGAAAGAAGGAAGGAAAATGAATCCCTGTCTCCAGGAGCTGCCCTCAAAGAGGTGAGGCAAGTCCTCCGAGGCCAGGCACTGGAGTGCGCCTGCAGGGGTATCTGAAAGACAGAGCTTGTTAGTATTTGGACTTTAGTATTTAAGGATTGTAGATGACTACAGCTCTTACTGGTACAGTGAGAGAGAAACAATAGTCTCTGGGTGAGACACGAAACTAGCACATGAGCTGTGAAAGAACAGTGTGGCCGGTGGTCCCCTCTGATTTGCTGTGGCTGACTAGAGGCCAGGGAAGTGAGACTCACTAACCCCCCAAAAGGATGGACTACCGGTTCCCCGCAAGAACCGCACCTGTGAAGACAAAAGACCATGTGCCAATGCACAACATAAAACAGGGAAGAGGGACAAACTAGGACAAAGAGAGAGATGGTTAGTAAAACAGGCTATGTGAAACCCTCTGCTCGGTGGAGAGGAAAAAAAACCCTCTGTTGGTCCTGGCGGAAAGGGTGCCCCCACTCTGGGCATACTAGCAATTGATTGGCGAGCTGCTGAGATGTCTGCAGGAAGAGAATGAATGTAGGAATGAACTGCTGCTGATGACCAGCGACCCATAGTTTTTATAAGGTGATGACTAACGTTGGCTTTTGCTGCTGATGAGACTGCGCCAGTACTAAATGAGTGTGGGGTATAGAACTGGGGAGAGGGACCTGCTTTGGAGATAAGAGAAGAAAGGTGAGTTGTGAACCAGTGTCTTGTAATGACATTACGGGAACATTCGATAAACAGGGGATCTAGGGGACTGAAGGTTTTTTTGACAGATAGGAACCTGGACAAGGAAGCGTAAGGGCAGAGATGGGAGTTTATCTTGGATAATTGAGTAAATTGTCAGTCTTTGATGAGTGAAGGAACAGAATGAAATTATTATCAGGAATTATTGAATGGTCACAAGAATGAATACCTATGACTAGGAAACTGGATAGTGATGGTACTGTGAATTCTACCTGGTCCGACATAGGACCGCAAAGGGTTAATACCTATGGATGTATTCATGTATTTGTGGGGGGGGGGGGGGGGGGGGGATTAGATGTTTGATGCAAAAAGTCTTGTGTTTCTTAATTTGTAGTTTCGTGATGCATTACTTTGTCTGAAATTGGTTTTGACAAATATAAAAATCACAAAATACAAATTGCAAACATATAAATATTATTCTTATAATAAAATTATGCAACACAAGCCGTATGTTTAAGATTGCATTTGCTGCATATGTTACCTTTGAATGATTTTATATCATAATCCAGGGAAATAACTTGTTCTTAACTTTGCATGTTCACCTCACATGCCCTTAAGCTGAGACAGAAGAACAGTTTAAAGAATACATTATTTATGTTCCTAGTATTCAGAACAAAACCAACAAGCCTAATTTGCTGTTGGTCATGAGTCTTCGGCCCACGTAATGATGGAATTCTGCAAATGAGAACCATCTGAATTTGTTACCCTACAGGTCTATTGCTGTCTTTCTTTGTACTGCTGAGTGCAGTGAACTTGTTTTTAGGAACTGAAAAGTTGTGTACAGGTCCTGCTGTGCAGTACTAAAAAGATTATAGTAAGATAAGAATAAGTAGTAACTTTCCCACAAACGTGCTATGACTGCATTAATAAGCAGGGGCTTTATTTATGGAATATTGTGTGATATATAGCAAATCAGAAAAAAAAACATTCTTGAAGGACTATGTGGATTTACAGGACTTTGACACATTTTTACTCTTTGAAAAAGATCATGGAAAAAACAAAACTGTTGTATCTGTTAATGTAAGCAATGTACTGGAACAGCTCTATAAAAACAACAACTTGTGTTGCAATTATGTAAAACAATGACTTCTTGCAGCCAGAATGGATTTTTTTTCCAGAACTTTGATGTCATCATACCATCATTGTACTATAGTATTCTCGATTTTGGAAATGCACGGGGTAGGCCAGTGTTAGCTTGGAACAATTAACATCGTTCCATGGGTCACAATGTGTCAAATTCAAGGGACAAACTGAAGAATCATCATCTTACTGGGACAAAAATACACGTCCTTATCTACTGTAATCCTGTTGCAAATCGTGTGTTAAAAATACCTATTGCACTATATCAAACAAAATAGCACAAGGGCCAATTAAACAAAAGGCAGAGACAGAACACTGAGCTACACCAGTGCTTCCCCACAATTGTCAAAAGTACATTCTCAGAATTTTCAAAACATACATCTCTGAATATTGTCAAAACAGGTTAATCTGTTTATACTATACATTTTTTATACACATATAAATTATAAATGCAGTATTCAAGTTGATATACATACCTCCAGACTGTGGCCGATAAATCTTTGAAATCTCAGCTACAAACGGAGCCCTCCATCAATAAATAAGCTTACGGTCCTTAAGATCATAGCATCAAATCACTGTGGAAAAATATTTTAATACAAAATACTTCTTTTCTAATGATTATATTATTTAAAGCCTTTCTTTGAACATGAATTGATTTGAAGTTAAGACACACTCTTTATCAAGTTCATGTTACAGTGTAGTGATTCTAATAGCAAAGCACATATTCATTTAGGTACTCCTTGGAGATATAAAAGAACACTCCAGTGACATCTACTGTAAATCCAGGTGGCCATGATTAGGTATATAAAATTGGAATGTTTCGGTATTATCATTATAAAGTCTTACAAAGTCATTGTAAACACCATCTTTAATGTAATGCACGTTTAATTATTGGTATGTTTTAAAGATGCATGCTATATGAAAAAGCCCCTCCTTAATTACTTACAGAAGTCTAACCGTATGCTGTATATGCAGCTGTATTATTCAGCCTAATGGTATTTCTTAAGATAAAATTAGTTTATTGTACAGGTTAGCTGAGGCCTGAAGTTCCGAGGCATAAAGGAAACTTAGTGAACCCAGAACTAACAAATAAAATGTAGAATAAACATGGCAGGGAGATGATGACTTTGTATAAACATAAGGGGACACCAACAATACAGAATTACATCATTGTAAGTAGAATATATACAAAAAACAAAACAAAACAAAAAAACAGCATTACCAATTTAGAGTATTATCTGGTTGTTTTTACTTTTTTTCCTCCAAGCACCTGGCCATTTATAATCAAAAGCCCTAAGAAGTACAACAATCTTACCTTCACGGAAGCCATGGACAAATTCAGCTGGTCCGAGAAAAAGGGGAATGCCTTTAATGACCTTGTACGTCAACTACCAATGAATGTGAGATGTTCCAGACATGCTCAGGAAAGGTGGTCGGTGAGTAACTATTTCAAATCATGCCTGAACATATTCCTCATTCTCCTCCCACAGTCTATGAGGTAGATGTATTAAAATGTTACGCCTGTCAGAAGTCTGGGGCGAAATGTACTAAACAAGCGCAATGCTGTTAGTGACTTTTTAGGGAATGCTTTGCGGCAGCAGTTTTTCTTTGCAGTTCAGCCTTAGATGAATATGTAATTATGGGCGTTCCTGCATAAATTCACAAAAAGGGGGAGGGGCTAGTGTAAATTAGGGTTCTCAAACATTATAATGAGATGTACTAAAGCTGCCAGCAATTGCAACACTTACAATTGCATCAATTTTTGAAGAACTTTTGAAAGCATGTTTTAAACAGTCGCAATAGTTGCTGGCATTTCCAGGTCCGCTTTTTCTCGTGCATTGTCAGTTGTGCTCAGTGCATTTTTAAAGCAAACACACAAGTACCAAATTTTCACTACAGTCAGGGTGTACTCACAAGCCTTGAAAATGAATTTCTATGACATATCTGGTTTTCTCAACGTGTTGGGAGCAATAGACTGCACAGATGTGCCACTAACCCCTCCAGCTCATTCTGAGCATCTGCATAGTACCACAATCTATTTTGTCTAAATTGCCTAGGCTATTAAGCAGGCCAAGTTAAATATAATGATCTTTTTTTTTTTTTTAAACCGCTAAAATCATTTACTTTCAATTTAAAAAAATATTTTATTTGCATTGTACAGTAATGTGTAAAATGCAGCAGCATGATTTATTTTGTGTTACCGGTAGGCTAAAGTAAAAAGAAAGTGTGCTAGGTGTTTATTTGATTTTACTACTGTACTGTATACTGTACAGAATTATATGTTTATATAATGTAATGTGTAGCTTACCCAAAACACGTTACTGTTATTTCAGCGCAATGATTTACATTTAAAATGCATTGAGCACTATAAATGTATGTGTGTGCAATTTTATTGTATTGTTTTTAAACCCAACACCTCCATATGTTGGACAAACATGTCCGGTATAGCGAGGGGCTAGTGTGTGATTATGAAAAGCTTTTTGGGAGTGAAGGTGGGGGCCCCACTATAGAATATGATGGGATTAAACTGCCTTTCTTATTAAAATAGGTAAAATGAAGACGGAACAGAATGCATTGTACAGATGACGTTTAAATTTAACAAAAACAATGTTATTTTGATTTTGCATCCTTGCATGTATAGACATTATCATTCGGGGCACCCTCTGCTGCAGCAAACCACAACTCAACTGCCGCTATTTTATTTGAACAACGTCACCCGACTCCCGGAATGTGTAATGCTACAGATCTCGCTAAGAAGACGGAACAAATATTTATATTAGTATATTGCGGCTCTTTTCATTAACATATTTTCTCTTAGTACATACGACAAAATACAAATTGCGGTATGTTTGCGCTGTGACTGCCCGATCTTAGTACATCTACCCCTATATATCAAAATAATAAGAGACTAAGATTTTTTTACCACTGACACATTTTCTTTAGTGGAACATTAAAATTATTTGTTTGTATGTTTTCATGTCTACTCAATATTGTAACTGTATTATGGCTTTCAGTTCTTCCTCATAAAATCAAATGTTCATATTTTTTAAATGGTCATTCAAAGTGAAGCATTCTTGGATAAAAGTTACAAAATGTCTTTAAATGGCTCTAATGCATTTACTGAGTAAATTCATTCATGCAATACAATAAACAAGTGAATTAGCAACCATTATTGCTGAGAACACTCTCCTCAACAGGAAAACAAAGGAACACAGCAAATACCTTAGAATTTGAAATAAGCCAAAAATAGGCTGTCCTAGGAAGACTGAAAGACGGGGCCAAAAAATTGTCATGAAAGCAGCAAAGGTGGCTAAGAGCCACAAAGTGGAGAAGCAGTTGTCCATCATCAAGCAGTTATAAATAGGCTGCATGAATCTAAACTCAATGGCAACGCTGCACAAAAGAAGCCATTCATTAGTTTAAAAACAAAGGATCCATTTTGCGAAGGAGCATTTTGCAGGATGCCCCTGTGGAATTCACCAATTCTATGGCCAGCTACGCCATTTTAGCCCCATAATGCTACATGCGTGAAGCTACATGACAGAAGGGTGACCATATTTCCAAAGCTCAGACCCGGGACACATATTTAAAATAGTTGTAAAACTATACAAGCAGTGTGTGTGTGTGTGTGTGTGTGTGTGTGTGTGTGTGTGTGAGTGTGTGAGGGTGTGTGTGTGTGAGGGTGTGTGTGTGTGAGGGTGTGTGTGTGTGAGGTGTGTGTGTGAGTTTTAAGAAGGCTTCTTATTTGAATATATTGCTTTTTTCATTGTTTTCACATTAAACTAACAAAAATCAAGAACCTCTGACTTTTTTCCAATTCATGGCTACGTTTAACTACATGTGCTAACCATATGTATGCATTGCTATTTTACCATTTAAATGTTATAATTTAGCATGCTTTTTATTTAGTAAAGTAACGGATATGAAAAATATTATTCTGGAACATAGTATTTTACACATTCCTTTTATGTTTTTTTGGTTATTTTATTTCTCAATTAACCTTTAATATGGTGATTTTAGTTAGTAATACTGAATTATTTTTACTCACTGTAATCCATACCCTTTGCTATTTTTTTTTTTTTATTTAATCCATGACAAATCTTTCAAACTGCCTGCTGCTGTACCTCGCAAGCAGCTGGACTGAAACCCTCCATAGTAGAGATTTTATATGTTAATTATTTTCAGGAGTACTATCTGGCACAGTTGCAAACCAGGACTTTTTTAAGGAAAAAATGTTGAGACAATGGGATGGTTGATGGGAAATGCAGACAGTCCCAGTCAAACCAGGATGTCTTGCCACCCTACATGACAGCTATTTTTCAGTAGTTTTGGGGAACTGCTGTGCTAATATGGCAGCCTATCAAGTACTCACAACAGCAGCACTATAGTAAGATGCCCCCAAATTATACTGATTCCTAAATTGTTGTAATAATTGCCTGGACACGCAGGATAATAAAATAACGCCACCAACACCACCAGCACAATTAAGAAGCCCACACATGGTAGGCTACTAGTTCCAAAAATTATTTTCCTTAATTTTGCAGCCCTGTTTTAGATGAGCGTTGTTGATTTGTCCAGAGCAAAATGGAGTGGGATGGCTGCAATCTTATTCTCTGTACAACAGAAGCTATTCAAACTGTGGGTGTTCCTGGAACATTAAGTACAATTTAGATGTCAGAGGAGGTAATACTAAATACTACATATAAATAATAATTAAATAATACATTCATTATTAAGAAAAAAATAAAACAGTGTGAGTGTTTGAGAATACAATCCCCATGAAAGTATAGGGAGGATTGTGGTCTAGACCAGTGGGTCTCAAACTGGGGGTTGCGAACTGTATCCTGGGAGGGCGTTAGAAGGTTCAGGATTTTTTTTTTTTTTATTACAGCGCACATCTTAACCTAGGTTATACCGTATAATGGGCGGATACTTTGTTTTGGTTTTATTGGTGGTTTTGATTGGATCGCCAATAATACTTCCACCAGAGGGTTGCATACAGTGCTCATAGCGATCCCGCAGTCTGGTATACAGAACAGGTTAAAGAAGCTCTGGACAAGGGGAGTAATATGTCAGATGTCAAAGTGGATATGAGAATGGCAGTGACGAAGACAATTTATTTGAAAACATTAAAAGTAGACCGGACATTTCCATCAATTGATTAAAATAAATCTAGAATTGATGAATGCGGTCAGAAACCCAGAGACAGTGTAAACTACACCTGCTATTGTAGTAGGACTGTTCTTTTTTTGTGTTATACTTTTTTTTTACAAAGGTTTAATTAAGTAACAGCTACAGTTGTTTGTGTCAGACTTGTTAGAAAGTGTGTAACAAAATAGTTGATTGTTATTGTCGATACGTTGTAGATTAATGCAGGCATCGTGCAGGTATCGCAAAGTCCAGAATTGAACAAAAAACATTAAAATAAATTAGTTTTGCACCGTATAAAACTGGGCTGATTTTGCCAGTGCTTGCTAGTTTAATAACCAGTTTGAAATGATTTTGAAGCAAATTAAAACTTTCGTTTTGGATTAATTGTTATACATGTAGCAATACTGCCCTACAATTAATATTGCATCTCAGTACTGTGATCATTCCCTGTGTTATGTTGTGAACCATAGGTAAGTTTTAACACTGAGAGATAGCAAATGTTTATCGTTAAAGTTTACCAGTACCTTAAAATTAAGTGCCATATAAGAACGATAAATACTGAAACTGATTTGAAGGCCTTCTTTGTTGTTCTCCAAGTTGCTGCAGTTACATTGTAGATGGGGGGTGAGGGGGTCAAGTTACACAGACAAGAGGCAGGGGGGCACGGCCCAAAAAGTTTGAGAACCACTGGTCTAGACAATTATTTCTTTGTCCTAGTACATATGAATTGAACAATAATAAAGACAATAACAAGTATTATTCAAAATATGGTTTATTAGACAATACTCATTCCATTATTGCATAGTAATATAACAACAAGCAATTATAGCAAATCTGTTCTTTGACAGATTATATTAGTCACCTAGCTTACAGTAACAGCAATAGATTTATCAAGCCTACCTGTACACTAGACAGTCTTTCTCAAGATGGGGTTGGAAATTTTATCCTCTAGATCAGAATTCCCCAAGTAGTGCCCAGATGCTTATGTACTTTTTCCATATATACCAGCTAACAACCAGCTTTAGACTAACTGTATGCGTGCCCTAAGCTAATTGGCAGTTACAACCTTCGGTGACATTACCCCCAGTTTCCTTAACACACAACTATAATTGCCTGCATGGCCTTATTGGTTATACTGTATCAGGGTCATAACCTGCCTTGTACCTAATCATTTGCTAAACCCAAACAACCTAGCTTAATTTCCTCAAAACCATTACATCAATGAGTTCTTGCTAAACCTATCCTATTTACCACGAAATGTACTAATAACAGGATGTTCTGCTTTGTCAGACAAAACTTGCACCCCCAGCTGCATCTGTTCCACTCCCTCTTGCTCACACAACTTGTTTGAAATACATTAACCCTTTCTTTATCACAGTACAAAAGACACTGGTATACAGTCCAGTTGTCGTTTCCTACATTTCCCAATATTTTCCTACACAAAGCACAAAAAGTTACAAACCATTGAAATTTACACTTGGGATCTACTGTACTGTACTGAAGTGCAAACCCTAATCAGAAACATCATATGAACCACATTAAACTCAGAGCTATGTTCTTCAAAACAGTGAGTGCCCCCAAGAGGGAAGTAAAATAGAGTGATAGTCTATTCAGTGGCCTCTGCTTGTGGCCCCAGTGAGTTAAAGCGGACACCTACAGGGTTGGCTTTTGTCCTCCAGGACCCAGTAGCTCGTCATCATTTGCTGTCATGCTCCTGAGTGTAAAAAGAGGCAATTGGCTGAGCTGATACTAAATTATGAGTGAAATAATTGGCATCATTGGTAAGATTTATTCAAGTATTCAATTTTGTATTCTAGGCTCATGGCTTGATCGTGTCTCCCCCCAAAGTAAAGCAAACTGGTGAACCTCAACTTGCCACCTGCAACAGAGCATCACCACTGCACTTGAGTTCAGTGTTGCTACTCTTTCCAGTCATATGTGCTGCATACAGTACAATCAGGATCAGGTGGTTAATGTACCTGTAAACATGTTGAGTAAAGATTTGTCTGGAGAACACCAACATCTACTAGACATTATGTAATAGTATTCAGTGTGTTGCAGATTCCAAGAGATATGGCATTGTATGACCCTGTGAAAACTATAATGTAATATAGTGTATATTAAGCAGGACTTTTTTTTATTTAAACAGCCATTATAAGCATGAAGTATGTGCATAAAAGCAACAGCACATCACAGAAAACAGATGTAAGGACATTTTATGGAATCATGCCTATTCTGCCATATGATTTGTATGCAAAATATATGTGTCTGCACTGCATTCTAGTTACAGATAATAAGTAAACCTACTTTTATTATTAACAGTTGTTGATGTGATTAATGTATATGTATAAACTGAACCCGACAAAAACAGAAAGGTTGGTTCAACATGTTTTCCAGCAATATAGCAATAGATTTAAAAAGTAACCTATTAAGTATGTACAGTATGTAACCTTTTTCACTTTTGGTCTTCTGGATCTTCAATGAAGAAATGTTCGAGACAGCTGTGGAATTCCAAAACTCCAGCCTTCTTGGAAACTACAGAAAGAATCTGTAAAGGGCTCAGATTTTAGATATGTGTGAGACAAGGTTTTACCAGGGGTTTTGCAAGACTGTGCACATTGGGCCTCATTTACGAAAGGGCACTACATTTGTAGTTAGCGCACACATAAAGTAGTGAGCCTAACATGTGCGATAAATCCAAATTTACAGCCCCATTTACTAACAGAGAACGCATTAAATTACGCATAAATTGGCCTACATACAATTTCTATAGACATTTTCAGGTACGTTACGATATATAACTTTTTTTTTTCATGGTGTGGCCCACCAAGTGAACAGTCTTAACTTAAATAGCCCTTGCTGCCAGATTGAATTGATTCTCTAAACTGAATGAATCAAACAAATCGAGTCGGTAAAAAGAATCAAACTGCACATCACTAGTTTTCAGCCCAGAAAAAGTGGTTTAAATAGCGCGCCTATCAGTGGTTGTTTCCATGCACACTAATAAATGATCACTTCAATGCTCACACTAACATTAACGCCCTTTAGTAAATACCATGTGAATACAGCTCATTATTCTGAGCTTGATGTTCATTTAAATACATCAGCATGCATTACCATACAAATCACATATTCATTCTGATTACCAAAGTGTGTGCCATAATATGCCAAGGATTACACGCAATAATAAATAAAATTGCAATAGTAAATACGGAAATCATTAACATGCACACTGATTGCAATTATCAGTCATTGTAAAGTTTAGAGCCCTTTTGTAAATGAGGCCCATTAAATGATGCAAGTTCAAAAATACTGTATCCAAATCACTTGTATTGATTGCAAACAACAGGAAAACGTATGAAGTTTGGATCTCACTGTAGCCTGGTGTTGTTAATATTACTGTACTACTGGATTCAGCATTCAAGGTTCAAGCCCACAAGGCGACCCAGCAACAAAGGTTCTTTTGGTGCCACCAAGTGGCTGAACTGTATCTTGAAACTACTTTATTGTAACCACCTTTTCTTTGTAACATATACAGTACTTACAAAATGTTAACAGCAAAAACCTATAATAGTAATATTAGTAAGCTAGTTGTTAACTATTAATAAACTAAAAAAAACTGCCCATTACAATAAAGCATGCTGCAATACTCTAAATCAGATCATCTTGTATTTATGTTTTTGCAAATCTCCATTAATGTTCTGCTGTTAGGCTTTTATTAAGTGAAACATTTTGTTTTCTCAAAATGTGACTTGGTCCCCTGTTGTTCTGGAGAGCTGTCACAAAGACGGCCGGAGTGGGTGGCGTCAGACCAGAAGCAGGGAGTAAACAGACGACAGAGAGATGGGGTTTTGGTGAGGCTGAACGCGTGATCGCGTTCAGCATTTAATAAACAGAACAGAAAATAAAAGGTTGGAACAGACAAAAACACAGGACACGGCACTTGTAGCCAAAATAAACAGACGAACAAAACGGACTAGACAGTGCACAGACAGACGAACAAAACACGGTGAGCAGATAACACTAATATTTACGTTCTTAACGATTTACTTTACTCCTTCTCTCTCTCCCGTTCTCCACTCACCGAACACCTAACCCTGAGTGAAAGAAACGTGCATCTATATATACTGTTGTGCTGGGATTCAATTACTAATTAATTATTCACTTGAATCCCAGCACGTGAATTAATTCTGTGCAACCCCGTGCTCACATATTACATTTAACCAGCACATGAAGTGATTTGTGCTCTCCTCGTGCCTAAATACAAATCTACACTTTTTAAATACACGTGAAACACAGACCCATTTATATCCCGTGTACCAATGACTATACACCAACATTAACACACGCACGCAACACACAACACACAAATGCACACAGGGGCGGGGCGCATTGCCACAAGAGCTCAGACAGTGGTTTATGTAACAGACCTGTTACCACCATGGACGTCCTGTACTACAAGGATCAACTATGCTCCTGAAGTCAGTCTTCACATGTGTGCAGGCTTCTGCTAATTACTGTAGCTGTAACTGAACCAACAAGTGCTGTGACATTATGCAGTAGCATGGATGGTGGCTTATATCATAACAGAGAAACAAGATTTGTCATTGTGGTAGCATGATTATTAGAAGACCGTCCATAACTCAACAAAAAGGTAAGCTTATGTTCATAGAAGTGCTAGATTGTAGACAGAAATCGGTTAATGTGAATTAACATTTTTTCCTAATTCCACAGGAATGTCCAAATAAAGACACTGCAATATCAGTGGTAATTAAGGTTAACAACAGGTCATAATGTGGAATATGAACTATGGGTAATTCAAACTTCTACATTTAACAAAGTTGCACCTGTTACTTCTTTGTGAAATATGATTAATACATTTTGGGTTCTCCAAAGACAAACACATCATACTGTATAAACAATTATTAATAAGGTGAATGTTAACTGAAATAACATTTTGAATGCATTTAGTTTGGATATGTAGAAATCTGTGCAAGCATCAGGCTCATTGATTAGCTTGTTATGGTTTATAGTTATAGTTTATAGGTCTTGTACAGTATAATGAAAGCCTACTTTATTTTCTGAAGTACATTAGTCTATAAAGACTAATTAGTCTATAAAGACTAATGTATGGGTACTATTGTTTAAAAAAAGCTTATCATAATATCAGGGGTCAATATCTAACATCTAGCAGCACCAGCAACATTAAATTCTGGGGCTGGTGGACATGTTTAATATATTATTATTATTATTATTATTATTATTATTATTATTATTATTATTATTATTATTATTATTATTTTCTATTGCTTAGCAACCATAGATAATGATTTTTTTTCATTTGGTCTGGACTACTCACATGACCCACCCACACTCATCCACATCCACATAGAGAAAGTTTTGTGTAGTGTGGGAAGTTGTGAGGGGGCTTGATAATTTAGCACCATTAGGCTGTCTGGTGCTAAACTTTAAAACAGTTTAGCCCCTTTTTTCAAAATGATTTGCACCCCTGAATACCTATATCATTAACAAATATGTCTGTATAATTTTTAATTAATGTGTGCAGAGGAGGCTGCCTTATATTTTTAGCCAGTGAGGGGGTTTGTTCACATTTCCTGACAGCACCAGTAATGGTTTTAGGCACATGGAACCCATCCCTGAGGCAGCAAGGAGCCCTGTTGTCATGGCTCAGTTACTATAAAAAAACAACTTGTATTCACCTCAAGTCTGCACCAGAATGAATGACTTATTATTAGCCATTTTACCATTTGTTTTATCTATATTCCACAAGCCATAAACAGAAGGGGTTTAAAGCTGTGTGCAAGTGTATGAAATCATGGTGCACACAGGAAGTCTTCACCTTCTTTGAACATTGGACCACATTCTACAACAAGGACTATCTATACAGGTGGGACGGACTGCACTTAAATAAAAAGGGAACCAATCTACTCAGAGAAAGTATCCTCGAGGAGGTTCAAATGCATTTAAACGAGAAAGGAAGGGGGAGAAATTAACGAAAAAACTGAAGGGAGACTACATCAAAACAAGGGCAACAACTCAGGTAAAATGGCCATTAAATGTATTTATCTAAATGCTAGAAGTCTCAAAAACAAAATGTTGGAACTTGTGCTACTACACTAACAAGTAACTACGATGTGATAGGTGTTACAGAAACTTGGTTACCCGAGAGTGATGGAGACGAATATAATATTAGTGGGTATACACTGTATAGGAAAGACAGGCAGGTCAGAAGAGGTGGAGGGGTAGCGCTATACATCAAAAATAGTCTTGAAGCCCAAGTGTTAAATCTGGGAGATATAAAACAACGCAGAATCAAAATGGGTCCGAATAATGTACAAAAATTCAAAGGGCATAATAATATAGACTGCCAAATTCAGATACTGAGCAAAATAATCTGTATTACAATGACATTAGAAATGCGTGTAGCAAAAGATGCCATACTAATAGGGGATTTCAACTTCCCCTATATAAAATGGGAAAACCCAGTGGGGAGCACAAATGTCAAAATTGAAATGGTAGAAATGACAAATGACTACTTCCTAACACAGTTTGTCAAGGCGCCAACTAGAGGGGGGCATGTCTTCAGATTTAGTCTTTTCAGATAACTAAGACAGAATAACTAAAACAGGTCAGAGAACCATTGGCAAACTCAGATCACAACATGGTTGCATTTGAAGTGCTTTTCAAAACCCAAAAAGTAACAACTAAAGCTAAGGTTTACAATTTTAAAAAGGCAAACTATGAAGGAATGAAACAGAGACTAATAAAAGTAGATTGGAGTAAAATAGAGACATCCACTGAGAAAAGATGGCTATTTTTAAAAAATGTAGTACTAGAGGCACAAAACAAATACATCCCAAAAGTAGACAAATCAAAATCTAAAATGAAATGGCCAGAATGGTTTGATAGATTAATTTAAAAAAAATACATATATATATATATGGCGGAGAGAGATTTTCTTCTACTGTGCAAATATAGAGTGCTGCCGACTTCTTGAGATAGACAATATTGACTGTGACACAATGTGCACAATTTGTTTTTCTAATTACCGGTATATTTATTTAAGTTTTACACTAAAATATTGAGTTACCATAGCAAATATTAGATCCAGTGTCAGTCCAAGTCTTTCACTAGACTACCCAATGCCAAGTCCATATACCGCCACGGATTGGGCGGGAATGGCAGATGTAAGGCGACTTTTAATTGGATAATTTATTACACATACTGTTTTCTTTAAATGTGATTGGCCAGATTAGTATGTGTAATAATTAAAATTACAGCGCATACTAAAGTCAAATTGAAACATGTACTAAATATTTGAAATGCATACTAAATAATGTGTTTTTAACCCAGATGGCCTTCCATAGTATGTGCTTTGCAATCATGTACTGTAACCCACGATTTGAGCTAAAAATGACATTTAAAAATGAACTCATTTCGACACATTACAAACAAAGTTTTCTTGTGCAAACTAGAGGGGAATACAAGTATAGGTGTCTCACACGTCTAGGGCTACGTGTTTAAATGAACCTGGAAACACTCATGCAATGCTCAACTATATCTATTATTCAGCTATAATTGCAGACTTTGCAGCGGCAAAAGCATGAAAGGTTAATTTCTCTGTGAGTGTGATTTTTTTTTTGCGATTGCTCTTGTAAAATGCAATACATTTAATAGCGTTGTTGTTGCCCTGTTTGAAAGTCATGGTATCGTAGCGTACTAATACTGATAAGAATAGGGAATAGGAGCTCCGGAATCAAGCTTTGCATGGGGCTACCGTGGAACAAACGCCGCCAATGGATAGCACTGTGAAGTTCCATAGTGTCCCAAAGGCTGCTTATACCATATACAAGTAAACCTTTGACAGACTGACAACCCTGGTTGTGAATAAAATGGCTGCTACCAGTTTCTCTTTTACAACAGGTTTAAGCGACTGCATTGGGCTGAATCACTGCAGAATGCAAGTGTGCTTGAATGATAGATAGGCTCAATCCATTGGTGGTGTTTTACACATGATTTCCATTACACGAGAGTAGATGTTAAAACTTCATGCTGATTTGAACTCGGCTCTCGCCAAGATAAGCACCAACTAAGACGTAGCTTTACAGTAAACTAATGTGATCCATATGCGTCTCCATCCATTTACGTTTCCTTCCATATGATGATGTAGATATCCTTCTGTCTGGTGTTAATGGCTGAAGTGTAATGCTGGCTCCAGGGATCAGCTTATTTTGCCTCCCTGGCGCATCAGCACACACAGGCTTTAATTGTAAAATAAGTGTGTTAACCTTGTTTCCTTGTGAGGTATAAATGGAACATCTAGTCAAACTATTAAAGCTTCAAGGTACAACTTTGCAGGAGTCCCAACTCCCAAACAGTTAGGGCTAATGCAAGCATGAGGACTGGGTATCTCTTTTAACAGTATAGTATAGTGCAAAACTACAATATTTGGAGTCCCTTGGCTTGTATTTAATTAACTAGCTGAGATTGTGTGCAGTGTTTCTTTCATTTATGTTATGCTGTTAATTTTAATGTTGGCATTACATATTACTTATATTTAGATTTACAAGTCCTGATCATTTTACATGACTGAAGCTCATTTATACTAAAGCCTTATATTAAATGAACTTCTTGTGTATGCAATACATTTATTCCTTGTGAGCCTCCTCACACTCACAGACTCACAGACAACTGAAAATAAAAAGGATTTTACTTTGTATCAGTTAAAATGTTGTTTTTGTATATTAAATAAATATACAAAGAAACCTTTCTTTTCCTGGATCAGTGACGTCCATGTCAGGACTTGCCATAGTGAGGTGTTGTTTTAAGGTGTAATGGTTCATCACACATACTTGGGAGATTACAACTAAACAGAAATGACCAACACATCGTATCAGCTTGCTAAATGTAACCAAAAGTGAGAGCTGCTTGTTCCCCTCGAACCCCCCTCCCCTCTTGATTTTGCGTTTAGATCAGTGTAAAAATCACTGCTGCCTTTCTGCTTTCTGAGATTATACAGTATTTCTTTATTAAGAACTTGATATAACTGTCCAGACAAATTGAAGTACAGTAGCTTCTAACATATTAATTATCTTGGAAGGCATTTATTTTAGTGACATTGTTAGAAAGTTACTGCCTTTTGGTCATGTTTAATATTACTGTATTTAAAGGAGAACCAATAATAAATAAATAATGTCATCTCACATGTTATCACAAATGATACATTATATACAATAAATAAGCAGTATTAAATATTTTAACTTGCATTTTTTTTTCTATTTCTATATGACCTTAACATTGTGAGTCTGTGTTCAACACAGCCAGCATAGCGAGCATGCACATCTGCATTTTCTACAGCAATCAATCAATCAATCAATCAATCAACTTTACATTTAATATAGTGCCCCATATACACGGGGAGCGTCTCAGGGCGCTTTACATAGTCAGCAAAGGAAAAAGCAAAAACAAACACTTTTCTCTACAAAATCTGCAAAAAATAATAACAAAAACAGAGAAAAAACAATATACTACAATAAGAATTTTAATAAAAAATCTTATCAATCAAAAATATTTTTATATGTGCTTTAAAAAGGGGAAGAGAGTGGATGCTTCTAATGTCCCTAGGTAGGGAGTTCCGCAGTGTGAGTGCAAGATGGCTAAAAGAATGTGATCCGTACGTGGCAGTTCGAACAGCAGGCCAGCCTCCGCAGACCGCAGCACCCGACTAGGAACATAACGGAGTATGAGATCAGAAAGATAGGAGGGTGCCAGGCCATGTTAAATGTAAGTAATACAATTTTGTCATTTATTCTCTGACTGACTGGTAACCAATGAAGACGGGACAAAACGGGGGTTATGTGACAACGGGACTTTACATGAGTCAACACTCAGCTGCTGAATTTTGGACTAGTTGAAGCCTGGAAATAGCACATTTTGGAAGTCCAGCCAGAAGCCTAGAGTTAATGAAGGCATGGATTAAGGTCTCCGCTGCAGACGGTTCCAAATAAGAGCGGACACGTGCAATATATCTAAGATGGAAAGAAGATGATTTACAGATAAATTTGATATGTGCATCTAAGCGTAATTCAGAATTGTACAAAAACCCCAGATTTTTAATGACGGGGCTAACAGTAAAGCAGCAATTTCCCAAGGTCAGATTTAATAGAGAGAGAGAGAGAGAGAGAGAGAGAGAGAGAGAGAGAGAGAGAGAGAGAGAGAGAGAGAGAGAGAGAGAGAGAGAGCAAATTATTATGAGATCCAACACACATAACCTCCGTTTTGTTAACATTTAGTTGTAAAAAATGTTGGCACATCCAGTTTTGAATCTCAGTAAGACACCCCGACAGCACTGCATCCGCCCCCAATACATGGGGTTGTTGTGGAAACATAAGGCCACTATTTTGTATTCCAAAAGGTAACATATTTTGTATTCCAAAAGGTAACATATAAATCAAAAACAGAATGGGGCCTAGAATAGAACCTTGGGGTACTCCAGAAGTCAAACCAACAATCTGAGAGGAACACATTGAGAGGAACAAATAAGCTACACTTACATTTACATTTAGTTAAACGTATTCAGATGGCTTTGAATATGGCTTATAATATTCCAATTCTAAACCACTAGTGGAAACAGCTTGTAAACTGCAGTTTAGTAGACCCAGTTTATGCACATTTTAACAATTCTATACAATAGTACAGTACCCAGGTTGTGAATATTATTATGTCATTTTAGGTAGGGTTTGGGGGGCTTGCTAACAATAGACATTGAAACTTACTATACATAAATATGCCTTATACGTGTAGAGACTTCTGCGGTGTTGCCACAGCTGAGTCCCACGACCCAAACATTGGGCTCCGTGAATAGGCCAATACACAGTTGAAATCGGGTGTATAAATGGTTGTTTCGTGTTGAGTCAATCAGTGTGCAGCTCGACATACTTAAATTGTATTGACTTATGTTGATGTGTACTGTCTATTTAAATTTTATATCTGTATTTAAATTATATTTAGAGTTTCTGGTTTTGGGGTTTTATTTTAAATATGTTTTTTGCCGACTATTTGTATTAAAAAGTAAAATGAGCAGATTAACTAAAGCCCCTTTCACCCTGGCACTTCTTCCCGGGTTCTGGCTACCCAGGTCACAATCCCACGTAGTGTGAAATTATGTACCTAGGTCGTACCCGGGTTAACCAGGGTCCCAGCGACCCACCTTAGGATGTGGGTCGACACGCTTTGAACCGGCTTGAGCGAGACAAAATGCATGACGGCTGACAAAATAACAAACAGCCACGCCTGCATGAAGGTTTCATTTCCACAAGGAACGTTTTTGTTTATTCTGTTTAGCCATATTTTTGTTGCTTGAGACACACCATGAGTCAGATTGCAGCAGGGATGAAGAAACATTTGCTCTAATTAACATTTGGGCCGACGGTTCAATCCAGAGAAGCTTGGATGGAAGCGTCTGCAACAAGCTGCTTCCAGGGCATTGATACACGTATTGTTAACTTGCATCTGTCACCCAGGTCAACCCTGCTTTATCAAAAGCAGTGTGAAATCACATAGCCGACCCACATGACACCGGGTCCTGCCTGGGTAGGTTCCGACCCGAGTAGAGCATGTGAAAGGGGCTTAAGACTTCTTTCTACTCCAGCAAATAATGTGCAGAATGAAGGCAGCGGAATAAAAGTAATTGTTCTGCATTTTAAATAGTACTCTTATAATGCAAACAAATAATGAATCATCACAATTATTATTCATTGTTTGAAGCACTGGACAAGAACTTCCATGTCTGAAGATCGAATCCGTGGTCTTACCCTGCTGCACTGTCACACAGATGAGATTGATCACGCCACAACAGCATGATGTTGTGTAAAAAAAAAGCCAATCAGAGCAGTGCATTTCCTGAATGAGAGGACTTATATTTCTGTATATAGTTGCTGTGTCACAGCACTGTACAAAACCACACAGGTCCTGAAAATTTAGAACCTGGAGTACTCAAAAATCTATACCAGTATCTTATTCAGAAAAACCTGTTAACTAAACTTTTGTTTTTAAATAAACAACATATAATAATGTCCTCATATCTTTTTTCTTCTGTTATAAAAACTTGGGGGGGGGGGGGGGGGGGGGGGGGACGCAGTGAATGGGCAAGTGGCTTATGATTATTCATGGCTGGCTACAGCCCTGTACATGCAGACACTAAATTAACCTATTAGGAATTTTTGGTTTAATTTCCAAAAAAATAGATAATTAAGCAATTTAGCCTATGTAAAACTTACTATATAAGCCATACTAAAGATGTTATTATAGTAAAAAAAAATAAAAAGAAGAAAAAAGTAGGATAGTTTACCAGCAGAGGGCAGTGGGTGCACATCAAGTCATCTTGGTAACAGCCACTGCTGAGAAACATCAGTGATGAGTAAATACAAGTCTTACTTAAGAACATAAGACAGTTTACAAGCGAGAGGAGGCCATTCGGCCTATATTGCTCATTTGGTTGTTAGTAGCTTATTGATCCTAGAATCTCATCAAGCAGCTTCTTGAAGGATCCCAAGGTATCAGCTTCAACAACATTACTGGGGAGTTGGTTCCAGACTCCCACAATTCTCTGTGTAAAAAAGTGCCTCCTATTTTCTGTTCTGAATGACCCTTTATCTAATCTCCATTTGTGACCCCTGGTCCTTGTTTCTTTTTTCAGGTCGAAAACGTCCCTTGGGTCGACAATGTCAATACCTTTTACAATTTTGAATGTTTGAATCAGATCACAGTATAATCTTCTTTGTTCAAGACTGAATAGATTCAATTATTTTAGCCTGTCTGCATATGACATGCCCTTTAAACTCTGAATAATTATGGTCACTCTTCTTTGCACTCTTTCTAGAGCAGCAGTATCCTTTTTGTAGCGAGGTGACCAGAACTGAACACCTTGAGGTCTTACTAATTAATTGTAAAGTTTTAACATTACTTCCCTTGATTTCTGAGTCAACATAAACTCCTAGATCTTTTTCATAGATTCCTTCTTCAATTTCAGTATCTCCCATATGGTATTTATAGTGGACATTTGTATAGCCTACGTGCAATACCTTACACTTTTCTATATTAAATGTCATTTGCCATGTGTCTGCCCAGTTCTGAATGCTGTCTAGATCATTCTGAATGACCTTTGCTGCTGCAACGGTGTAGATTAGGAAGAGTAGACGGCCTAATACTGATCCCTGTGGTACTCCACTGATTACCTTGCTCCATTTTGAGGTTTTTCCTCTAATCAGTACTAATAGTTTTCAACATGCTAACCACTTCCTAATCCATGTGCATACATTTTCTTGAATCCCTACTGCGTTCAGTTTGAGAAATAATCTTTTATGCAGGACTTTGTCAAAAGCTTTCTGGAAATCTAAATAAATTATTTTCCATTTTGGATCTTATTATAGTTTCTATAAGTTTACATATAATAGAAGTCAGGCTTATTGGTCTGTAGTTACCCCAATAACTATGTAGTTGGCCTCAAAACCCTTGTCTCAAGAGACTATTGCATGATCTTGGTCAGCAGTTTGTAAATAACTTATTTAATTTCTTTGAGTACTATTGGGAGGATCTCATCCGGCCCAGGGGATTTGTTTATTTTAACAGCTCCTAGTCCCTTTAACACTTCTGCCTCTGTTAAGCTAAAGTTATTTAAAACTGGGTAGGAACAGGTCAACATGTGGGGCATGTTGTCCATATCCTCCTTTGTAACAACTTGCTTTCTTTATAGCAATTAATATCCTTGCATTCTTTATAGCAATTTGTATGTGTGTGTTTGTGAGGAGACACAGTGTTATGTTGGGGCACTTTATTCTACCTTTCATTAACAGAAATAACTCCCAATTTGGATGATTCAGCTGGGGCCTTATACAAACACAGCTGATGGTAATTCGATAATCAGGATTTAGGGGCACCTTGTTTGGGTCAAAATGTTAGGTTTGATCCATAGTGACCATGATGCTAGAACAGATATGGAACTAAATGATCTAGTGAAAAGGCTAAATAAAACCTGTTCCATTTCCACATCGAACAAGTTGAACGTGTCCGAGTGTGTCCGCCTCACGAAATTCTGCCTTAACTAACGGATGGTAAAAATTCTGTTTAAAAAAAAATGACATGCTTTTGGGATATTCATTTGTTTAGTGTGTTCATGAATGCATTTGTACTGTGGGCAAAGTTTTGAGATGCAAACATGTTTTTTTGTTTTTTTTTTAATAAAAACGTTTTCATACTAAGTTATGTTTTCTACATGATAACATTAATTTGAAAATGTAATTGATACTTATGATTAATGCGTTTTGTGACTAATTTGAAGCTATTAATATATTAATGAAATCGAGTAATTAATCAAATTGATTAATCTTACAGAACTGATTTATTAAAATGTTTGGATATACTGTTACTTGATTGATAACTGTCTTGTTTACAGTCATCTTAAAATAATGTTACAATACGTTTTTTTGGAAAATAAAAAATATATATATATTTTTTTGACCGATTCAGATTTTCCTGCTGATGTATTTATTTTCAAAAGGTTGTTTTTGGTTGTGCTGCATGTTTGTTTGTTTTTTTTGGGGGGGGGGGGGGGGTGGGCGGACAAAATTAATATATCTCATATTATGCTATGGCTTCATTTTAGAAGTTTTACTTCGTCAAAATCAAAGTGAATTCTTACAATTGTATTTTCAATTATTCCTGAAAAACCTTGCTAGCCCACCCCCCCCTCCCCCCCCCCCCCTTCTTCCCCTGGCTACCCCTTTCACCCCCGGACCTCGGCGCCATTGATTGGAGATTGAAGGAGAAGGATGTCTCCCACCCTAGCACCCTTGCATAATAATTCAGTTATGTCAGGAATCAGAATCATGAATCATTACTGTTTGGCCTGAATCCTTTCTCAAGTTGGATTAATGTTTTCAAAGCTGAACACATCACATGATGGAAAAATATATTTTCTGTTTTATAGCAAGAGTCACAAGAGCCATGCCCAGTGTCAGTTCTCAGGTCCTCGCAGACTGTAAGTCAGAGAAGGTAAATAAGAGTCTAGCCAAACCACTAAGGGGTGACCTTTGTGAATCCAAAAACTTTAACACTAGCAGACGCTCTGTCAACAATTTACACTCACAGTAAAGTGAATTCTCTGGCTCTTCAGCAGACAGGATGACAGCCGCTTATATAAGGCATGATGACTTAGAGTTTCATAAAGAAGTTACAGAAAAAGACAGATATGTCTTTTTTTTAAAGCCATTTGTTAAAGCCATGGGTGGTACATTATAAAAGTAAAGGGCATGGGCTGATGTGGAATGGATTTTTAAACAATATTAAAAAAAATGCATGGCAAGCTGCAGTACTCCAATGTGATACCCCTCTTAGCTTAGGTACGTAATAGCTGCAGTGCATTATTTGTCTCATTGGTTATTTGTCTCAATTAAATTCACTTTAACAGCAGTTGAATTACAGTTGTTGATAAATGGCTATAGTACTGTGACAGGATGGCAGAGGATACTGGCGTTCTCAAGACTCAGACAGGGTATTTTAGCAAAATGGTGGGTTTTTTTTGTAACCAAAACATAAATAAAACAAAGAAACGCCACACGGCAAAATAAAGGGCACAGTGGCCAAAACAAAGATTTAAACAAAACAGAAATATCTGGCGTGCTGCAGCTTGGCCGGCTTTATATTGGCCAGCTGGGCCAATTAAATAATTTGGTGATTGGGATCATGTGTTTAATTGGCAGCCATTCCGACTCTGGGCTGTAGCTCCACTCCAGAACCAGAATGGTTGCCAATCATGTGACCTCTACCCTTAAAGGGGAAGGACAACTATGCCCTGCCACAAGTACCAAAACTGAAGTATGTATAGCAACTGTTTTGTTTTCTGGGTACTGTATTCACAATAGATACATGACACAGTAAACGTTTCCTCACAAGGGTTTCTAATACCCTATCAGTGTTTTACCAATACATTTGAAATCCTTTCAGACCATGTGGAAACTGTCCCATATTCTCTTTGTCCTTGGTCATTGTATATGTATTTTATGTTTGTTCTTTTAATTACTGTACATCCTTTTAATTGTTTTCTTTTTTCTTTTACATGCTAATGTGTTACTTTTGGCAGTTCATGTTGATCGTTCTCGTGACCAGCATGGGGGCTTGGTCATGGACAAAACTCGAAAGATTTAACAGGTTACAAAATAATCTTTTAAAGAGACCAGTTGCCCATCTAAGGCTATGAAAATTGATTAGGAAACAAGTACTGTAGATGTAGGATTAATAGGACTTATGACATTCCTTCGGGAAAACAATAGGTTATTTTATAAATCATGGCTAATGGGTTGCAGAAAGGGACTTTTATAATTTGTATCTGTAAAATCTAATTATTGTTAACATAATAATTCCATAAATGTTCTCTGCCGTACACATCTACAGGTCTCTATATACTGCATATACCATCACCAGTCCCACGAGAGGGCAGGGAGGCCGGGGGCATTTCCCCTGGGCCCGCTACCCCGAAGGGGGCCCTGGAGAAGGCAAAAAATATATATTATAATTTTAGTCAAACAATACCGAACATTTCAAAATTAAAATAAAAACAATTAACAGTGCCAGCCCTCAGCTGTCAAAATGCTATTAATTTATTTGAAATTCAGTATTTAAAAATATATAGTGAGAAACATCTTGCAACTGTGAGGATACGCCTTAATCTTGCTCTATAAAAGCATTTTACAGTAGTTGTTATTTGGAAGTGTGGATTTGTAGAATAAGTTGCTCTGTCAGTTTTAATGTTATTTCTCAGTTCTGTACTGTAGTGAAGCTTAGACCCTTGAACCCTGAAACTGAACCAACTCATTTGGTCACCGGAGGGCATAGGGGGTGGGGGGTGATGGCCCACATACCAATCCTTCCCCAGGGCCCATGAAGGCTGGTCCGTGGCCCTTACTGTAGGTCTTTTAGCAAACGTTCATTTTCATTTTCAAGCATGATATCTGGTACTATATTAAGTTAAAGACTGCTGGGATGAAATTACCAAGAAGATAAAGCAGTAACGGAGATCTAGTGTAGTAGCAGATGTCTGTTTTAAAATGAAAATACATATTTGCTAAACATGGGTTTATTTAAAGAATACACACTTGAGTTTTGGTACTAGCTAATGGAAGTGCAAAATGGTTGAGATTTATGGATTTCTTTAGCATCAATTACTTTTAAAAAGGTTATTTCAGCTGGATGCAACAGAGGCTTTGACATTTGTGTGACAGAGCACTTAAGGCACAGTGAATATTAGTTTACATGTGAACATAAGATTCATTAAGTGTGCTGAATGAGTAAAAACAGATTCAAAGGTGTAAGTCGTTTGCTGGTGCAAATTATACAGCTTTGCTCTTTTGGCAAACTACCAGTTATAATGATCTAATACACCACATAGTGTAATGTCACTTACCTGAGGCAAGACTGAAATAGCTGCACACTTCCCCACAACACTGCCTTTCAATGCTTGCCCTGTGTTAACAAAATGCACAAGCTTAACCAGTTACATAGACATCATGTTCTGCTTTCCTCAGTATGGTGGAGTTGACCACTCTTTACATCACTACAGAGGATGACGCCAAAACCAGAATGAAAACATTGAGAAAGCTGAATGCATTCTTTCAACTGGTTTAGTCTCTGTTTGTTGTTAACAGAATTATGAATAATTTCACTTTCATTGTCTGTAATTTGTACTGAAAAAAGCAAATTCTGTAATTAACTTGAAAACTGGCAGCATTTACATGTATACAATACGTTTTATTTGTGCAACATGTCAAACTGGTATTAATAAATACTATCCACAAAATGAACTACAGTGTAGTTGCATTATATGGAGTAATATCAAAATGATTGTCCATGTGTCAAATACTAGTGAGCTAAATTATGAAATAGAAATCTTCAACCCTACCTTTATGACAGAAAGGCTTGAATGTGCTGACTTTGAAATAGTGAAGATGCTATTTTAAAGGGTCTTTTCATGAAAAGTAGTCTCTGTAAACAAGGGTTGGCTAGTGGAGCTCTAGATCTTTAACTGATACAAAAAAAACAGTAAAATCAGCCAATCAGCTTCCACCTTTAGCAAGATTCAATCAGATGGTAGAATCCTGGTTGAACAGCCAAGCCATTGGGCCCACCCACTTTGAATATTCTGCAGACAGTGTTTATTCATATCTAACTTTAATTTATATTCAAAACAAAGCAGGACAGTTCCTCGTATATTTAGCTGGCTATATATTAAGTATGAAAGAATCACATGAAATAGCTTAACTTATTTACCATTTCTGAGACAGAGGAAATAAGGAATCCTAAGCTGCAGTTACAGAGTTCAGAACATTCTGTCTTTGCCACAAAACATATATCTATCCGGTCCTACTTACAAATTCAGTAACATATTCAAAGAAAAACATACACACCACACATTCCATCACATGCATCTAAGTCTCTGAGGAATGTAAACTTTACTTTGGAGCAAGTCTGAAGTTCATATTGTACCAAATTTGTGTGTGAAGGAATTCCATATAAGCCATGAAAAGGGGCACTGTGGTAAGCCATGTGAATAGGAAATTTGTAGAAATTAATAAATATGGATGAGATACATCTCACCTTGCAGGTTTACTGGCGGTATAAGTGAAAACATATTTGTTTATGACCAGCTTTTGTATAAATATTGATATTATTGTACATAGTTTCAGCAATTTGGAGCAAACTGCCAAAAACTGAAATCCTATAACACATCTCCTGTGTTGTTGTTTTTTGGCAACTTATTTGCTGTCATTTTTAGTTATTAAACTACTATCCTTTGAAACATTTAATATATTTATTTTAACCTTAATATAAAACTAAATGTGTCTGGTAACTTACTACGCTACAGTATCTTAGTCATTAGAGAACAAAAACATTTTTGTTGTTTTTAGTTAAGCCGGTATTAGTTGTATAATTATATCTCTACGGTTTTAAATCCATTTCTATATTAGTAATCTGTTTGTTTATAGACAAGTCAAGTTTTGGCACTGCCATCCACCTAAACGAATAAGTAGACATTGACGTTTTTTAAGTTTAATTCTTTAGCAATGTCTCGGTTTAGGTAAAGCTATCTCTTTTTCAAGACACTGAAAAAAAACACAATGAACATATTGCAATGCAAGAATTGTCAAATCACAACAGTTCTTTCAGCTGTATTTATGCCAATAAGCAGAGATTATAAATCATTTTGGCTTTGGCCTTTCGGGTGTTATTGCTTAAACAGAGTTTTTAAAGCTTTCAATATTGTACTGAGGACTGAATCATTTTTATTCTGTGCATAAGCAATTGACCCAAAATTGAAAATTATTTTCTTTACAAACATAATTTATTCTGGCTCTTTGTCATTATGCAGCTGTAAATATATGTTGTTTCAGGGGGATACTCTGTAGTCATTCCTATTGCAACTTTTTTCTCCTGGTAGCATTGTAATCCCCTAGATGAAATCACATTGGGAATAACATAAAGAATATTGCTTGATTATTCACATTCCTCGCCTCCCTGCAAAAATCTTAAATATTTGACCTGACCATGCTAGTGACGCACAATAACTATGTAAATAGATCTAGCTGATGATAATACAGCCCCGGTATGTTGTAAAATGTTCCAGCTATAGTTTTCAACTTTATTCTGTCAATACTAACAAACATAATGATTACCTGCAACTATCCCTGAAAATATTATTGAATTACAATGATTCTATGCTTAAAATATACAAGTTAGTGCTTAAACCTTTACCATATGATAATTTCTGACAAAACACTTAGATATATTTATTGAAAGGGTTTTTCCAAGAAGGTCTCCCAAACTAGGAAATATGGTGTCTGTGTGTATTATTCAATGTAAGGTAACACATTAGCATGTAATAAAGCAGTCTTTTTACTGGCCTGTACAGTAAATGAGTTAATTGATAGTCAATTAATACGTGCTTTTGCAGTTTGATATAAACAATTGAGAGTAGTCAAGTATAGTTTCGTGTACAAACTAAAATTGATTGGTTAAACCCATTGGATATATGTTTGATATGTACCATTTAAGACCTTGAAGATGTTTTTGTTGTCGGCAGGTTCTAAATGAACTAACTAGTTCATTACAAATACAACTGATTTGAATGTTATTGATTCCTACTCAATTATTGTGCAAACAAGGACAATTGAGGAAGATATTTGTTTTGTGTTGAGCCATATTGAATGTGTTATTTAATTACCAACAACTTCAATTGTCTTAAATGCAATTACGTGTAACAATATGAGTATCTACACAGCCCTAGACTAGACACTACTAGAACAAGGCTTATATTGTTGACAATGATCATTGTCCTGTCTACTTATATTCAATTAAAGGAAAGCGGACTGTCTGTAGCTGCAAATGCAAACACAAATCCACCATAATTCAGTACAATTATACAAAGTTCCAGTACCTGGAGGAGGATTAAACCGTCAGTTATTTAATTGTTCATTATTATGTGTTGTTATTCTTGCATAGACTATTGCGAAATAAATACCTATGATGGGGAAAATATATTAATGAGCATAAATCCAAAGGGATCCAGTACTAGACTTTAAATATAGCATATGTTGCTTGCAAAAATACCTTTTTGAGAGTGAGAGTGAGTGCTTTTTTAGCCATTGTTTTCTAGCTCACAAAAAGCAATACAGCCTTTAATTATGGTTTGCTTTAATGGTCAGTTTGCGTACAGACTATCATATTTGGAAAGGTGGGTATTCATATTATGGAACACACTTTGTGTTTCCTGTAACCTCCATAAAAGATGGTTGTGGTTTAGACAGTAAAAAAATAAAATAAAATAATAAATAAATATAAAAAAATGGCTTACAAGCTGTTTATTTTGTTTTGTGTTTCAAGTTGACATTTATTAAACAGCAAATTGTCTACTTTTCCGTGGTCCGTACATAAGCGACAAGGTTTCGTGCTGTCATAGTAAAATAGATTCTTTATGTTGCTGTAAAATTATATTTTTGATTCCATAAGGATTGTCTCACAAACCTCAGTCCTAGGGGAGTCAGTTGATTATGGTCTTTGTGATAAATTTAGTAGACAAAAATAGCAGCACTTCACCACCTCAATATAGTTTTAGCAAGATATTTACACCAAAAGTTGTGCATAAAGTATCATACAATATAATATATAGGCTAGTACTGCTTAAGCTAGTTGCAGGCCATATCTAAAGAAGAAATTAGAGCTTTTAACCCAATAAAAACGTATCAAGGAAACGCATCGGAACACTCTTAATATAAAAAAGAATGTGCTTTACAAAGTTTCAGGGGGGAAACTCTAGTGACATTGCAAAAATGATCATTTGATGGCCAGGAAAGCCATTACCAAAAATTAACTCCCACATTCATGTCAATCCTCCATCCGTGGCAGGTATCAATAGTACGCAAGCTTACCTCTCCTTGCTGGTTCATTGTGATACTCATACCACAGTGGCTACCCGTGTGCTACAAATGCCACTAGTACACTATTAATTTGTCATTGTAGTGCTACTGCAGTGCCACAGTAGAGCATTTGGTAAGGGTGGCTCAAGGGACGTGATAGACAGACAGGTGGAGAGACAAGTAAAGCAAACTTAGTCAATTGAGATATCAGTGAATATGTTTGCAAATCTAGTTGGTTTTTTTACTAAGTTAGTGGAGAAGACATAATCACATTGGTATTAGTAAAGAAAATGGGTCTTGCAAATACTTGTGGTTAGGCTGCCCAGTAAATATTTAGAAACAAGTATGTCCCGTTCCACCCCAAAAATGTTTATATCTTTTCAAACCAGTTCGAACTGCCTAGGTCAACAGGACATAGCTCAAGCATCAAAAGTATTTTTTTTCGTTTTTTTTTTAAATTAACTGGTCAAAATGTGTATTGCATAAACATTCTAAAGTAGCTTACAAAAACACATCCACAGCCCAGGGACCAGAGAGTGCTACTTATAAAGATTGGAATGCAGGCCCTCACAGTGGTGTTCTTTGTGGCTGCTGGGTAGCCAGCATGGTGTGGTGGCAGATTCCGGAATTATCTCCAGGATTTCTGCAGTGGAGATTTGTTTATTTTCTTTTCTTGTGTGTATAGATTATACTGAAGTATATATTTAGATACTATCTATAGAGTGATAGATATGTATTTCATTTAATACCTACCACACACATATAGATTATGGTTTTAAAGGTGTGTTTTCAAAAAACTATTGCACAGAGTTTGAAAGCGGAGCATTGATGAAAGGGAATACCTGGGTTTCAAAGGACTGTTTGATCCATTATGTCAGGGACTATTATAGTACAATATCTTATTTATTTATTTATTTATTAAGTCAGTCAAAATGACCTTTCAGCAAGGTTCTTCACAAAAATGTGTGGAAGTCATTCGTTATACATTATTGGAACATGTTTATGATGTCATTCTCTGATGAACTGAAAACTATAGGTTAATGAAAGAAACCACATACAACAAATGCACAGTGGACTATTTGACTGAATTGACCATAAATATTTTGAAGGAGCTAAACTGGAAATGTTTTACAAGGCCTAAATGATCTAAAGATCCTGTATAGACATGTACTGTCAGTGGTCCCTCTTTAAGACACCAGGTAATATCAGTGGTGTAGAGAGGGTGGCTTAAAACACTACATCGCAGAAATTCCATGTCCTGATGAAAATCTGTTGGATTGCTGGGAGAGCAATTTATACTGAGGGTGAGCTCGGTGATAATTACTACTGGAACAAAGAGGAATGTCAATCATTGGAAACATCAAAGATTGCTAAAGACTGCCCTTTGCTATCTTCTGGCAATTTTAATCTCTGTTTATGATGCAAATAGTAACCGTAGAGACATCTTTTATACAAGGCTACATGTTTCTGACCAATGCCTTTGTTGCATAATTTGAAGAAAAGCCACGCAGACAGTGAAAGCATTGGACAGAAATGAATGATGTGTTGGGTGAATTGAAATGACAGATGATCATTTCCATTGTTGCCCTCGTATCTGATGGGTTTACAAAATATGTATTTGTTGTTTGAAACCTTGGGGGTTCTTAACATAAATAGTATTATTATATTTAGACAATTAGAATATACCAGATGCTGAATAGCTGGAACCATGATTGAAGTTGGCATTCTCCCAAGAAGTGATGTGTTACATTTTCTGGAATCAGGTTTCATTTCTGCAACCATTTTCAATGTACATTTATTCATTCAAACACACCTTTTCATTTGTCAGTTAAGCTACCACATTACACATTTTTTAAATTGCACCAAATTGTAAAATGTATCTTACAGTTTCCTCACCCCTTATTAAAACTGTAAAATGACAAATTCCTGTAGAGTAATTACCAGGTATAAATACACAATTCTATGGAGAATTTCTGATTGTTACACATAATATATGAGGTGCACAGTATACTAGGGTTATGTTTTACAGTATACCATGGCGTTGTAATAAGGTGTGTCACTAATAACATTTTACCTCAGTAAATTTGCACTTTTCCCAAGCTTTATCCATAATTATACTGTGAATTTAATAAAATTTACTATGGTTTGCCATGTGTAATATGTGTGAGAGAGCGCCTTTAGTGGTAGGTTTTGGTAGCATGGTTGTACCCTCGTATCCTTATGTGAAAGGGTTCTTGCTTGTGGGTGCGTGCATTCGCTGCTGAGTGATAGGCAGGAGACCAGACAGGTTGAAATTGACACGCCCCGCAGGCGCGCAGGATTTATTTACACACATACACACCACAGCTCACGTGACACTACCAACCATGGTAGCTCACTGAGTGCATACGGCCAGCGTACGAAAAACAAAATAAAACACAATACAAAAAACTATAAAATAAAAGGTGCCGTAAAAACGGCGTGCGCTACTCCCTAATGCATGGAGGTCCCGCTTGCTCACCTCGCTATACTTTAAAGGGATCTACCATCCCCGAACTAATCTTTATGTATCAACACAAACCCCGACTCCGGCTGTCGGCGGTATTGGCAGCTTCTTTTGGCTCCGATCCCGGTTCACCATCACGGCGATCGGAGGATTTCAGCAACTTATTTCTCTCACTATGCTCGGGTAGCGTGGACGATCTTCAGCCCGTTGTCCGTGGCTTTGCAGCAGCCCCGAGGTGAACAAACAGGACCTCTTTATACCTGACGCTGTGCTGGAACACACCTACCCGCTGATCATCCACAGCTGGCAATCACACACAGCAGGCAGGCGATCCCAAGAGCGTCAGGTACTGCAATACATTAAATAACCATTACACACATTTACACAATATTAAATTAACAATGTATTCACACACAAACCCCCTCTTCATGTGCAGGGCTCCTGCCCTGCTACACCTTATCAAACAGAAGATTTACTGTGATACTGTTTAACATCAACTCTGCCACGTTCTTGATGTTTTCAATTGATTTGTGTAGGGCTTTGAATTTAACAAATGAAGATCATATAAACCAAGTGATTTTTGTATGATGCTGATTTTCCTTCAGCTGAGGTTTGTTTATAATTCTCTGTTTAGATTCCACATGACCAGAACACATTTAATCTCTGACACGTGGAACTGATTAAAGGCTTTTGACAAGCTTGTATGCCCTAAGCTAATCTTTCTTTACGAAAAAAAAGGAAATCGGTTACTACTTCAAGAACACATGTGCACAATTGTAATTTCTGTATATGTGATACAATTCTAAAATTCTAAAAGTCAGACAACTAGATTCTGCAGACAGTTCCTCTAGGTTGAAGTCTCAGACTGAACAAAAAGATAAACTAATACTACTGGTATTTTTAAGTTTTATAACACAAGCTAGCTTAATCATTTTCTTTAAAAGACATAACAACAGACACTAATGGGAGATCCAATTATTCAATAATTGTCCAAAGCACTACAAATTCTGGTGTGGATAGTTTGGAGTTGAACTAACACATGCTTGGATGTCAGCTCTCATCACACCCAGTTATATGCTATAATATTAAACACAGCCTGTGTTGTGTGGTGTCAACATATATAGGTCAAGGTATTTTAAACCATTCTTTTCAGTGAGTCTCAAACAGCTATGGGCTTGTTGAGTAGAATCCACACAGTCAAAAGTGACATTTAGTCAAATATTTACTTACTTTTTAATAAGGAATAAACGATTGTTGAGAAGTGGATCAAACCTGTTTGGCTGTATTATTAATCTGCATATCCTCGTAAGAAATCTGCCTGTAATATTGGTTAGTGTTCTTACACCTTACTTTCCCCAAAACACAGCCCGCCACATGGGTCACAACCAGCATTTGACTGCAACCCACAAAACCACTTTCATTATAGGGATTCTAGCTTATGACATAATTCCTTATCTTTACCTGTCACGGGCTTCTATTTTCTTCTGTATGTGGGGAAGCAAATTTGATATTAAACTTGTATTTTAATTAGGTTACGTAATGTTTCCTTGCTGTGAATGACTTGCTATTCTTGTTTAATGGAAAAGGTTGCATATATATATATATATATATATATATATATATATATATATATATATATATATATATATATATATGTATGTATAGTGGCACACTAGGGGGAGGAGGAGAAACAAATGTAGTCCAAGAGGGGCTTAAAGACTACATTCCCCAGAATGCCACGGGAAGGAGCCAGGAGCCAGTGAGAGCCAGGATGAAGTACACCTGGCTCTCACTATTAATGAATGTCGCCTGCCTGTGATTAGCAGGCAGGTATTTAACTGGGCAGAAATGTTTGTTCTGGGCAGTCTGCAGTCAGTGTGAAGGCAAGAGGCTGTCAGTAACAGATGGTACTGTGTGAAACCGTTGTGTGTGTGTGAAAGTGTTTATGTTTTACTGGTAAACAGCTTAGCCATCCAGTGTGTAGTTTGGACAGAGAAAGTTCAGTTAGCGCTCCATGTGGGAGTTTTGTTTTGTTTATTTAATTTTGTCTGTAAATAAAAGTGCACGCAAGTGCTAAAGTGCAATTCTGTTGTCTGGGACTGTTTTAAAAGGGCAAAATGAACCTCAGCTGTGAAGCTGTTTTACTATATATATACCGTATTTGCTCAAGTATAAGTCGAGGAATTTAACCCCAAACACAATCCTGAAGTTGGGGGCGGGGGGGTTACTAATACACGAGTAAAAAAAAAAAACCTTGTCAGCAAACCTTTAATGTCTGCAAAAGTCATAGCCTGTGTGTGGTTACTGCAATCCCCGTCTGTACCTAGTAGGGTTTAGGACCCGGGGAGCCCTGTGCAGACATGCATTAAGTGCGCGAGGGAAGTTCACATACAGTACTTAGCTGCGCACCTGCAGGTCTGCTGGGAGGGACTGCCTAGCTTTGAGGCTTGCTCACTGCCGCTTGTTTGTTATTTTTCTTTATCAATAGTTTGTATTAGCGCTTGAAAAGAAAGAAAGTTTGGTTAAGATCAAGTTAACTTAGTTCAGAGAGAATGGACTTGTTCTGTTTCACTGAACATGCTTTTATGATTCACTACACTGCTGCTCAGAAGATCTCATTGCTACACAGTTTAATTATTTTTTTTTTTCTTGCTGGACTTGGATATTATTTTTTAAACGTGCATATTTTTTGCTACTGAGCTTGTAGCCTACGTCTTGTATTTTTTTGTTTTTGTTGTTGAATTGCTTTAAACAAATGGAACATTGCAACCTTACGGTCAATTAATTCATGGGGGATGAAGTTTAAATGTATTCAGTTAATATTATGAATGAATTGTTTGTTGTGATTGTTGCATTGCATTGAAATTATTTCAAGTCCATATTGGAGTGCAAATAGTTTTTTCTTATGTTAAGCAAATAGTGCAAGTTATGTGTTTTCGCTGTCAATCAATCCTTCTGTACTTAAATATTTTAGATATTCTTGTATTTGGTACAGTAAATAGTTCTAATTTCTGGGAATGTATATAGTTGGCTATAGGCTAAGGGCTTCTGTGGAAACAGCGCACCTCTGTTGACATTGTTGTGGGCAAATCCTTGTTGCCCTCGTTGCCAGAGCAAATCCTTCTAATTTCTCTCAAATCAAAACGCAAACCAACAGTTGTTACAAAATATCACAATACAAAGTATCACATTACAAAATATCACATTACAGAATATCAGCAGTTATAAAGTACAGTAAAATGAGTAGAAAATAAGATCAAATTCAGATAAGATCAAAATAAAGAATACAGTAAATAATTATGTTCAACAGAGCAGTTAAACTTACAGTACAGATATTTGCTTATAAGAGTAAATTCCACTAAATATCAAAAAATATTTGCTTATAAGAGTAAATTCCATTAAGAGCGTAGTAAGTACGATAAATGGATAAGAACAATTTCAAATAAGAGCAATTACAAAAAAAAACGTGATTACGGATACCTATGAGAGTAAAATCAAGTACAAGATACAGGAAATAGTTTATAATTAAGAGCAGTAGCAGAATACGGCAAAGTATGGAGTGGTTCAGTGCAAGTACAAGATGATGCAAGTACTGGTACAATTCAGTGCCATATAGTCCAGTCCAGTCCAGTTGTGAAGTTTGCAGGTGCTGTCTGAACAAGTGTGTCTTGAGGAGGCGCCGGAAGGTGGTCAGGGACTGAGCAGTCCTGATATCCATGGGTAGGTCGTTCCACCACTGAGGGGCAAGGGTGGAGAAGGAGCAGGATCTGGAAGCAGGGGAGCGGAGGGGGAGTACAGCTAATCTGCCAGTGTTGGAGGAGCAGAGGGGGCGAGGGGGAGTGTAGGAAGAAATAAGAGTCTGGAAATAGGAAGGAGCAGAAAGGTCAAGACAGCGATAGGCGAGTACAAGAGTTTTGAATTGGGTGCGAGCAGCGATAGGGAACCAGTGTAGGGAGCGGAGCAGCGGTGTAGCGTGGGGAAAACAAGGAAGGGAAAAGACGAGGCGGGCAGCAGACTTTTGAATGAGCTGTAGCGGATGGATAGCAGGCAGGGAGGCCAGCCAGGAGGGAGTTGCAGTAGTCAAGGGGGGACAGTACCAGGGCCTGAACTAGAAGCTGAGTGAAGTAGTTGGTGAAGAAGAGGCAAATTCTGCATCTGATGCTGAGGAAGAAGCGACAGGAGCGTGCCAGAGTAGAGATGTGCTGAGAGTAAGAGAGGAAGGGAGGGGTCGAGGGTGACACAGAGGTTCTTGGTGGATGAGGAGTGAGAGAGGATGGTGGATTCAAGAGGAATAGAGACAGAGAGATCAGCGTTGGGGGAGGAAGAGGGGGAAGAAAAGGTCTGATTTGGAGTGGTTGAGTTTAATGTTGTGAGCGCATCCAGGAGGAGATGGCTGAGACAGGTAGAGATATGGGAGGAAATGTCAGAATCAGAGGGGGGGAAGGAGAGGAAGATCTGGGCATCATCAGCAGAAGGCAGAGACAGAAAGTGAAGAAGGGGAAGACATCCAGCAGTGGTTAGGGTTGGAAAGGTGGATGTTGAAGTCACCTAATAGAACAACAGGGGTGGAGGGAGATGGGAGGGAGGAGAGGAGCTCATCAAGAAAGTGAGCAAGGGGTCCAGGAGGGCGGTAGAGAACAATGAGGCGGAGGCAACAAGGGTAAGTGATTTGAACAGTGTGAAACTCAAAGGTGCTAACAGAGAGAGAGCAGAGATGACAGAAAAGAGCATGGAAGGAGAGAGCAGAGAGGACAGAAAAGAGCAGGGAGGGAGAGAGCAGAGGACAGAAACGAGCAGGGAGGGAGAGAGCAGAGAGGACAGAAAAGAGCAGGAAGGGAGAGAGCAGAGAGGACAGAAAAGAGCAGGGAGGGAGAGAGCAGAGATGACAGAAAAGAGCAGGGAGGGAGAGAGCAGATGACACAAAAGAGCAGGGAGGGAGAGAGCAGAGAGGACAGAAAAGAGCAGGAAGGGAGAGAGCAGAGAGGACAGAAAAGAGCAGGGAGGGAGAGAGCAGAGATGACAGAAAAGAGCAGGGAGGGAGAGAGCAGATGACACAAAAGAGCAGGGAGGGAGAGAGCAGAGAGGACAGAAAAGAGCGGGAGGGAGAGAGCAGAGAGGACAGAAAAGAGCAGGGAGGGAGAGAGCAGAGGACAGAAAAGAGCAGGGATGGAGAGAGCAGAGAGGACAGAAAAGAGCAGGGAGGGAGAGAGCAGAGAGGACAGAAAAGAGCAGGGAGGGATAGAGCAGAGGACAGAAAAGAGCAGGTAGGGAGAGAGCAGAGAGGACAGAAAAGAGCAGGGAGGGAGAGAGCAGAGGACAGAAAAGAGCAGGGAGGGAGAGAGCAGAGGACAGAAAAGAGCAGGGAGGGAGAGAGCAGAGAGGACAGAAAAGAGCAGGGAGGGAGAGAGCAGAGGACAGAAAAGAGCAGGGAGGGAGAGAGCAGAGAGGACAGAAAAGAGCAGGGAGGGAGAGAGCAGAGAGGACAGAAAAGAGCAGGGAGGGATAGAGCAGAGGACAGAAAAGAGCAGGGAGGGAGAGAGCAGAGATGACAGAAAAGAGCAGGGAGGGAGAGAGCAGAGGACAGAAAAGAGCAGGGAGGGAGAGAGCAGAGAGGACAGAAAAGAGCAGGGAGGGAGAGATATGATCCCTGTTGCGCTGTGAGGGTATATAAGCACAAGATGGCTGAAGAAGGCAATTGACAAAATCCTTCCCTTTGTCAATAAGTTGTTTGCAAACTATGTCAACAGCTTTAAAAAGGAGGAGAGAGATGCCAGACCCACTTTCTGAGCTGTGATGCTATAGCAACAAAATATGAATCCTGGAGCAGTGAACACAATTAGAATCTTCCATCAAACATTTTTCCCTTAGATTAATTATTTAAATACAAACAGTCTTAAACATTTATTATTTATGAACAGCATTTTCCATTGTTTAACAATTGGTTATAATCCAGATGACGTTTGTCTTGTTATTTCATTTTAAAACATCTGTTGCACTTTATAAATGAGTTTGCTGAAAGTCATTGAAGCGGTGCATTACATTGGGCCAGATGTATCATTACTCCAACATATCTTTTGCAACGTTTTTTTTCTTAAAAAAAAATTAATTTTATCAAACTCATAATAAGTAATAACTTGTAATTCATAAGTTTACCTATAGTACTGCTATTGTCAAAAGTTTTGTATCACCTAAAATTTTAGGATTGTGACAAAAAAAAACTATTTTTATTTAACATCATGTAATCAAAGAAACTACAAAATGATATTGCAAAATTTACCGGAAGCCATAAAGGTAGTACAGTATATCATGTTAGATTTCAAAATGTCACATTTTTTAATTGTCAGTTTTTCTTTAAGTATATGGAAAACTACAAAGCGGGTATGTAATTCAATATGTTAATGTGACATTATTCCCCAGGTTTCATTCAACTTTATGAAGCAACATTTTTGGCCATAGCTGTATGTTGATTGTTAGTGGTTTTATGCTCTATGCTTCATATATAAACTCAAGGATGGAAATAAGACTACTATCACATATGTTTCACCCATTCCAAGTTTTACTATGAGTTTAATTAGCCACAGTGTATAGGTAACAAGCTCTGGTGTGTTTTATTAAAATCAGAGTAAAACCAGCAATGGATCAAACTGTGAGTCAATGGGAGTCCATCCCAGAAACTGATCATGTCACCTCAATAACTGAACAGCTCTTTCATCCCTCTGACCAAAATAAATATACAAAATATTCCTAGAATACCTTCCAATTCTTTCAATAAATATTTCCTTAATATTTTTTTTTCAATATTATCACCTGTTATTCTTTCTGAAACACAGCCCATGTCTTACAACATTGTATATTGTATTAAAAAGATACTGTAACTGACAAAGAGCACTGTACTTTATCAATTGTATTTCAGACTGTTATTAGTGAGTAGGTGATGCTTTGTAGTACTGATACCAGTGCTAGTTTTTCAACTCTGTGTAAAACTGAACTTTACAATATGAATGTGAAGTGGCATTGAAGTGTTTGTAAATCATGCTTTAGACTGTAAATCCAAGAAATTTAAATTCAAATCATTTATCATCCTGAATAATCATGCTTATGGCCTGCTTCTGCACAAGGTTTTTATTCTTGTGCAACTGCACACGCCTCCTAACAAAAGCAGTCTACTATAGCTGTCACAAGGGAAAAGTGCTTTAAGTGGCAAGAAAAATAAAAAAAATCTTTAAACAAAAAAACTGGGATAGAATGTTTGCACTGCAAGAGCCATCTACGCTTTTATATAAAGCTTCTAAATAAAGAATGCTCTTTACCAAACCTATGTGAACTATGGACAAAAAAGAATAATCACTGACATTACTCGTATGTTAAATATCCGTTGGACCATAGTGGAAATATTTTAAGTAGTCTACTTATTTAGTCTAGATTTTTTAGGTATCTATAGAGACATGAAAAAGTAGGTCAGATCTGGTTAGATATATTTTAAACTATATGTTTTCCTAGTACACCACAGGCTCTTTTTTGTTAAACAAGTGCAAGGCCAATGCAAATAAAACAATAGCAATGAGAAGCTGTTAGGGTATTGCTATGAACAGTATCTTCCTAGTTCATACTGTTAAAATGATTGTATTCCTGTATGAAATTGATTTTAAAAGGGTCTTCATTCTCCAAATTGGCAACCTTGGTAACCACCATGCTAAAAATGATACATTGTGGGCAGGGCCTGGTCAGTGTATAGCCCATGCCTTTGGGAGGGAAACAATGCATACATTGTCAGACAATCCCCCAATGATTTGTCTGTTGAAATATACATACTGTATTATGCTCACTGTACCGAAAAACAGTAAAGTAAGACTGCCTCATTTAAACATTAAATGACTGCTGTTATCCATTTGCTTAACATAAAACCAACCTCTGTATCATCTTGCTGTCAGTTTTTGTAATGCACAAGATAGTAAAGGTATGGCTGCAATAGTGTACTGTAGCAGTGTTCAGGTAAAGAATGCCATAGCAAGTAAATTATGATTTTGTACAACATATTTAATATCATTTTCCAAAAATATATAATTTTTATTTATAATCAAGAGACCAAAGCCACAGTAGTGCATATTTCATTGACACCAGACTTTTACAGAACACAGTGGTTAAATTAGCCATGTGCAACTAAAATGCATGAGGAGATGGGTGTCTCCAGCAGAATGGAAACAGCATAATATATTTAGGGGTAGATGTAAGGATACATGCAAAGTGATTTGCAGGTGCAAAACCCCCATAATGCTGCCATAAATCGTGTTTAGCAGCCGTAAAGTCTGATTTTACCAGCCACTATAAATGCGGCGTATGTAAAGAATGGTTTTCACCTGGCGTTCTGCACACGCTATCAAATTTGCACTTTGCCATCATTAATCCATTTCAATTATATTGAAATGCATTCAAATGAAGAAAATAGCATAGAATTTGGCGGGATCTGGATACTAAGCGGGCGCAAACATTATAATGTGATGTAAGGATTTTGTCTTGTACTTAGGCAATTGCTGACCCTCCACTGTTTGTTTGGGATACCGGAGGATGCGGTGCTAAATCGTCTCATCCTAGACCTACTAGCTGAATTGAGAGATGAGCTAGACCCCAGCGTCAATCTAGGGACCGCTATCCCTGCACATGTGAAAGTGCTGTGTTCTCTGAACTACTCAGCCTCTGGTTCCTTTCAGACCAGTTGGAATGTCTGGAGGGATAGCCCAATCCACCTTTCCCAGAGTGCTAGACAAATTTCTGCATGTCATGCTAAAAAGGGCAGGCCAATTTCCTAAGGATGCTAGCATAACTGATGTTGGCTGAGGCTTTTCCAAACAACTCCATTTCATGCTGAGTGACCTCAGCTGTAAGGACTCTCAGCTCCTTCTGAGAAAACTGCGCCAAGAGGACTTTGCTGCCCTTCCACTGACATATTTTTTGTGGTTTGTATTTTCGTGCTCCACAAATGTCAAACAGAGAGTACTGCTCCCTTTACTAACTCTGCAAGTGCAGCCGCTAAATAGACCGATGCGCTCATTAGGACCCTCATTATCATAATTGCGGATCATTATTTGTGCATGTTGAGTAATTTGCATTGCTCTTAAGCTTACATAAGGCGCAGTGCAAAATAATTCCCTGGCCACAATGCAATTTGAATTTTGCATGCGCAATTATTTGCACTGCGCCTATACTTACATCTGCCCCTATATGTACTATATGAGCGTTCTAATTGGAAATACCAAACATATTCACAATTAAATGCGAAAGCCCTATCCATGCCACACCACACACTGAAAAATATTTTATATCCTTTTCAAACTGCCTTTGATGTGTGATCATCACATATGAAAACATGATTGTGAATGTCGTGAAGGACAATTATGTGATGCATTTTGGTACAGTGGATAGGCTATGAATAGTGGAGAGATGTGCATTTTACTCACCTTTAAATTGAAAATGGTACTGCAGAATAGAAAGGAATTGTCTTTATTTTTTTAGATGTGTATGTGATGTTAATATTTACAAATACAGAGTTGAGTAATATGAAGTTGCATCTGTCTGCACCACAAATGGAAGTCTGGCAAGGTCATTGTGAAAAAAGCATGATATGAAAAAACTTAACCAAAAAGCACCACATGAAAGTTTGTGACCACATGTTTCTCTTTATTGTACAGTAAGATACCCAAATCATAAGTTAACCATTTGACGACTACTGCCCCTACAGTAGCTAACAACTCTCTTGGATTTGACACACAAAAGCAACCACATTAAAGCAACCACCTTGGCCAAGGGACAAACTCCTAATCTAAGCATCTGGGTGTATTTAAAATGACAATGTTTTACATAATTGTCGTTGACTGTGTGGAACATAGTCTGCTAAGGTGTGAAAAATGGCAATGTTCACAGATGCAGGTGGGGGATATGTTACTATAAAGGAAAATACTGCTGTTACATATAGGTTCTTTCACCTTTGACCAATTGTTAAAATATTTCTACTGCCATGTAACCGACATTAGAAAATTATTGCTCATTTAATTGACTCAATACTAAAATGTAATTCCTCTGACTGAAGTTATGGCTTGTTTACAGAGATTAATTCTCTGTATATATTAGGTGAGTAAAGCTGCAAATAAGTAATATGACTTCCACCAATACAGTACACAACTATTGAATGGCCACTCGTGGATTTGAATACAAGAATCACTTGGCTTACAGTACTCATTTTAAACCACTAGGTCACACTGTAACTTCACAGCTTGACATTAAGAGTAATTATTTCCTTTGTTTAAAACATGTTGTACAGTTTTAAAATATACAGTTGTAGCAGACAGATAATGAGTGCATTTGAAATGCATATTCAACATCTGGTGTGGTCTCATGCAGCTTTCTTACTGTACATACCAACAACCTCATGTTTCTACCTCAGTGTTAGAAGATTAAAGTTAGCATTTATTGGACTGTATTCGGGGGGGACGACATTAACATTAATATAGGGTGTCAATACTGATGGGCACCACTAACTGAGTGTGATGATAGAAAATATTAACTCTGCTTCGTCGTGGAATTTGTCCAACACTCAACACTCAATTGTCTCATGAATATGATACACGTGAGTTAAGAATGAGCCAGACTTTCCCTTAGCTTTACAAAGAACAGTTTCTTTCTTGTTTATAAAATAGAGCAGACACACTGATCTGAAGCTGGTCATGGGACAAAAATGTATTGTCTAGTCTTTAATTTTTGAGAAGGACAGTGACAGACAGCCATTGATTACTGTGTACATTTAGGACATGAAAAGGGATCAGATTCAGTAGCACACTCAGTTCAACCCAAATATTTAGGAATCACCATTTCAGCTATAAAGGGAACATAATATTATTATTCAAGAAACACCTAGAGCGAATCATTTTAATGGCCAGGTCTCACTTTTTACTAATCCTGTGCCAGCGAAAAACAAATTTGTAGTTAAAACAGACCAGCCAGCCTAATGGCCCTTTGTTATCATTAATAAAAGCCTTGAACACCCTAGAGAAAAAGTAATCAATATGTAGACTTGATGAAGAATAATGGCGTTTATAGTGGGGTGAGAAGGTGAAAGAGTAAAGATGTCACCGCAGTAACAATGGACTTTGATCATGTCAGTTTGATAGGGTTTCCAGAGTGACTCGTACAAAGGGAAATGCTGTGATTCATCTTTTTTTTTTTTTTTGATAATGTAGTCTAATATTTTTTATAATTACAGAACTGAGTCTTCTGTAAGTTGTGTTATATATTACATTAAATACCAGTTCTATAACGTAACAATGGCTATGTTTACAATGACTACTGGCACCAGAATGGACCGTTCTTTTTCTAGGATATTGTTATCATCATATCGTCTTCATACTATAGTTTTCTATATTTTGGAAAGCCAGTTTGGTACAATTAACATCATTCCATGGGTCAATATGTGTCAAATTAAAATGGACAAATTGTCATCTTACTGAGACAGAAATGCACTACCTTACCTGTAATCCCGTTGCAAATCTCGTGTTAAGAAATGCATATTGCACTACTTCAAAACAAACAATGCAAGGGCCAGTGAAACTCGATATGAAAAACTCTTCAGTTCTTCCCCATGATTGTCAAAAGTGCATTTTCATGAATTCCATACATCTCTGAATAATGTCAGAGCAGGTTAATCTGTTCATACTGTACATTTTTATACATATAAATTATAAATGCAATACACAAATTGATATACCTGCAGACTGTGGGTGATAAATCACAGAAATCTCAGCTAAGAGCTGAGCCTTCCATTTTGATCTTGCAATAAACCCCTTAAGATCATAGAATAAACTGTTGAAAAATATGTTAATACAAAATATATCTCTTATAATAATTATACTAATTCTAGCCTTTCTTTGAAAATGCATTAATTTGAAGAATTGTACATCTTTTACCATACACATTTTTTATCAAGTTCATGCTACAGTGTAGAGATATTCTGATAGTCGTAATGCTGCCAAAAAATAAAGCACATATTAACTTACATAGTTTTAAAAAAATAAACTTAATTAAATTAGTTGTAGCCGTAGCATGTGGCACAACTTTAGCACAGCATATTAAGTAATCCCTTTTATTCTATGAGGGAATCTTAAGAGAAACATTTAACAAATAATTACATTTAACCAACCATGTGAAAAAACAGCGATGACCAATAGAACGCTCCAGTTACATCTGCTGTAAACCAGGATGACCTTAGGTAAGTAAAATTGGAATATTTCTGTAATATCATTGTAATATCTTACAAAGTGATTGTGAACACCCTTTTTTATGCATTTTGTGTTTAATTATTTGTATGTTCTTATGGTGCGTGCTATATGAAGTATTAGCATAGCCCCTACTTTATTACCATACAGTGACGTGTAACAGTCATAGCTTGATACCTCCATTTTCATTGTAAATGTAGCCAACTGAAACATCAGTTAAATGTACATTTTACAAATCAAGTTGCATTGAATAGGAGCCTGGCACACACATGTCTTTAGTGTGTCCATCTAGAGCAGCCCCTGTGCATGAATTAATTTACCCGTCTCCAGAACTATTGTACTTAAAAAAAATCAGTGACATGCTGGTCACCGTTGAGGTGACCGAAGGAAACGAGGAACCAACAGAATTAGAAAGGCCTATCTGCTAAAAATAACAGACATAGAGATAACATGACATCATTGCCACAGCAGAGATTCCAAAATTAGACCAAAGGGCATTTAGGATGTTTTGTAAGTGGATACTCAACCAGCCTTGTACAATGACCTATCTAACTGCTGCAGTAACAGAATCACAACATTTCAGGAAATCACGTCAATAGCTATTTTAAAAATATACACCATTAATAGTAATGCAAACATTTACCCTGGTGCAGATTTCTAACCACATCTTTTGTAATCGTTTAGGAATTGTTGTATCATGTTTAAATCACATGTTGCATACACTATGTCATTTTCATGGGTCATTGGATAACCTAATTTGGTTATAGTTTACCATAGTTAACCATACTTAATCAAACCATACTTGCCATATAATGCATGGTACATGGCACTACATGGCACTAAACCATATGAATTTTCATTGATATTCCATGGAGGTTCAGACCATGGTTGTGAGTGACCATGAAACAATGATGGACAGCAATGATACCATGTTTTACTCAATGTCTGGGCTGAACATTTTCGCTTGTCACACCACGTCTGGTGTGTTGGGGCCTTTACCAAGCATATTTTCCCTGGCAACAATGGTGGATACTAAATATTTATTTTGATTGTTTTTGCCCAGGCTTACGTTGCATGGAAAACAGGAGAATATTTTTTTTAAACAAATAATAATGGAATTGTCTGTTTCACAGCTAAAGAGTTAAGATACTTCTGTTAACCATTAACAACATTTAGTCCTGATTCATCTTACTTTTTATTATCTATATCCCCATAAGAGGTCCTCACTTATCTGGATAATTTATTTGATTTTCAGTCTGCAGGGTTGACATGCCAGGAAGGTTTATGTGTTCCAGAACAGCCCCTATTTACTGGAACCCAATTTAACTTTTTGTGTGGATTTCAATTAGAATTCCAGTACAGGACTAGTTGATAAACACATACCACTGCCTTAAATTCAAATAAGTAAGAAATAAGGACATTTCTCATTTAAAATAATAGCTAAAGTGCAGTTTCATCAGAATGGGTCCACTGTCATTAAAATCCCTTTTTTTAAGAACATCCTGGAACGTTCTTTGCTCAAAAATAGATTTTGCCTGTCTGATTACTCAGCTAAATCACCCTCAGACCCTGGACTGAAAAGAATAATTCCTGTATAAATAGAATCTGAGGCCTGAGTCTGCCTTTGAAAGTGTTAGTTAGTGATTGCAATCCAAGGATATAATTCTTAGCATTAAAAGGCCTGCAGAACGCTGAACTCAAATAGAGTAAACCTGTAACCACTGACATTTCCAGCACTGATTTCTTAAGCTTTTAAAGGAATGTGCATTAAATAAGGCACACGAAGCACAGAATAACTTTCTGATTGAACAATAATATTTCTACAGCCATGTAACTAATACATTCAGGCACACTGTGTTTGTTACACAGCAGTCTAAGATGTGGTTAGCCGTTATGGGATATTAAATTAAGTTTTCTTTTTGAAGCAGGTCACATCTGCATTTTCAGACATTCCAGAAATAGTTGAACATGAATAAGTCATTAATTATTTTTTTGTATTTTTCTTTCTATGGCTGACTTCTGTTTGTTAAAATTTGGATTAAAGCAAAGGTATGAGGAAGAAAGGTCACCTAGACCTAAGTATGGGGAATAAAAAAAAAAATGCAGTCTACAAGTCAGACACATTTGGACCTGAATGAAAGAACCCTACACCTGGGTAATTTAAGAATAATGTTTTATGTATATACTTGGCTTATCAATGAAACAATAAAGATTAAAAAAAAAAAAGTTTTTAATTACATATTATTATTATTATTTATTTCTTAGCAGACGCCCTTATCCAGGGCGACTTACAATTGTTACAAGATATCACATTATTTTTTTACATACAATTACCCATTTATACAGTTGGGTTTTTACTGGAGCAATCTAGGTAAAGTACCTTGCTCAAGGGTACAGCAGCAGTGTCCCCTACCAGGGATTGAACCCACGACCCTCCGGTCAAGAGTCCAAAGCCCTAACCACTACTCCACACTGTAGTCAGAAATAAAGCGTCATCAGTCTTGAAACAGAATGACTGGGGATGGAACATTTAGACACCATGGGAGGGGGATTTTCAAAAGGTCGTAGTTGATAACTCCAGTGTTAATCAACAAATCGGTATGTAGCATTGATTTTGGCATTTTCAAGCGGTCAGTCGTTATGCCTATTTCGTTATTAAATAATGGTGCTAATGTGATTCACGAAATTATGTTGATTTACGAAATGATTTAAATATCTTAACGAGCAATGCTTCTTGCAGTTATTTCTTTTGTTTGCGTGGGGATTTAAAAGGAAATAATCTGTGTCATAATTTATCAGGAGTTCATTTGCACTTGGGGAAAAAGAGGGTATTAATTAACGAAAAAGCATATAACTCACCTTGAAACAGTATTTAAGTTCTTTGGTGTTAAAAAAAGGAATAAACAAACAACAGTAGGGCTTGGGAGTGGCAGCAGTAGAGCTTGAGTGCAAGCCTGAGATTGACAGACCCCGGCTGCGAAGCCGATGCCAGAGAGAGGGTTTACAGGACCAGGGTTAATTTCTTAGATTTACCAGATGAAGATCTAAAAACTCGATTGCATCTGGATAGGGCAGCTATAGTCGACCTCTGTCAGACTGTGGGAGGACCTTGAATTGCCTACGAAAAGGGTCTGTGCCGTACCCCCGCATATGATGGTGTTGGCAGCATTGTCCTTCTATGTCTCTGGGTCATTACAAATGGGTGACTTCATAAAGAGGGTTAACGATGATATCAGTATCCCACTAAATCAGGAGCAGATACAAAATATTAAAAGGGAGTTGTATGACATTGCTAGACTTCCCAGAGTAATGGGAGCCATCGATTGCACACACGTTGCCCTCCAATCACCGCAGCACCATGCATATACATATATGAACAAAGGGGTTCCATTCACTAAGCGTGCAGGTGATTTGTGATGCATAATATAACATCTGGAACGTATGTGCAAATTCCCTGGCTCCTATCATGACTGTGTTTAATCATTTTAGAGACCTAATACACCAGGTGACATATTGGTAGGTCAGTATTGTAAGACTACCTAGATATACTTGTGGTTATGAATTAGATTTATTCACTTGTTTTAACCATTTGTAACCTTACAGAACGTTTGTTGTATTGCTAAAATGATATACCGTTATTTGCGCCCAGTGTAATGTTACTACCAAGAAATGAATGAAGAACAGGTGTACAGGTGTTGTTGAGACCATCATTTTAACCGTTAGTGTACAGTATATGTGTATGTGTTTATCTCAACATTGCTTTGCTCTCCTACCCTTACTGCATGTTGGAATTAAAAAGATAAGAAGAGTTTATGCCACAAAAGAGCGATATAAATAATAAAAACATCTTTATTGTGTTTAATAAGTTGTATATCCGATTAATAGAACTTGAAAGAACAAAGTATCTGATATGAAGCCTGGGAGGGGACATGAGAGAAGAAATATTTGTTATATATAAATATATAATTGTGCACACGTCTTACTGTCTCGTGGTCCCCTCCCGGGCTCTGTAATCCGAGAGCTTTGGTCAGACTGGATTTTAAATCCCATCCTATCTTTGGTCTGTCTGTTCACTTGAAAGATGCTGTAGAAGTTTCAATTGTTGGGAGTCGTATGTTACTTAGAAAAAAGAAAAAACACATCTGTTCTATAAATATAGAGGCAATGTAAATAGTATGTTGAACATATGCTTTTCTTAACTTCATGTGGACATATGAAAAGCTCACTATGAGATTTCCCTGCTATTCAAATTTACTTGAGCTTGTTTCATTAAAAAAAAAATAATAATACTAATAAAAATAGTAATAGAGACCTATACAAAATAAAGCACGCATGTTTTTACACCACTTTTTGGACTGCCATGACATGTGGTGCACTGATGAAACAGGACAGCAAAGCGAGTGCTTCCAGCATGTTATTTTTGGGAGTTGGGGTCAGTGGCTTTCTCACACATGCTGACAAGATGAAGAGTCACTGGCTTCCATAATAAAGTACTATGAGCTCATGGTTTTACATATGGGTTTTAAAGGCTAAATATAGTTTTAGAAAAGCATTAGTCTGTGGTGGCAAACTCTCATCTTTCACAACTGCTAGCGGAACATTGTGTATTACGAATATGTATATGGAAGACTAGAAATGAAGCATATCAATCCCATTTAGGGTATTTTCAGAAAGACTGCTGGTGTTTGTCTTTCCATTACTGGTGTTACAACTTTGTATTGTTATTCCATGCTGGTTATATCAATTGCAATTACCAATATATTTTATTATATATATATATATATATATATATATATATATATATATATATATATATATATATATATATTTAAAATGAATTTAATGTACCTAAATACTGGTTCTGGATTGTGTCAAAATTGGTCCCCCCATAAAAAGAAATTGAATACGACTACAAGAGCAGGAGACATAAATTGCCAACATAAAAAAAAAAAAAAAACTTTTTAACCTGATTAGAGGAAACTGATTGTTATTTATTTATTTATTTATTTATTTATTTATTTATTTATTTATTTATTTAACTATTAATTAATTAATTTAATTATTTCAAGAAATGTTCATCCTGTGATAAGCATGCATGGTACAGTAACTAGTTAAGGCACTGACACACAAGATGGAATATAACTGCCTTCATTATGACCCCACAATTTAAAACCCGTAGGTTTATAGTGTGCTAACTCATACACAATCAGACATTTAATGAAAAAATGTGTGTCTTGCAGGTCAATTAACTTTTCTGTGATGCACTGCCACTCAGCTTCTTATTCATTACCTAAAGTCAACATTTTATTTTGTTTTTTGTATTTTATTAAAACGGACACTTTTCCTGGATCACGGCTTCAACTGTCAACGATATGATCTGAAGAACTGTCTCCACCTGTTTTCACCTTTTTACTTATACTGTATCGCAGCTGAAAGGATAGTGACCGATAATTAACACAGATTTTTACAAGCACGGTGTACATAAAGATAAGCATTTATGTTATCTAGAAATATCTCAACTATCTGTACTTGTATTAGTATATTTGGATTAAAACTTTGCAACATGTGACTGCCACATGGAGTGAACGTAAAATCTGTATTGTGCAGTATTGAATGTAATAGAAAAGTGCTGCAGTATTCGATTCTGGGCTCCGGGCTTGATGTTTGCAGACACCAGATCTGTAAAATAAAAAGACCTTGCAACAACTATACACTGGTGTCTCCCTTGTGTGTGACTGAAGAGGGCCTGGAGTTAGAGATAAACAGGGACTGGGTTATCTGCAGAACCAAGAAGTTTCTGGTCACTTTAACCATAAACAAACCTTAAACCAGGTGTGAGATTCATTTAGCAGTTTTTGAGCCGCATATTCACATTGGTTTGCCTGTCTAAAAGTGCCTCCTGTAGAGGCCAAACCTTGCTTAAAAATTCTGTTTATTTGCAAGGGGTTATTTTTGACCAATGTTATAAATTTCTTCTCTCCGGGTGCTATTTCAACAAGCTTGTCATTGCTATGAATCGGTATCCTTAGCATTTTTTAAACAGGTGCTCCTGGATAAAGACAACAAACAGAGCAATATTCAACAATCCTGTGGTTTCTCATAGAACAGGCCTTCTCTTGTTTTTTTTCTGTTATTGTACATATTCTTGTTTTCTAAATGTCCAGTCAATCCTTGTGTGATTTTTGTAGACCTTTTCATTCAGAACATTCTGTTGCGTGCAGGACTGACAATATTTTCAGGTTTGGTAAATTTAAAAATAGCATAATTTAGTTTAACCTTCATATAGCACAAGGAATTTTAATGTATATTTTCTTTGGACATTCCCTTCACCCACTCTTTCAGAGCCTTATGACTTGATTCCCGTTACTTAACTCCTTGGATGTAATAGAGTAACTGAAGGTGTTGTTTTGTGTTTCTCTGTTCTTTTTGTTTTACAAAAAAGACTGCCACGTTTAAACAGCATTCAGTAAACTCAATGGCAACATTAAACAAAGTCTTGGGCATTCTCAAGTATATTACATTATATTATAAAAAAAAACACATTGCCTAACACACTAAGCAGTACATAATATAATTCTAGAAAGGTAGATAAAAAATGGCTATTTGTACACAGCTGCTTCTGTGGAAGTACAGAGCAAAAGTGCATGGCTAATTTGCATAGACCAAGACGTCAAGTACGTTCATCTAACAATCTGCAAATCTGCAGGTAATTTATACAAGCAATGTACAAATAAAAATAAACATACTTTGTATATCTGGCTCACAGAGTAAGTGTAAAGGACAGAGGATGCTTTTGCCCCAAAACATGCTGGACATCAAAGACAAATGTTTTGTAATGCCTCCCCTTACTGACATACTGAGTTAGGAAGAAAAACACAGACTGTTGGTTAGTTATTATGTGATATAAAAGATCAGACCCTATTTGGTCCTGGCACAGGTATTTTCACATAGCTTTACGGTGCTTTGTGAACAGACTGGCTGGTGGTGACGTCAGGCTAGGGAGTAGACAGACAGGACTGTAAGTGAAATGGGCTGTTGCACCAGTTTATTGAAAATAAAAGGTTTTAACAGAAAACAAAACACTGAACAAACAAAACGGCACAATGGCCAGACAAACAGACAGACAAACAAACAAACAAACAAACAGACAAACAAACAGACAGACAGACAGACAGACAGACAGACAGACAGACAGACAGACAGACAAACAAACAGACAAACAAACAAACAGACAGACAGACAAACAAACAGACAAACAAACAAACAAACAAACAGACAAACAAACAGACAGACAGACAGACAGACAGACAGACAGACAGACAGACAGACAGACAGACAGACAGACAAACAAACAGACAAACAGACAGACAGACAGACTAACAAACAAACAGACAAACAGACAAACAGACTAACAAACAAACAAACAGACAAACAAACAGACTAACAAACAAACAAACAGACTAACAAACAAACAAACAGACAGAGAGACAAACAAACAGACGAACCCAAACAAGTAGCAGTTGTTATTCTTTTAATTATTTTTCTTCTTCTCTCTCTCCCGTTCCTGCAAACACCCAACCCTGTGTGCGTGATACACGCACTCTTTTATGCAGCTGTACCGAGACTCAATTGCTAATCAGTCATTCACTTGAATTTCGGCACAGTCTGCACGTGAACTAATTGTGCACTCCCCGTCCCCCATACAAATACCCACTTTAATCTGCATGTGAAGTGATTGTGCAATCCCTGTGCCTAAATACAAATATACATTTTACATCACCTGTGCTACATAACCCACACTCCATGTACCACTACAATAATACATATAACAGACAACATAAAACACAAAATACGCACAGGGGCGGGGTAATAAAGAGATCTCATGCCAATTGTTGCTGGGTATTGTACTTGGTTCTTGGAAGAAAAATGTATTCATGGTGGATAAGAAGCCAATACTCGCATGTATAATATGAAACAATATGCCACAGTACTGCAATACTATTGAAATATATATATATATATATCGTAGAATTACAGTGTTCTTTTTAGGCCTCAAGCCTGCACTAGAGATACTACTCACTTGGGGTGTAAGGGAGCCATCAAATTACAATGCCTAAAACAAAGCTGCTCAGTGTGAAATTGTGTGGAGGCTGTGCAACTCAATGTAACTAAATGTACTTGTAAAATATGCTTGCTGTAGGTTTAGGTAATTTATTATTTTGAGCAAATGTGGACAGGCTACTAAGGTACAGTACCTTGGAATCTGTAATTTCCATAAACTTTGCCCACACACTGAATTATGCAGTTGGTTGGCCGAGGTTTCTTTGAACTGGACTAGATCCTTTAACCTTTTTTTTCCAGAGAGAAATTAGCTGCCTATGGTGGTGATTACACAGACAGAGTTGTATAGCAGTTCACATTAGTCACCACTTCAAACATTGGCTTCAAACAGAGTCGATTTTCACCAGAATGTGTAGAGTAGTCCCACCCTATGCTGGTGGTCTGAACCACAGCACCTGCAAGACATCAAGCTGATCTTCAGGACTGTCCGACAAGAATAGATGATGTTACATCACTTGGGAAACATTAGCTGCCTAACAAGTGTGTCTTCAGCCGTAGCTAATTGGAAACCAGACACATGCTGAGACCTCCTGACACGTACTGTGTTGTATGATTTTAATGTGTAATATATGTTTTTTGGCTCTGCCTCCTGCCAAACAGGATATCTTTGTAAAGGACATGTGCACAGTTAATTGTTTGTATGTCTAAATATAAATATAACTAAATAAAATGATAATTCTGAATAATATGGCTCCTCAGGTATACTAAAACACACATTAATTACAAAACATCTGTTAATGACAGGCAGCATTTGACTTGACCAGATACAATCTTTAAAGATCATAATTCAGAGTGATATTTAACTGATGGTGTTTATTCACGATCATCTCTTTGTAAAGCTGCCACAGTCAGGTTTTTAATGTATTTAGCAGCCTAGGGAAGGTGACCATATGGCTCTGTGTTCAGCAGGACAGTTTGGGACAGTTCAGGCTTTTCAACTCACAACCCAATGCATTCTGGTACATTTTCAGTGTTTCAGGTACCATTCTTTCCTTTAAGAGAAGCAGGACTACACTTACCAGAATGCATTGGGTTGTGAGTTGAAAAGCCTGAACTGTCCTAAACTGTCCTGCTGAACATGGAGCCATATGGTCATCTTAAGCCTAAGGCAGACCAAAGCATAGCTTGCTCCACTACTGTCTCTGTAAACTGTTCTAACAGTATGAATTACGGTATGTTCTCTCAGTTTGTGTGTATTGGCTTTATGTTCAAAAATAGATTGTGACACAGTAGAACAACATGCTAAGCAAAGTAGTCAGGCCATTGTGGTTAAATGTCTGCTGAGGTAAAACTCATGCTTAGTTTTTTCAAGCACCATGATTTCCAGCCATTGAACTCTATGCTGGGTTACAAAGTCTGAATAATCAATGAACCATTGAAAACAGTAAGACTGCAAGTGAGTCATAAGGGGTCTGTGCTTAAAAAAGTTGAACACATGGTGAAACCCTTACTCCTATTTATAACCCCCTCACTTTTAAACAATTTGAATATTGTTTAAAGTCCGGCCAGTATGGTACAAACTCTGGTTGGGAATGGAGTCGTAAGCAAAATAAATTAGTTCTCTTTTCCCATAATCTTTTCATGCATATTGTAAACACAGACTGTAAAGCATGTGGCTCAAGCTCTGGGAAAGGGTGATCTGTTGAGTGAAAATCGACTCTACAGTCATGACTGTGTGACGTTGTCACGCGAATACATTGTGAATTTTTTTTCATTTTTTTAAATCTTCATGTCAACGCATGAAGCTCTCCTCACGATATTCAGAGTCGTTCTTTTCCTTCTTAGTAAGCAGACACGGACATTTAAATATCCCCTCCCCTCAATTACTATGAATTGAGTAATCTGCATTGGTTCGGCCAACTTTTTTTCCTAAATCAGAACAGCATAGCAACGCATTTCCTGAAAAGTACGGCAAAAGCATTGTGAGGAAAACTGTCATGACTTGTCCATGTAAATGCCGTCATTGTCATTTATTAAAATCTCCAGTCCCACCAGCAGGACATTTGTTTAGAATAAAAGAGCTATATTTCATACAGGGATATCCAAAGTCTGTATATTTTAATGAACATTTGGTTAAAGTAGTTTCTAATTTAACAACCCTTGCTACTTTACTTACCTCTGCCATATCCATTAATTAACTGAAGTACAAAGTTAACATACTGTATAAAGACCTTTCATTTATAGTCAAATTCTACAAATTATAGGGTGGAGGGTGATATTGTTCAAAGGAAAATGATTACAAGCAGAAGGAAATATGATACATATGCTGGCATTTACTTCTGTTGGGTTGAGCCCATGTGTTTTAATGTCTGGGACCTTCATTAAAATACTATTTATGTTTTCATTGATTTTATCACACTGTTCTTTTTCTTTTTTTTTTTTTTATGTCTTACTCTGTTGGGCCCACAGTGACCAATTAAGGACATTTATATGAGTGGAAAGCTCCTAAATGAAACCTTGCCAACTACGTCCTCTATTTCACTTCTTACAGGAAAGGAAACCAAATAACAAAATAAAACACAAATATAGCCAAGGGCTGGGGTATTTTTTTTTTTCGCAAAAGGAAACCATTATATGTACTAGAGCACTTGGCTGGGCTTGTGTTTTGAAACTCTGTGGGCCAAGTGTGTCCATGGCACTTTGTTTACATCAACACATACACTCTATTTGCTTTGTATTAAAGTATACTAGCATGTATAGAACCTGCTACAGAGAGCTATTTGTTTTACAGTTCAGTAAACAAAAACTGAAGGAGTGAGAGAAGTAAAAATAGTAAACTGAAAAACATAAAATCCTTTCCAAAATTAAAGATTATACTACAGAGTCTTGCACTATAAAGAGTTTACAGCTATGGCCAAAAGTTTTGCATCACTTCGAATTTTAGTATTTGTATTTAGTATTTTAGTATTGAGACATAATTAAAACATATATATATATATATATATATATATATATATATATATATATATATATATATATATATATATATATATATATATGAACAAAATTTAGATTATTTATTTAACATCATGTAATCAAAGAAACTACAACATGATATTGCAGACGTCTACTGGAAGCCATAATAGTATAGTACAGTATGTTATGTTAGATTTCAAAATATCGCATTTTTCAATTTTTGTTAGTTTTTCCATTAAGTTTATGGAAAACCACAAAGTGGTATGTAATTCAATATGTTAACGTCGCATTATTCAGCAGGTTTCATTCAACCTTATGAAGCAAAATTAGTTAATTCTATAGGGTGATGCAAGACTTTTGGCCATAGCTGTATGCATTTTCTATAGAATGGAAAGTGCATGCCAATAATATTTATTTTCCCAAATATGAAAAAGTCCATACATGTCTAGGATAACAATATGAGCAAATTTCTAATCTAATTAAAAAAATACAAATTTTGAATTTGTCTGCAAATATGCTTGGATGGCTGGTAGCACTAAAAGATTAAATTATTAATTGGAAAATATATTATATGGGGTTAATTCCCCATCCATAAAAACCTTGTAAAGAATGTGGCTGGAGCCTTAATGAGGTAATTGCTTGATTGATGGGTAGTTAAGGCTCCAGCCACAGAATAAAAGGACATACTCTGGGCTCATTAAGCTGCAAACAGACGATTGCTATGAATGTTGTGTTGTTGTTACAAAGGTACTTGTTTGATTAGACTTTTTCTATTTGGTTTTGTGAGCCTTTTGTTTTGGCCTGCGTGCCCTTTTGTTTTGTGTTTTCAACAGTGTTTTGTTTTTATTTAATAAATATATTGCTGTGACAGTTTTCAGCCCAGCATTCCAGAGTTATGTGTACTGCTACCTGGTCTTGTCACACACCACACGGCCCATTCTTCCACAGCTTTATTGGCTGTTTTTATACAGGGTTGCGATCCCGTCCTCTGTCAGACTGGTACACAGAACAGGTTAATGTGTCAGATATCAAAGTGGATATGAGAATGGCAGTGATGAAGCCAATTTGCTTGAAAACATTAAAACATCAGGTACCACAGACAAGAGGAAGGGGGGTGCGGCTCAAAAAGTTTGAGAACCACTGGCTTAGGTGACCATGCGTACAAATCTAGAAAGTTACATTAATGCAGTACTCTAAGTACAGTACTATGCTACACAAATTAATGTGTTTCAATTTCATTTACATATTAAGGTATTCTATAAGCAACTGTTTTCATGCCATTTAACTTAAAGGGATAATTTATATCATCTACGTATTTTTGAGTTGCATAACTTGGGATACTTACACTAAGGACATTAATTCACAGAGTTAACAGCTGTTTAAGTTGCTCTTTAACAGCTCTTAATCATTTTATAACAAAGACCTGAGTCTAAAAACAATAAACAAAACCTTATTTTGTAGACTCTTTAATTAATACAAAATTACCAGAAAAACAAGTCTCCCTCAACAAATCACCCTTTCCCAGAGCTTGAGCCACATGCTTTACAGTCTGTGTTTACAATATGCCTGAAAAGATTATGGGAAAAGAGAACTAATTTATTTTGCTTACGACTCCATTCCCAACCAGAGTTTGTACCATACTGGCCGGACTTTAAACAATATTCAAATTGTTTAAAAGTGAGGGGGTTATAAATAGGAGTAAGGGTTTCACCATGTGTTCAACTTTTTTAAGCACAGACCCCTTATGACTCACTTGTAGTCTTACTGTTTTCAGTGGTTCATTGATTATTCAGACTTTGTAACCCAGCATAGAGTTCAATGGCTGGAAATCATGGTGCTTGAAAAAGCTTGATAAACCTGTCACTAGAACTGATGTCACTTGCTCACAACCCCCTCCCAGCCTGGATGCCACTCCGTACCAAACACACAGTAAGACCAAGTTTTAAATAATAAAAGCGTGCTCATGCAATCATAATAGAAAAATAAATAATGTGCTTTCAAAAAAATAAACGTGCAATTCGTCCTAAATAAAGCAAAATGGAAACTTGAAGTGCCAAACCAAATAAAACAATTTATAGAACGTGCTCAAAATAAATCACTCAGATAACTTATGCAAGTCTTACTGTGTGTACCTCTGTGGTCCCACATGTTATGAAACTGTAAATTAATGCCATGTCTGCAACATATCAAGAAAAGGCATATGTGCATGGTAGGCCTAATTGGCCTTGCCTTGTTTGATTTTAAAGGATTCCCCTGAAGAGGGTAGAAAATATTGCAGTTTGACTCTAGAGGACTGGCCATTGGTAAATTGACCCAGCTGTACCTCTTTTCAATGGAAACCAGAACCTCAGCAACCACGATCATTACCTGACCTGTTTACTAAGACAAAAAAAAAGTTTCCCAATGTCTGAATAGCCCTCAGTACTGTTTTTATAAAAACAACCCAATTTACACAAGTAAATTCAAGTTTGTTAAGAAAACAGCATTTACAAATACAAAAATAAATCCAAGAAATTATGTTCACCTGGGTTGGTCAGTATATGTTTTTTGTTTTTAGAAACAGACTGAAAATATGTCCAGAAAAGGGAATTATCATTTGTCAAAACCCAACAGACTGTAAATACAGGCAGTCCTCCCACTTACGACACAATTGGTTCCTGAAAGTCGTGTTGTAAGTCGAAGTGTCGTAAGTCGAAGCACATTTTCCCATCTGGAACAAAGTTATAAATTGTGGTTACGCCCCTGACTCTTTGGCCAGATAATATATTTTTACAAAAATGACCCGTTATATTGTATTCATGCAAACATTTATTTAACTCTTTACACTCAGCCCGTTGATTTCAGGGCGCCGACGTCCCGGTGGTTACCGTAAAAGCCATCTACCTGGCTTGTTTAAAAGTACAGACTAGGGGCTTTCCAAAGACATATTCACTGTGTGTATGTGGTACTCCTAGCCGGAACTACGGTCGCCTGAAGTTAAGCCCCTCATCATGTGACAGAGTTCACAGCTTAGGTTTTGTTTTGAGTCCATTGCTCTTATCAGACATCATTAAGCACAAATACATTATAAAAAAAACAGTTACATCCATGAAAAAACAAACGCTAAGTGACTGAGTCAGGGCGACCACGACAGGTACTGCGGTTCAGACACCAAGCGTGCGCACATGACGCATGGCTCTTGTCTCGCCACGTTGTAAATGCCATATCGATCTCGTAAAGTCGAAGCAGGGTAATAATGCAAGACTGTTAAGTGCCGTGCATCTTAAGTCAAGGAGCGCCTGTACATAAATCCCTAGCATGACCTTTGTTGTTTTGGAAAAGAATGCATTCCCACTGACTGTTTCAAGATTAAAGAATCTGGTTGAGATGAAATCATTAGAATAGTTTCTACTGCTTTTAACAAATACATTTTTCATTGACCTTCTTTATCTGGCTGGGTTGGTTGGTTCATGGCATTCTTTTCATTTTGTGTTAGTTTGCTCTACTGCACATCTTTCATTCCCCTTTCAGTCCTTCATTTCAACATTAAAATGACTGACTACATGGTGAGGCATATAACTCTGGAAATATTTTCTGATCTGTACAAAATTGGAAATGCCTAAAAAGGGTGAGGTCCACCAAGAATGCAAAGTAAAACACATACTACAATCCCAGCATGTTATTTAAACAAGTAATATAACTGTTTTACTGTAGTTCCTGAGTAATTTATTTTAAATGGATATATAAAAAATGAAAATTGCAGTAATAGATATGGACTGTAGTTTCTCTTTGTTTGGCAATGTGGGCCTGGAATACGATCATCCAAACAATAGTACATTATTCAATACCAGATTTTCACTGATCCTTTACTTGAAAATACATATTGGATAGAGTATTTGTTATATTAGGTTATTTTTCAAGTGTACAGTTAATACAATAAACTGAAAATACCCAGCATGCCTCACATAACATATTTTCTATTTTTTGTACATCTGGATTGGCCACTGAAAAGTTTAATAATAGTTTGCTGTAATGTCCCTTGTGGATCAATCTTTGGTTTGTGAACAGTCTGTAAAGTTCAGTAGAAAGTTACTTCTGTGCCCTTATTATTATACTGTACAGTATACAAAGAAATGCAGAGATGCTTAAATAATGATCTTATTTAAACATAATCATGCAATATACTTGTATGGACAAAAAAATGATTTTATGAGAGCCTGGCCTCTTTTCTCAGACTACTGTAGTCCTCCTGTCTTCCCAATTTTGTTACTTTTTGAGCTTGCCAGCTGACTGTTAAATTGACTGTGGAGATGTTATCAACATGTTTGCCATTTATTTAGTAATAGTAGCATAAGGGACCAGTTTTAGTCTTCATGCAGAACCAAGCATCTTGCACGAGGAGTCCTGAAACTTTTTATTTTACATTTACAAAAGAGGATTTGTGTAAATCTAACAATGAATGCTGATACAGCTGTCCTGCTTTATAATAGAACAATAATATAGAAAAGTATGTTAAGCTAAGCAACAGCGGACAGTAGAGAATTCAGATACATTCTTACACTGGCTTTGTGAATCAACTAACGTTCTGTCCTGGTGGGGTATTTCTTGTAAGAATTGAGTTATTGCAGGTGTTTTTGCCAAATAGCTGTTACAGGGCCTATATTTTAATTCCCAAATAGGCTTTGCTGAATTCCATTATGGATTAGTGTCAGTTCATTCAATAGAAGCATACCCCAGCAGGTGAAATGGGTAGGTCAAAGCAAGAATAGAAATGTGTTTTTTTTTCTATTTTAAATATTTATTAATCCTTCTTTAGTAATCCTTATAATACTTAGGTTGGTCTACATTTAACATGTATTGAATTTCATTACACCCTGCAATGGAAGTACTCAGTAGTATGAATACATTTCATTTAGTTGCATTGGAAAAGATTATTTCCAGGTCAGATGAATTCAACTCTTTTCTTTTTTTTTTTTTTTTGTTAATACATTATCAAAGTTCTTTTAAAAAGTGCAGCTTTTAGAGGCTCTCTCTGTAACGTTAGTATTCTAACTGTAGCTGAGAGCATGTTGATTATCTAGCATTGATGGTGGCCTACTTGAAATGCTTCTTAAATTTCCAATGAATAGTATAATACAGTGTATTGAGAAATCATTTGTTATTTTTTTTTTCAAACACTGATTTTATAAATTCAAGCAGTTTAAATACTGAGTGTCCCCTGTAGTCAACTGAATTGAGGTGAATAGTTTTTGTGGGAACTAGATTAAATTTAAAAAATGTCATTATTTTCATTATGTTCCATAACCTCTTGGAACTTGCCCACTGGAGAGCCACTTGGCTACAAGAAGAATTTGATGGCTTAGATATCTACAGTGGGAAAGCAATAAAGCACAGTTAATGATACCTGGCAAAAACTGAACATCGGAGTGTGTGAGATTTGTTGTCAGTTGTTTGGACACAGTAGTTGATGAGAAAGGGAGAACATCATTTGCTGGAGGGTGTTATTAAAGTTTATCTTAAGTATCTTACTCAAGTCAACAGATCCCCACCATTTATGCTGAGGTCTAATTAACACCCTATTAAAATGTTACCTCCATTTCATTGGATTACACCACAGCCGGTGTAGAAGTGTCAACACCACACAGTGACATCATTAATTGTCAATGGGAAAGTTAACACCCCTGAATGATATTTAAATAAAATCAGTGGGATTTCCTTTTTATAGTCTGAGCTACTTTAATCAAAGAAAAGTGTGAAGGACAACTAGTATGTATAAATACTTCCAGTAAAAACATGGAAATATCTTGTTCATGATGCATACATGATATAGGAGCTCTGACAGCAATGTTTGTACTGCAACACAATCCTCAAAGAATGCTGTTCCTTTGCAGATGACATGAGAATTACAATATATCTTCTTTACCTCACAGCCTGACTATGCCAGTTTTGATTAGGCTTTGCAAAAAATGTTGTGAAAGACCTGCCAGAATGCCTGTTGCCAAGTATCCTATTTGAAAGCAGTAGAAAAGAAAGACAGCCTAAAGGGATATTATTTTTGAAACACAGCATCCACTGAAAAGTAATGGGAATCCCAGTACCTACAATTACATACAATTTTAAAACTGCCCCAAATATTTGAACTATTTCAACATTAAGTAATGTCACAGAAAGCCTACCATAGGATAACTAATTAAATAGTTTCAATGTCTTATCCTGAACAATAAATAAAACTGGACATGTATTGTGTTTCTGCTCTTTTATATGCTACAATAGCAGACACCCTCCCCCAGAAGACTCCTGGTACAAAATGACTCCATGTGCTGTAGCTCCATTTCACTTTCAAGATCTAGCTGCAATTAGGCCATGTGACCTACATCACAGGAAGTGATTGGATATATACAGTTTTAATTAATGAAAGCTCTTCAACACCAGAACGATTTTAAACACAAGAAAAGGGGATCAGTGATAATGCTGATAATGTTATAAAGAGGTAAGAAAATGGATATTAAAACAGGACTATGGACAGAGAAACTAGAACTATAACTATGCTGGGGGGGTGGGGGGGGGAGGGGTTAATTAAGGAAATCTACTTCCAACCTGTTTTAAGAATGCTTATATTTGTTTAATGGTGTATACCTCATCACCCTCCTTAGCACAAAACACATTGTAAACCACATGCGGACCATATCAACACCTTTTTCCTCTTCTGTTAAGTTGCTGGAAAGCGGTAAATGAAAAACTGTGGCAGGATAGAATAGCATCTGTCACATTAAAGACATACATGCATGGCATCCGTGAATATTCTGATCAAGTTACCCTCCCCTATGGGGTGCCTCAGCTGTGATGTCACATTCACTTTTTACTTTAGTGATTGTTGCTAACCTGTTCTAAACAAACACAATTTTACACTGGAAAAGCTTGTCTCTGATTTGGCATTTTTATTAAATACCAATACATAAATACACGTATTCTTCACTATGCACAACAATTGTTATCAAAGCTTTGGACCATTTGATATCAGATTGTGGTGCCCCATTCAAACATATTAGTGTTATCTAAAATATTTGAATAGTTTCCCTTCATAATAAGACACAGCCTTCCCCTGAAATTACTGTATTCCATTCAGGTTTAAATATCTAAGACATAAGAAGTTAGACACATACTTTGGAGATCAAGCAAAAATAGATTAAGGACATTGAAACAAGACTGTTAGAGCTTGAAAGTGAGTGCAGAAGCTTACCTTATCTAAGCTTTTCATTTAATTTGAAATTGAATTTGTTTAAGATGCAATATTGTGAATGGAAAATTAAAATGTAAAACTGTTCCCTTAAATGTAGCTACGTTGTCAAAATATTATCCTGGTATTATGAAAAGAAAGATAATACATATAGGGACAAAAAGTGCATCAATATTTGTGTACAAAATGATATCAAGTTTCTTTTTGAGTAAACCCGGAAGCCTTATTGCTTAGAGATAAATTGGTCTGTAGTTCATGGGCAGTTTTATGATGTGCTTATCTTTAACACAGCTGTGGTATGCTGATAGCTTTGTCATGGAACAGAGCATAGTGACAGTGTGTTTAAATATAACAATAGCAAATCAATTGTTATTCATGTACAGTCAAAAGCCTTAACTTTGCTATAAACAGTGTTGGGGAAGTTACTTTTAAAAGTATTCTGTTACAAGTTACTTGCATAAAATAGTAACTAGTTACAGTAACTTACTACATACTACAGTAAGTAACTACAAATAGTTACTTCCCATGCACAATTTACATTTTTCAAAATATTCTTTGAAACTTCAGTTATTGCACCCACTTGCTCCCTGCTTTAGCGCCATTTTCCTGCAAGATGATATGAAAAGCGCATTCATATGACCTGTAATGTCTGACTTGCACTGTTGAAGTGCTTTCTTATTTTAAATGCAACTAAAATTACAGTAATGCGTTACAAATGCTTAAATAGACACAATTCTCATAGATTTTAAAATCCCTTACATTAGAATCATCTAATCATACAATGTAAAATGTTCTAGAAAAAAAAAAAACTCTCCCTAATTTATTTTAAGATATTTATCAATTCAGCACAGAGAATCCGCAATGAAAGAATGGCGATGAATGAATGATGAAATTGCAGTTGCAGATTATTTATGAACTGTGATGGGCACTCAGGGCCAGAGTGAAAGATAAATTTGGCAGGAGGCCACGTCCGTGGGTGCCCGACAGCTACCTGAGCAAGGCTGGCTAGAAAAACATGAACAGTTACATGCATCCCAGTGCCGCACATAGGAAGTGGCTATGGGCCACCTCCCCCCAAAAAGAAAAGGCCGCCAAACCATGAATGGAGAATAATAATGAATAATTAACACACCCCACAATGGCGAGATAAATTTGGTCGGAGGCCTCGTCCGTGGGTTCCCTACGGCTACCTGCGTGAGGATGGCTGGAAAAACATCCAAAAACATGGATAAGGGCGTCTGCTAAGAAATAAATAATAATAAAATAATAATAACGCATCCCAGTGCCGCAGACAGGAAGTGGCTGTGGCCACCTCCCCCCAAAAAGACGAGGCCGCCAAACCATGAATGAATAATAATAAATAATTAAGGAGCTCCACAGTGGCGCCCTGCCCCCTATCCCCCAAATATCGAATTTAATGAAAATCAGCAGCTGAGACACGGCCCGTCCCCCAGAGCATGACTGTGCTGGGGGAGAGAGCCCAGCCTGTCCAACCCGACCACTCACCCTGCAGAACTAAATATGAACCGCTCAGCACTCAGGTAAGGAAAAAACCCATACTCAGATATTTTTTTTTTTTAGGGGGAATCCATGGCTGAGGGCTTCCCAGCACTTGACTGAGCAGCCGAAGCAAAAAGAAGCGACATTGAAGAATAACACACAGAGCTTTTATGCGCTTGCTGATGACATGTTGGTTAGGGGCGGATTCTGCTTTGCAAAAAAGCAACCAAGTTTACAAGGAATCACCTCATAAAGGATTTAGTAGTCATATATATTTTTACCTACAGTATACAGTATGAGAACATTAACCTCCCTGTAGTTATCTTTGGAAAAGTGCCATGAAGTCTCTTATGTCCAAAGTTTGCCATGGATTTGTTTTCCATCTAAAGGACGGGAACTCCAGCAGTACTGAGAATATGCTGGAGTTATGGATGGGTTATAGCCATTACAGTTCCTCTAGAAAACATTATTCTTTAGGCTCCATTTCGCAATACATTATTACAGTAATGAAAAGGCAGGTATGTATGTTAGCTAATACTTTTTTGTTGATATTTTAATAGATCGATAAAGGTAAATTGGAACTTCCAATTTAAGGACATTGATGATGATGTTGATAATTGAGTCACAAATATGTAGAAATGCTTTTACAGAAAATCTAAACAAAACATCAACATAATCTTATTACTACTGTATGTTCTTACTGTTCAGGATACTTTTTTTTTTTGCATGAATTTCCAAGTTAACAATATGTATATGGTTTTGCAAAAAAACATGTAAAATATGCATGTTTCAGCATTAAGACTTTATCTACTATGAAAAGAATGAGAGGTCTTTTTTTAACCTTGTCTAAGTGACAAGGAGCCTTCTTTTTTTTAGATCTCTAGTATTAATATCAGCGATAAATAAAACCACAAACCAATGAGTGGATATTCTTATAATAACACATCCAATGACAGCTGTCATGCCTGCAAAATGATACAAGAAGCACAAGAACGTAAACTTTAAATACCCTACCAGTATTTCCAGTTAAGAGGCCTGTTGCCATTAACCTTGTGACAGCTGGTGGGTAACCTGGAAGTGCTCACTTCCCAGCCACCTTGGTGCTAGATTTTGTGGGCAAACAAGTTTATGTTCACAGCTTTGTGCCATAGTTTTATGAAGAGGTTTATTTTGCATTAAAAAAAAAACTATTCCATTGACGGTAAACAAATGAAAATGTTCCATTAACATCTGTGTTATTTAACATCAGGTTATACATTTATTGGTATTACTCAATCTGGATTTCCCAGACAGGAACAACACATTTTCCGTCAGCCTTAACTTTATTACATACTAACCTAAAACGTTGTATTTTCTGCAACTTGTGGTAGCAAACAGCTTTGTCTATTTTTGTATTTTTCCATGGGAATTCCAATTAGCCACAGCCTTTCTCTTACAACTACTGAATGTTCAGTTATTACTGTAGCTGTTGAAGGGGGGAGTTAAAAGGTATTTTATGAAGCATTTAATTATGCAGACAGATCATGATGTTTATTTAGTCTGCAGACTGAAAAAATCACTTGTGGGGCCAAAGTGAAATTTGTGGTTGTGTACCTTTGCAACAACAATGGTAGTATTTTTAATGAGTCAACTTGTTTCCTTGACCAATAAGTGTCCCAGCTTATGTGAAATTAAAGTATAATTCATGCCAAAAACCTGTGATGAAACTTTCCATAGTCCACTTTTTATCCACAAAGTTTACATAGGATACACATGGCCTAAATGTTACTAAAATGAACAGATAGCAAGAACAAACATTCATATATCACTGCATTGTTCTTTTGTTTCAAAAAGTGTTCAGGACCTATAACCAAGGCATCTGTTCAAAGTACTATGTAACTAAAAAAGTAAATATCCCAGAAAATTATTTCCAGGTTCGTGTTCATATATCAAGGATAAAACTAAATTTCATACCAATTTCATACCAATTTGAAGTCATACTATAGATTATGCTCTAGATCCAGAAAGTAACTTCAGGGAGTCTTTTGTGAACTCAAAGGCAACCTGATTAGACGCCAGGAGTACCATTAGATTCACAATGTGCATCTCTTCCTTTCTCTCTCTTCAGCAAAACTGCTGAGACGGAAAACTAATATATAAACTTTACAATGTGAGCCTTTCAAGCAGCAAGAATCTGGAATGCATGAGATCTGCACCACAGCTGATTCAGGCTTCCTGATAGACTGATTTAGCAGTCAATACATGGATCCAAATACCGGATGTAACTAAATAAGATTTAATAACATATTTTGTTCCACAGAATGCTAAATCCTCCAGTCTTCACATAGGACTAATAAATGGCTGATATATGTCTGCTGCACTTTCCTGGAGTATGAATTTGGCAGCTCTGTCTTTACTAATTCTGCCTTCCTATCTATTTAAAATATAACACAACCACAACACAAAATATTTTTTGGAAAGCTGTGTAACACAAAAAGCCCCTATCAAGTGATATGCAATGAAAATATAATGGCGCTGACTCTGTAGCTAAGGGAAATGGTACAGTGGGTTTCATCGACAATAATCCCAGTTTATGATATCATGCTACCTCATTTGGGTTACCGGTCAGTCGCCATGGAAACTTTTTTTTTTTTAACATTGTGAACCCCCTGTGATTGGTTGTTTATGTTCGGTTAATGTTCTGTTAGGCACACTGTGCAGTTTTAAGTTTATTTTCAAACAAATATTAAGTTTAAAATACGGGAGAAAGTTTAAAATACGGGAGAAAGTTTAAAATACGGGAGAAAGTTTAAAATACGGGAGAAAGTTTGTCCCGGGAGCCGTCAGAGAGAAGGGTAAAAAATACGGGACCCTCCTGGCAAATATGGGAGATTTGGCAAGTATGGTTTGTTAATACAGTATCCAAGAGATAGAGGAGAGGGGGCTCCCGAGTGGCGCATCCAGTAAAGGCGCTCCACGTGGAGTGCAGGATGCGCTCTATAGTCTGGACGTCGCAAGTTTGAGTCCAGGCTATTCCTTTGCCGACCGAGGAATGGGAGCTTCCAGGGGAGGGAGGGCGGGCGGAAGGGCTAGGTCGGCCAGGGTGTCCCCGGCTCACCGCGCACCAGCGACCCCTGTAGTCTGGCTGGGCGCCTGCGGGCTTGCCTGTAAGTTGCCCGAGAGCTGCGTTGTCCTCCGACGCTGTAGCTCTTGGGTGGCTGCAAATTGGGAGAAAATAATAAAAATAATTGGCAACGACTAAATAAAAAAAAAAAAAAAAAAAAAAGAGATAGAGGAGAGTATTAAACAGATCCTAAGCAGAAATCGTCTTGTTAATGGACAACGGTATACAGCCCATTCAAATCCTAAACATTTTCTGGTGCACTCTGCTGGAAAGTATTGGTTTTACTTTCTGTTGCCTTGGGGTACTGCTAGTTTACCGTGGTACTGGGGACATGTTACTTGGAACCAACTGTAGTGCATAAGTAGGTCCAATGGTTTAAGCCATTAGAACCAAAGTGGGAACATTTTCAAAATGGTAAAATTATCATATGGTATCACGGTTGTAAAAATTGTTTGATGTACCATGTTAGTGTCCTTCCATTTTAGGACCACAGTGCCCAGGGCCGTGTTAAGCCAATGGGCTACATGGGCTGAAGCCCGGGGCCCCGCCTCCTAGGGGGGCCCCGCCGTTCCTGTAAAGTCAAACTGATGACGGTTGGCTAATAAAAAAGCATGGACTAAACGAAACAATTTGCCTATTTTTTAAAACATTTTGTGTCCTTTTGGCATGCCATAGTTATTTGACACAATAAAAAAATCTTATGCTAGCTATACCCACTGGCGTTCAACTAAAATAAGCTAAGCTGAGTAGCTAGCGGTAAACATGTCACGGAAATACGAGAGCGGTGCGAAAAAAAGAAAAATCACTAAACTCAAACTAGCTAAAGCTGAGGAGGTTATACTGTAAACAGTACCCCAAAACTAACTAAATTCTTTAAAAGTCAGTGTCAGAAGAATGAAAGTGAGGAAGAGCCACATGAGTCAGAGGAGCAAGCAGAGAGCGGCCAGTCGGTTAGCGCTGAGTGCACAGCCACAACAGCAGAGGAGAGCGAGCCATTGAACTGCCAGCTTAAGGCGGGAGAAACTGACAAAACAGATAATGCTATTGCTAGCTCCGATACGGCATGTTGGGGTCCGATAACCGATCCCAGGTGGGGGGCACTGCTGTTGTACCCTTGAGCAAGGTACTTTACCTAGATTGCTCCAATAAAAACCCAACTGTATAAATGGGTAATTGTATGTAAAATAATGTGTAAAAAATAATGTAATTGTATGTAAAAATAATGTGATATGTTGTAACAATTGTAAGTCGCCCTGGATAAGGGTGTCAGCTAAGAAATCAATAATAATAAATAAATAAACATCAGCTGATTGTACAGTATTATGGGGGGGGGGGTTCCAAGGGGGCCCCTGAAATGTTAGTAGCCCTGGGCCCCCAAATACCTTAATACGGGCCTGACAGTGCCATATGGTTCTGAATCCATTGTGTTGGTATTGCTGGTGATGCTGTGGTCTCCTGAAAGTTTTAAGTGGTATTTCTCAAACTTTTCTGTAAGGGAAGGTAGCACATCAGCATTAATAAATGGTCTACAATTCTTTTATTCTATGCTTGTACTGTACAGTAGGTGGTCAAAATATAAATTATTTTCAAAGGCAATTGAAATCAATGCTGTAGATATAGAATAAATTAGATACAGACACATTCAAGCCGCTGCAACTCTTATAAAAAGTAAAGGATTGTTTATGCCTTAGTGTGTAGCATGTTATTTTATGCTAGACTGAAACAAGTTCAATTGAATGTCTTTGCCCAAAAACAATCGCCAATGTTGGTCAGTTTTTACAAAAACCTCCTATTTCAGTGCATTAAGGACAGTCCCACCATCAACTCTTGTGAGATTATATATTTTCTTTTAGGGGTATTGTTCTAGTATTTTAGATTCACTAGGGGTACTGAAGGTTTAGCCTCATGTGTCTCAAACTAAGGGGTATACGGGAGGGATAGCATGCTACTGCATGACTGTTTCCAAATACATAGAAGAAACTGCATGACTAATTGACTTGGGGCTGGGTCCAACATTTTTGTGGTATAATTTAATTGATCAAAATGTATTCCACTTGGCATTTAAATAAAAAACAAAAAACAACATATTCGATCATTAAATCTGGAAACGAAATGAAGGCACTTTAGGTTTATATCATTTTACATAAAGAACCCTGTTGAAAATTCAGATACATAAAACTCAGATACATAACAATAAAATGGGCAATGTCTTGCTCTTTCTGTTCTCACTCTATAAATAATAAAGATCGAGTTTTAAAAACTCAAAGTAAAAACCACACTTATTTCTATAATGTAGCTTCAGTTAAGGTTTTCAAATTTTAAATGAAGAATAATATCAGGGGGCTTATTTTACATTTTTGAGGAAGTGCAAAATTGGTAGAAAACACATTCCTGTCACGCTATGTACTGTTAACGCCTGCTTTTTTAGGGGGGTTGTTTTTTCTATGAAAACAGTTAAGTTGCATTTTGGTGGTTCTTCTACAAGTTAAAGTAACATTTTCTTTGGCAGATAATAAAACAAATCAAGTACAGTTGACCAGCTCTGATTTAAATATTCAAAGTGTTCTACAGGAAACTAATTCCCACTGGAATTTAGCTACTTACCAAAATGGTTGAGGATTGTACATTCCTATCAAGTCTGCTTAATGTGGCCTGTAATGGTGGGCTTTGAAAAAAAATCAAATTACTGTTTAGGTACACTGCTCCCTCCCTTTTTTCAGAATGTGTACAATAAATTATAGGAAATTAAGTTTCCTTTTTGCTTCACCTATTTATCCAGCTGCATCTGTGACATTAATTTCTGCTTTGTACCTGGCAAAGCTGAAATGAAAGTCAACATACAGTATTTCCTTAGGAGGGACTATCTGCCTTGCTTTGGACAAGTTCTTAATGAGCAATAATGCTGGTAACTGCCTGTGACAGAGAGCGAATGAATCCTAGTCAACAATCTCCCTCCCGACCTGTGAGGGCGCTGTATAACAGGAACAGTGTACCTCGTACTGGATGGTTTGGCAGTTAATTCCAGGGTCAGTCGGAAGCCGGCCATCCAGGAAGAGGGCGGAGTCACAATACCTGAAGTCATCGCCCTAGTATGGTAAGTGATGTGTCAGTCATGGATTGGAGGAGACGTGATTGAACTAGCTATCGGAGGGGACGTGACTAAGGGTATTTCAGGGGATGTGACAATGCAATCTGTTCCTTTGTTTTGGTTACTACAAGGACCTGTAAAGGAAACCGTGTAAAACGAAACCGTGAGTGTTTGGATTTGTTTTGTTAACCACTGTTTATTTGTATTTAGTAGACGGCTAACAACCAGGAGCTGTTGCTGTTCCAGCCAGCATTAAACCTGGATTCCAAATACTTCACTAGTCACTAATAATTGTGTATTCACCACCAGCACTGGAGCACCACGAGAAAGGACACAAAGCCGTGCTTGTATTATTGTATTATTATTTCAGGACTGAAACCCTGTTTTGCTTAGCTCTGTGTAATTACACATTGCTGTGTAGTTGCCAGCATTATTATTTGATGGTGCCAAACCGTGACAACAATTAAAGGAACTGTTTGGACCGTGAACACTGTGTTATTGTCGTTGTATGAGCACTGCATCACCTCTACACCTGCGCACTACTAACTACTTTGCCATATGGCCATAATAATGAATAGGTAGCAGAAAATGAAAGGGAGCAATAGACTGATGCCAGTAAATGGCTGGTTATGATTAACAGTCTGCCAAGCAACGTCAGACAGTTTAACCGGCTCAATTAGCAATAATAGGCTGCACTTTTGCAGAAAAGCTGTTATTGAATCTTAGCTGTTTTAAATAAAGGCTTTTATTCCATCTGCACCATAAAACTAGTTTCTCAACAACAGCCCCATCTTTTTCCAGAATCAAACTGGGGCTAGCACTGGTTCCATCGGTAGTGTTTTATCCACCCTGCAAAAGACACTACACCAAGGTCATCTCCTTACCATCGCTCTCTGATGTGTTCCAATTATATGTTGGGGAACAAAAATGAGTAGGTTGTTGGGATTTTATTTCTTAAAGGTCCAACTACAGTACATTGCTCCAAAGAGTCACAGTGTTTCAAGTTTCACGTGTCATTCTATATCTGGCTTTGCCTTGCTTTACCTGGTTGCGCCATCATATTCAAATCATGTGACAGTGTGACCTTTCAACTCTCTCTCTCTCAATCTTTCTCTCTCTATATACTGAGTTGACCATCAGGGTGGGAAGGTCACTGTGATGGAGTGAACGCCACAGGATTAAATAAGTTTCATCACTAGTGCCCTACCTGTGATAAAAAAAGGGACATTGTTTGCAAAGCTGGTGCTTATGACTGTTTTTATGCATTTGTAACATTGTAAACATTATAAATATGAGGGAGTGGTAAAGGAAAAAATAAACTTACCTGATGGGGGTTGTTTGTGGTGCTGAGTTCAGTGTACTTGTAGCCTGCAAAGAGAAATGTATGTGTGAGTTTGGGGGCTAGTGTGGGCAAGAGTATAAATACCAGGAGCTGGGTCATTCAGAAGAAGAGGCTGTAGGCTGTCGAGTCTGCTGAGCAGCTGCGTACTCTGAGGGTTCCACCCTTGACAGTCATGTACATCTTGTTTTTTTATTATTATTATTATTATTATTATTATTATTATTATTATTATTAGTTTATATCCAGGTCTGGATTACGTTTGAACTGTTTGTTTTTGTTTTGTTATTTTTTCGCTTTGGCCTCAAAATAAAATTACATATTTTTTTGCATTTCTGTTGCTTCTTCTCCTGATTGTTTCCTGCACAACATCAGCCACTTGACCACACTATCTTACAGTCACATTGTAAAGCATAATGATAAGAGCTCAGTATTGGAGCAACAGGAACCAAAACTACTTATAATGATTGCAAACACTATAAAAAAGAGGAATGTGAAAATATATACAATAATAAGCCTAATACACATATACTCAATATGGTGCCTAATATGCACATCTGTGACTATCCCTTAATTGTTTGGTACGGTGCTAAAATACATTAGGTTATAGTTCAACAGCCACTTTCATCTGTTAATGTTACTGCAAACTGAAAGAGATTTTATGAACAAAACCTTTTTTTTTTTTTTTACATTGCATTTCATGCATCAGCAGAACCCCCAAATCCACAATGTGTTAAAAATACGGGTAGGGGATCAACATTCCATAGACCTTTCACATTTGAATGAGTTGCTTTTCATTACAATAACTCTGGGTGTTGTTTTTTTTCTTTCTGTTATTTCAACGTCAGGTTTTCTTTCATTCTTTGCCGACCAGATGCTTATTACATTCCAAGCCCCCACCCATTCAGTTATTTTTATGGCATAATGGCATGCAATAATGAACAATGGCTCCCCTGACTTGAATTGGTTACCTTTTTTTTTATTTACAACAGTTCTGAATGCCAGACCTTTACTGTCATGTTGATGTTATCTGAGTTGTGTTTCTAGTTAGTTTATTTATTTTTTGTCTGAGTGTTGGCCACATATTCCCTTTCCTTCTCAAATCAAATCAGATTTTATTTATAAAGTGCCATGCTCACACCAAAGGCATCTAAGGCGCTGTACAGCATCAACAATTCATAATCAAATACAATCCAAAAAACACAAACAATATACAGGAAAACAATGTTTAAAAAGACAGTAGAGGCACACTAGGATACAAAGGCTAATGTATAAAAGTAAAACTTAAGTCTAGATTTAAAAGCTGTAACAGTCCCAGACTCCCTAACAAAGTGAGGAAGGGCATTCCATACCTGTGGTGCTCTGTGTGAAAAAGACCTTCCACCCGTTTTACCGTCGGGACAATCAAAAGACCTGCATCCTGTGATCTAAGTGAATGACTGGGTACATACCGAATAACTCTTGTAAATAAACGGGTGCCAGGCCATTCTGGGTTTTATAGGTTTGCAGAAGAATCTTAAAATCAATTCTAAACTCCACCGGGAGCCAATGTAAAGAAGCCAGAACAGGGGTAAAGTGTTCCCTTTTGCTAGTTTTAGTTAGGATCTTAGTAGTGGTGTTTTGGATGAGTTGGAGTCAAAATAGCACAGTTTTTGGGATACCAGAGAGGAGTGCATTACAGTAATCAAATCTGGATGATAAAAATGCATGCATAAGTCTCTCGGTATCACATATGGTAATGATGTGTCTATTTTTTTTTTATATTTTGCAAATGATTGTAGGAAACTTTAGACAGAGCGGGGTCAAAAATAACACCTGCATTTTTATATCTGGTCTAAGACCTGAAGAGAAATTACTAAGCTCAAGCTCTTGTAATATCACATTATTTATTTGTTTTTTGGAAGCCACTAGCATAACCTCTATTGCTGAGTTCAGCAATAGAAAATTCTGAATCATCCAGCACTTACTGTAAAGACTTTGTATAAGTCTATTTTCTAGGTATTTTTAGGGGGTCCTAAAAAGGGGGGAGCAACTTATACACCGGTGTGACTTATACACCAGTTTTTACAGTAATATCTGCTAGACAAGCTGTAAGTAGCCCATCAGCACAAGTATATCCTGGCTTTATAGACAAATAAAGCTGTGTGTTGTCCGCATAAGAATGGTAATTAACCCCATGTCTATGGATAACGTCACCCATTGAAATGTCCTGGTTTATTTTAGTATTCTATATAAAAAAAAGCTTATATTGTACTATGGCAGAGAGAGAATGAGTTTGGGTCATAAATCTCCCTCCTGTGTAAAGGAAACAATGTGCCTTGGACTGGATGGGCAGTCAATTAATTCCAGGGAAAGTTGGAAGTTGACCATCCAGAAAAGGGGCAGAGCCTCAATACCGCAAGTCATTGCCTGCGCGGTTGGCACGGTGGCAATCACGGATTGGAGAAAGGGCATTTGCACCCGCTACCAAGAGGGCATGACTGACGGTATAAATGGGGGTGTGGCAAAGTAAACTGGTTCCTTTTGTTGTGGCTAAACGGAGGACTGGCGAACGAGGAGAAAATGTGAGTGTTGCTTGTGTAAAAAGTATCTGTATTAATGTGCTGTGTTTTCTCATTACTAGAACCATAATACTTTACACGCCGGCAGCTGTAGCTCAGAGGCCAGCATCAAACCCGGACTGCACGTCACCACCAACACCTGTTGCACTCGGCTCATGCTATTACTGGACGACTTCTTGTTGATTCATTTCATGTTCATGTTGTTTTGTAAACCATGGGGTTTTAGGATTCTGGTGTTTGGCTGGTTGTTACACATTGATGTGTATCACCAGACCATTATTATTTAGAGCACAGAACAGCGAAAACGCTGATAAATAAATACTGTTTAACTGTGGAATTGTGTTGGGTCAATTACTTGTCTGCACTACAAACACCTGTGCACTACAAACCATTTTGCCACAAGTAGATTTTGATATAGCTCACTCAAATCATTTCTGTTCTTTAACTGTTGTAAACTCATGAGAAGCAAATTATGGTCAAATAAAATTAATATTTATGAATTATTCTTTCTCCTGAAGAAGGCTAGACAGCAAAAGGTTTATTGTCAGCCAACTTTGTTTTTCTATACAGTATTAGATATCATAATCTACAAAGCATATAAAAAACATTGTTATTATTAGAAATACTGTTGTTGAACTAAATACAGTAAGACAGTTTGCTTAAATAGGCTCAGTTTTATTAATCCGAATAACTTTAATCTGTAACATCGCAGTGCGGTTTTTGAAGAATTAGTTCACCAGACAGTTCAACCCAGACCACCAATATCAGATAGTTTAGAGATTCACAATCCTTTTTATTCTCATATGTGTCTTCCATTAAGCTAACAATGATGATTATTTACAGCAGTTCCAAAACGCTTCCTTTTAAGGGAATAAGCACATAAAACAGATTAGTCAGACTTAACCAAACAGAAATGATAAATCACATTTTGATCTGAAAGGGAAAATACTGTTAATGTGATAAAACAAGTGACAGCTTAAACAATGAATGAGTTTATTACTTTTAGTTTCACTACATTTACAGTTTCTTAATCTTTTTAGAATAAAAGTGGGAACATTTTACACTGAAGAAAAAGCTTGCCAAAACCAGTACCTTAATTGGTGTCAGTAGTATGCAGCTTTATACATAGAATTAATGTAATACTGATCCAATAATTCACACAGGCCGAGAATTTTGCACTTATTTATTCCATTTTTTTTAAGTAACTTCCAAAATTCTTGATTCTATTAATAAGTAGTAACATTTTTGACATTACTTGACAGAAGTCATTTTTGCTGAGTTCACAAACAATAAAATGTTTGTCAGCTGTGTGACAAAAATGTCATTTATTTGTGGGTGTGTGTAGCAGGGCTGGAGGGTATTGTAAATACGAGTGTTATGATTGTATACGTAAGAACTGGATTCGTTTTAATGGAGAAACTGATGCTCTATGTGTAGCCGCTTGCCTGCTGTGCTTGGTTGCAAGAACACGCAGAGTGTGTGTGTTTACCAGCTGCAAGCTCCTAATCAGCAGGTAGGCATTGTGCAGCAAGTGCCAGGAACAAAAGGGTCCCGATTACACAGACAATGGCTGCGGTAAAGCCATAGGGATCAGAGCACTGCTGCTGCCGAAGCATCGGTCCGTCTGTGCTGCTGAACAACTGCAGGAAACGAATGGGGTTTTGTCCCCAGAGAAGGAAGCTGCAATGGACCAACGATCGTATGTATATTCTGAGGATGCAGTTGGGTGAACTGCCCGAGGGACAGGGATTTAGTTTCAGTAGATCCCACCCAGTATAGCAGACAGATGTGTAAGCAGGACCTCCATTTGCTAGCGGAGTAGCGCCTTTTATTTGTAGTTTTTGTACAGTGTTTATTTTGTCTTTTGTACGCCAGGCTGTATGTCCCAAATTCTTGATTCTATTAATAAGTAGTAACATTTTTGTGGTATAATTTAATTGATCAAAATGTATTCCACTTGGCATTTAAATAAAAAACAAAAAACAACATATTCGATCATTAAATCTGGAAACGATTTAATGATTGCTGGGGTTCCTGCACATACGTCTATGTAAATATACCTGCACACCTGCGGGCCATCAATCCCAGCCTTTCAACCTCAGTCTCTTGTGAATCACGCAGCGATCACACATTCATGTCATCTTCAGTCATCCTTCAATCAGCGAGTCCCCTGTTACAGTGTGATATAATCTTCTTATAAACATGGTAACTAACAACCAGTTCCAGAAGCATTGCTTAGATTTGTAATATGGCAAGATATTGAATTATAAACTACAATAGTAAAAAAAGTAATGATTATATGATAGAAGTACAAAAACATGTATGCAGGTAAAAAAGCATTGTAAATGTTCTAAAACCAGACCATTAATTACATTTCTACGACAGTACCTGCACCGAAGTAGTTTCTTGATAAGTTGTAATACATTGCAAATAGAGAAAATAAAATAGGCCCAAACTGTGCTTTTCTTTGGGCCAGTTTGGGCATTGCGCTGAAGGTAATACCAGTAGTGTTTATGTCTAACACTAGTGTGAAACTAAAAGTAATAAAATAGTGGTCAACAAGATTTTACTTGTAATTAGTCTAGTTTACCACACTGAGAACAAAACAAAGCCCTTTTTATCTTCACTGTTTCCGCATGATTTCCGGTCTCCACAGATGAGGTCAACACAACAGTCTGCCCTTCAGTTACACTATTTAATGATTATGGCAAGCAGCCCATTGTTTCACACGAAAGTCTTTATAGTAAGTAGGGTTGTCAGCTTTCCCCATTGAAGTTTAGCTCTTAATCCCTCCAAATCCACACTGTCCGAGGCTAAACGGGACTAGATGCAAAATGTCTAAATTATTCTAGAGAGATACAAGATCATTCCTTAATGGTTACCACTACTTATTCTTTCAGGGAAGTTGAAATTCTGCCTACAAGTAATTTCTCAAGAATAGCCCATATACCTTGTCATACATCATTCATTGTGCAGTCGTGAATATGTTCCAACAAAGTACCTATTATCAGGACTGAAACGGGCTTGCAACAGGAAGAAGCAGCTTTTTTATTTTACAGAATATATGTTAGGAATGACGTTTGCATTGGTAGTTATTATGACATTGCCTCCTCTGTACCTAATAAAACAAGTCACCATGAAGAAAAGTAAATGCCTGATAAAATGTAACCACAAGCATATTTTAATAAGCTCTTAATATTCAGCAGATTTCATTATCCATGTGCAGTTAATAAATATTTTGAATTAAAAATAAAGAAATAAAAAGACAAAAAGAAAGTGCGACACAGCATTCCTGGTGAGATGAAAAATGTCAAAGTAGATGCCAAAACCACAGAACAAAATGTCTTCTGTCCTATAAAATGTTATTTATTTTTTTAGCAGCAGATCCCAAAACCTTAAAGAAGGATTGCAAATCAGAAAAATGTCTTGTTGACTGCATTAGCAATGCAAGGCTTGAGAGACCTCTGTCAACAATTCTTATCATAACTTGGCTCATTAGACCCATGGTTCTGAAAGAAAACTATGAGGGGTGTTTAACACACAATGCACTGCAAAACATTCAAGTTTCGGCCCTCATAAAGACCCCAGAATAGAAACCATTCGATCTGCTTTCTTTCTCATTTATAAAGATTTTTTTTCTCAGTATATTTTGGTGAGGTTTTTTTTTTGGGGGGGGGGGGTGAAAAAGACAGATTTTTGGCCCTGGGAAGCAGCAGCTTGTTACCATAGAGACTGGTTTTCTTTAAGAAGCAGTTAAGTGACACAGGGTATTAATTTGCTGCTTACCTTGGCAACCGTGAATCACTGAATCACTATATGCTGTTCCCATGAATGAAAGCTTTTCAGATCCATTAGCACTGACCCACAGGTATCCAAATGCATTTTCCAAAAATCTCCAGAGAATGCAAACTGCAATGATAACAATCAAGAACAAGAAATAAAGACCTATTATGTCACAGCCATGTGTACATAAACAAACAATGTCTGTCTTACATCTATTCAAGCTAATCCTTAGCTATCATCAGACATTATGCAACTGTGTGGCTGGAGGGCCCTGATTAGCTAGCAACATTCTAGAAGTTTAAAATCTGCCTCATCAGCTGGCTGCCTCATCTAACTAACCAAACTTTAAAACACCTGCAAGACTCAATCAACAGCAACCTTTACTGAAGTCCTGCAAAATAGTATTGAAATGATCTATCACTGATGCCGAGCTGAACACAGTGGCAAAACATGAAGGGTACTGCCATCTGTTAACAATAAGAATTGTTATATTCTGTAGATTTATGCTGTTACGTACACTTGACCTTTTTACCTAAAATGATATGAATCTATGTAAGCCGGTTTAATCTGGTTTATTAATATAAGCATTTATATAACAGTCACTACTTTAACAAATGCGAATTTATAATAAAGTCTCTGAAATCATTGCTAACACCGATAAAGTGGTGTGGCATTATTGTTTGTTCACAAGTTTATGTTACACTATTGTTAACTTTCACAAAGCTTTAACTTGTGAGTTGAAATCGACGGTACTGAAAACTGAAGACATTCCTTGACTTTAAGATTGCAGACAATGGAACCAATCTAAGCTCCTAACTCTGCCCTTATAAAAGTTTACCACCGTGTTTTTGCAATGTATTTTTGCAATTTGACCATGTTTATTAATATGCTTTACAATACTTTGCTATTCTTTACAATGCTTGCATATGTTTTACCATGCTTTCACTATGCTTTATTTCACTGCTGTGCTTTACTATGGTAAACTTTTATAAGGGTGTATTCCAAGCGGGCAACATAACATAGCTCCACTCCAACATGAATCACTCTTCACTGGGATTCATTTAGCAATGTCCTCTGCAGACTAATGTCTGAATTACAAGGGTTAGCGTGACTGGTCGCCCCTAAAATCAGTCACATAGTTATATAGGGGCTACCCTCTAGGACCACTACAACACTTAAAAAACCCACCAGTACTTGATGCTCCCAACTATGCTTAAACACAAACACACACACAGTGTTACCGAGTTGTCCTTAGTAATGCTGAAATTGAGAAAAATAAGCTGAAATGTTCACAAAAGGCATGTCACAAAAGAATATGCTTTTGTATGAAAGTCTTACATCTGTGAATTTCTACCTGACATTGGATCACTTAACAGAAAACCGCAAATTTGGGATAAGCTGCGTTTTAGCATTGTCCCAAGTACAAGCTTCCCTCCCTGGCCCCAGGTTTTTTTAAGCTGTTTCTGTGTGATGTGGCTTTAACCAGTTGGTCTCCTACTACTTGTATAACTGATTTTCTTTATTCCAGCCCAATAATTAAGAAGCTGGTCAGAAATGTGTGATGAAGCCGTCAATGTATGAGCTGATAAAACAAAGACACAGTGATGGCAACTTGCGAGAAGAGGAAATGTAAAAAAAAAAACAGGAGGGAACGTAATTTCATCCTCCACTGATGGTGGAGTTGACGTCAGAAGGTTTTTTTGTTTTTTTTGTACTTTAAACTTTTACTCAATTTTGCTAAACTTGTTTACAGCATTAAGATGTAACATTGGGCCTTCATGGTTAGTCATCTACCAAAACTAAAACAAAGAATTTCTTGTTCTTGCTGGTATTATTTATTTATTTATTATGTTTCTTGATTTTTCCATTTATTTGTTAGGAGTTCACATATTCCAAAAAACTTAACCAAGTCTCTTGAGAAAGGCAAAGTGCATTTGTGGTTATTGTTTGAACTCCTGTGCCTAAAGGAATACATTTTGGAATATGCAGTAATGGTCCAAAAGAAAAATCAACAATGTTTTTTTTTTTTTTCCAATATTCAAAGAAAGGTCCATAGAAAGCTGAATAATTCATTCATTGTTTTGGAACAAATCCATCAATATTTGCATTTAATTTGCATGGGTATCAAGGAAGACAACAGCAGCCTAAACTCTTAAAATATTAAAATGAGAAAAAAAAAAGATTGATGATCCCAAGTAAGTTTGCTTTTCTTAATTCCTCTTAAAAATATGTTTACATTTAATAAGCTTAATATACTACATTTCTATTCAAGTGCATTTCTGCTTGAAAACATTTGAGAAAATAGATTTATAAGTATTATAGATTTCAGAATCAATACTATCATTGAATTCTGAATTTTACTTTGAACAATGCCTTTTTATATTTTTTGACCTCAACCCAGTTATTATACTGCATTTTATACATATATTACTTTCTGTATTCTAAATTTTACACTTGACACTAGTTTGTTTTTATTTTTCATTTCCAGTAGTTTTTCAGCTGGCATCAGCACATCTGACTAGAATGCTGTGCTTCTGGTTCCCTCAATACATTGGCCTTTGCACTCTGTCCAAAGAAGTCGGTGCTTATAGTGTTTAAGTGTGAAACGGGTATCAGCAATAAAATGAAAATGTATTTTCTTTTACTTGATTCACAGTGTGTTGTTCAAGTGCTCCTCAGGGTGTATGAACAGTTGCTAACTAAGCCCTTACAACAACCATTAAAAGCTCATTAGGGTTTCAACAGACGTCATTCACATTCTAATTGATGAGCTGTTTACTACCCTTTGTTCTACTGCTTGACACAATTCCTGTGCCACTTCTGGACACTGCTAATGAAAAGTAAAAGTATTGAAGCTTCCCTATGGGTGCTGGTGTTCCTAACAGACATGAGGACTGACAGGGCCAGGTAACCCAAATGCACAGGCCCAGGACACTGTTGTAAATATTATGTTGTTCTCAAATATTATCTTGGTAGCGAATTCACTCTTCCATAACATTTTTTAACTGCAACCCCAATATACTGTATGGCTGTCGCAGTTTCAGCTTCAGTGCTTCTACTTTTTTTTTTTTTGTTTCAGAACCAATTTCAAACCTAGGCCCGAACCAAATCAAAACTTTGACAACCTGCTAATCGCACTTAACAAAACTGTATTTAATAGTATCTTATTTCTTCTACTCATAAAAAGAAAAAAGCTATTAAATACAGTTTTGCTAAGTGCGATTAGCGGGTTGTCAGTTTTGATTTGGTCCCAGCCCTAGTTTCTCAATAACAGCTTCATTTTATTGGTCAATCTCACAGCATGTGGTTATTATTTATACAAGTCCCTCATCTTCAATTTTTGCTTTTTGACCACTGCTGTCTAGATAACACTCATCAAACAAACAAAAAAAATATATACTGTAAAATCAAGGTATTTATAATTTTATGTGTGGTTTAGCTGAAATGAGATTTAGTAAACATATACTCGACGCTGTCAATGTTGTTCCTGTGACTTGGTTAACAACAAATTCCGTTCATGCAGAAGCATATTAAACACATTCCCTGGACCAGCATTAAAAAAAAATGACATAAGCTTAAAAATGTATCTATTCAACAATAAAGATAATTGAAAATCATAAAAAAATAAATAAAAAAAAAACCTTTGAACAATTTAGTGTACTTTTTTAGTCTGAGTTTTGACCCTTCAGTATTTTTCTCTTAGTAAAAATTGAAAAAAGCTGAAAAGATGCAAATCCCATACATTTCTATAATTTCAACCTTTTTGAGGTAATTTATGATTACTGTACTATAATGCACAAAGGCTATTTTTCTGTATTTTAAAAACATTATAGAAACTAAGAGCTGGGTTTTGCACTTCGCCTTATTAAGTTGTGAGGAAATGTTACATTTTCATTTAAGTAACACACAATAAGAAAAAAAATGTAATTAGGCGTCACATTCAAATACGAAACAGGTTTGACTACAGAAAGCATGATTATAGCATCATTTGTTGAAGTTGTGCCTTATCATTTTAGCAGAGTAGAAAAATAGGGTCCTATGTGTCAATATAGTTCTCCAAAAAACAGTGTTATTTAAAACTAGGGGTGTTGTAAATGAAATGGGATTTCATTATCTGCTCTTTTTAATCACCAATGGGATATTGATTTTTTATTACTGTTTTCAAACATGGGAGGGAAAGCTAATCTCTCCAGAGGTTGGCACGAAGGAGCCTTTAATTTGATTTGGAATCTCATGAGACTGGCGCTTTGTTCACAGAGGATATCACACTGCTAATCCCAACAGAATAAATTAATCAAGCAGTTTGTGAAGTGTTTAAAACCATTACCCTCTTGACAATTAGTGATAATGTAATGGTTGTGACCACTAAGGACACTGCAAGTAGGTCCCAGTGGTCTTTGATTTTGCAATGTACTGATTCAAGTATGCTTACTGTTGCTTCTTTTTTTATGTTTTCAGAATGCTTAATACAGAAAATAGGCATACATATTTCTGTATGTCAGTACTAAGTGTATGATAAACATGCTTTTATACTATACTATGATACAGGTCAACAGAGTTACAATGTCACTATATCACAGGGCTTCTTTTTAAACTTTCTAACCTAATAGCAGCCATGTGTCTTTTTGGATCACAGAGTTATATAGATGCACGTTGATTCCAAGGGGAGACCCAAATGACCTTTTCATGTATGTTTGTTTATGCCACTGCAAACATTAAAAAAATGAGATTTACTGAGAAAAATGTTAAAAACATAAGACTTGACAAGGTTAACACAAACAGGCATCTCTCAGGCTACCACAGAATGAAAAGACACCATTTTAGGAATGTGCCCACAAACGTCAAGGAAAGTGTCCTCAGTGTAATTCAAGTGCAATTATCCGTGGATACAGCGAGAAGGTATGTTTAGAGCATTGTGCTGTGGCACGACACTGCTCATGCTGTTTTATTGGGTACCACAAAGAACACAGAGTTCAATAAATCTTTAGACATGGAAAATAGTTCCCAGAAATAGCCAGTAATGATGCAGAATTTAGTTCACAATTTTTCATAAGAGCTACTGAGAAAATGCAAGCAACCACAAATCTCATTAATTTGACGCCATTCAGTCAGAATGGCTCTGTTGAATTTTGTCTAACTTGTCACACTACAAATAAACCTCTGTAATTCCCTGTATATTTAGCTTTTTCACAATAATAAAAAAGCAGGTTAGTTTCATCTAGTAGCAACGGTGTTCTGGAAAATAAGCGGTAATCTTTCAAACGAGGGATGTGACTATTTTGTTGTTTTTCTGGTGTTTGCAATTCTTTAATTTTCAATAAATGCTATTCATTTGCTGTTATGAAAATGCCTATTGAGAAATATCTGAAAGTTAGTCAAAGGCCAATATTGTTAAAATGGGTCATTGGTCATCGCCTATCATGATAGAACGTACACACTCTGTTTTATATATTCTAAAACTAGTATATTCTATACAACACAAAAAAGGCAAACTGTTTTCCCTTTTGTGATTAGCATTTGAATCAAGTTCTCTATTAAACCTTTACACCACTGCTGGGGGGAGATCACCAGAAACATTTCCCTCTCAACCAGCCGTTATCTAGTTGTGGCCCAGACGTGAAACACATAAAAATGAAATATATACTTTTATTGTAAACAATAGTCACATTACTTACCGTAAAACAGACATAGTCTACATATCCTTTTAGAAGATTTGCTGATGTATAGTATACATGCATACAGTATTTTTATTTCATGTTCATAAATCAATCTGCTACAATGTGGGTTGACAGCAGATCGATATAGGAACACAGCTATATTAAACCTTCTAATTTGAGACGTCCCTCATTTTCACAAGACTTTGAAAAAGGATCCCTGTATACTCAGCCACAGTGCTTCCAGCTCTGCTGTTTCCAGCACAGCCTGAAGCACACAGTACCCCTTCTAGTGGTGATCAGTAGGATCATTTCTCCTTGTATTCAAAATAATAATTATAGTAAATTATTTTTTACATACCTATAGCTGTGATAGGGATTAATTTGTTGTTTCTGACATGAAATGTTGGTCCTTTGTCCCTATTTATTGTGCTTTCATTACAGATATACTGTAGTTATTTTTTTCATATCAAAATAATTATGAAAATCACAGACTAAGACCCTGCTGAAATACTGTGTATGTTTCAAGTGACAGTTATTGCACAGTTACGTCCCAGATGTACAGCTATGGCCAAAAATTTGGTATCAGCTGCAATTTTAGGATTGAGACATAATTTAAATATATATATATATACAGGTATAGTAATATAATTTAGATATTTTATTTAACGTCATGTAATGAAAGAAATTACAAAATGATATTGCAAAAATCTACCGGAAGTAGTAGTACAGTATTTCATGTTAGATTTCGAAATGTCACATTTTTCAATTTGTCTGTTTTTCATTAAGTATATGGAAAACTGCAAAGCGTTACGTAATTCAATATGCTAACGTAACATTATTCAGCAGGTTTCATTCGACTATGTGAAGCAAATGTAATTAGTTCTATAGGGTGATGCAAAACTTTTGGCCATAGCTATATATCAAGGGAAAACATAATGGGCTTTTCCAGGTAGCCTGTTGACTGCAATGCAATATAGCATCTTTATGAAAGAGTGTGGGGTAATTGTTGCCATTATCTCTTGTAGAGTATCCCTACCCTCACTGTGCACATAACAATAAATCCAACAGGAGGAGTTCAAATAATTGTCTTAACTCAGATTATACTAGGTCACAGTAAATTAACCAAAAGGGCTGGGGATTTATATTGCCCCTAGTAATTACCTACGACTTGGCACCTTGTATACCACTTGTCTTAAGAAGCCAATAAGTTGTCACAGAGTTTTCTATAATGGGAAGGTAATGCACTCACCAATATTGGCATATCAGGAAAAAAAGTAATTTACGGTATAAAGGATAAGTTATGATAAACAAAACTGTTCTGAATAAATTGTGGTGTATATTGGATAACTGGGATGACATTACAGTAAGGTAGAAATTCCAATAAAATGTGAAAGCATGGCTTGTGTTAGTAAAAGGTTTTGCCAGCCTTTGCCTTCAGACCATTGCATCAAGTTCTGGATCATGTACAGTTTTCTTATACTTGAAAACTGTCACGCACTTTAAGTGACTAATTTCAGTTGAGCTGAAATATATCTGATTATAGTGATTATAATTGTGTGGAGGCAGCCAAAGATGCTATGAAATGCTGATTCCACAGGAACATTGTTCTCGTAGAGTACATCCTGGCACACATTTGCTGGCACAAATTCAAATACGTTGATATGTTGAGAAATCCTTTACAGTGTGTGCTGATTGTACTTGATTATGCAAAAAAACAACATTCATTATAATTGGTAAAGATGGAAAGTTATAATGTATGAACTTGTTTTGGTTGGTCATATCTAACCCCCACTCCTCGCCCCTGCCTTAAAATGTACTTCCTGCTAAATTCCTCACTCATTTGCAGGTAAATACAGAATCACCCCGCTTAAACTTAGACTAAAACTGCTCCATGTCTTCTCTTTGCGTCACCTACAGTGTCATATTTACATATTTACAAAGCTCAGATTACATACTATAGAATGACTGTAGATAACGACAATCCATGACATTAAAGGCTGACAGACCTGAGTGGACTTGGTAATGCCCCAGTAACCACATACCTCTTGGAGAACGTTGTTAGCTAAAACAAGGGGCCTTCGGCATTGGAAACCAGTGAACTGTGAGAAAGTAGATACATTTAATTGAGATATGAACTAAGAGATAACATAGTATTACCAACACCATGATAACATCAGTGTAAATGTAACTTTGATCCATGAACTACAACAGTTTCAGTAGGCTTATGCCAAATTCTACATACAGTACCAGGGATACAAAAAAAAATTATTTAAATATGTTTACATGCTGTAAGTACTGTGTGTTTCGCAAACCTTTTTCAATATTAATTTCTTCATAAAAATATATAAAGTTTAACAAGGCAACTTCTGAAATTTTAGTCTTGGAATACTGAAAATATAAATATGTGACTTGATTTAAATCTTGGACATCTGTCAGCAGTATGATGTGTAGAGTACAGTACTTCTACTGAGACAGAAAAGCTGAAAGTGAAGATCGCCATACATGGCTAAGCTTCCTGTGAGTCTGTGTGCTTGTAGTAAGAGTATGTCTGCTGGCTCACTTGATACATTCCACTATATAGAAGTTTTCTCTGGGAGTATTTCATTTCCGATCTGGTGGCTGGCAAAAAGCAGCCCTCGCTTTCATAAGAGCAAGGCGGAGAGTCTGGGGCTTGTGTGATCCTTTTTTAAAAATATACAAACACCCAGAGTCTAGCCACTTTCCTGCAATCCTTAAGTCTGTTTAATGTCTCGTAACTGATCAAGCATAATAGGATATTTCAGAAGGAATGTATCACACCTGTGCCTATAAGCACATAGACTAAACCTTATTTGTAAAATTACAGTTAGCCCACATATGACAAAGAAAAGGGGTAACATTAAAGCATGGTGAAATATATCAAACTGTACTGGGGCTTATTCATAAAAGTATGAGTGCTTTTTGAGAATAATTGTATTGAATTATTTTTTGCTATGTATTTCAGTAATTTGTTAGCAAATTGCTTATCAAGGATTTAACAACAATAGCAAGCAGCTAAAATTGTTTTAGTGTTGAACTGCATTTACTAAAACATTGCTAAAATGTATGCTAACTTCTATGAATATAATATATAAAAAAAACAAATATGGTTGGATTATAAATAACAACACACGATATTAAGATAAATCTTGAAAGCAAGGCAATGTAATGGTTTAGTGAATTACTATTATGTCTGAAGCTTGTTCAAGATAAATGAAAACATTTGCACCTGTGCTTATTTATACTGCCCTAAACCTGGTAATTGCTATCTAAAAAGATTGCAGCCTGAAAAGAGGCAGTATACCGCCTAAGCTGTTAGATATTTACACATATACCTTCAACAACACAGAACAATATCAAGTGAGACAGTAGCAATAAGCTCTACAAGCATGTGAAGAGAAACAGAATCACTACCTAATTCACAAAACATTTGGAAATGCTATTCTAGTGAGGCATCCACACCTGGCCCTCTGGCACACTTGGTTGACTGTCTTATTAGCTTTCAGAATAAAGCAAAGCCATGCATTGTAAAGAGTTTATTATTAATGGAACCCTACACCATAATGGAATTCAGGGGAGGCTGTATTCGCCAACATAAGCATTCCAGCATGTCCCATAATTGTACATGATTTGAGGTTTATACTTTTAGAAGACATTTGATACAAAAAGAAAATTGCAAACTTAGCAAAAAATAAAATAAATTATGAAGGCAATACAAAGCTTTTATTATGTGCACTATTAGTGCTGATATGGCACACAGGGTAAATGTTTCTTAATAATAATAATAATAATAATAATAATAATAATAATAATAATAATAATAATAATAATTATTAGTAGTAGTAGTAGTAGTCGTAGTAGTGGTAGTCGTAGTCGTAGTAGTATTACTACTTCCACTACTATGACTACTACTACTACTACTACTACTAATAATAATAATAATAATAATAATAATAATAATAATAATAATAATAATAATAATAATAATAATACACTATACAGAAAAAAACATGCTTCAGTTTTGTTATATTATTTACCTAGAATCTTATTTAAAATTAGATTCAATACAGTTTTATCAAATTGAATTTAATATTGTATTATGATATATCACATTATGTTCAGGCTGTACTGAGTTTTCAGACAGGAGGAATGTTGGGTGTCAAGAGGGTCACGAGCAATCCGGTGCGAGTCTAGAAGAGGCAGGAAACTAGGAAAGAATGCCAAGAATGTCCTTGTTTGTCCAGGACTCCATTCACTCTGCTGGCACGTCACAGCAGCCAGCAGAGTATAAATACAGGGAGAGAGCCCAGCTTTAGACACAGAACAACTCTACTCGATAAAAAGAGAGAACTTCAAGAGACAGATCTACAGATCTACAGAAGCTAAAGGCTTAGAGAAAGATAACAAGAATATCTGAAACTCAACGAGATCAACTTGATCAGAGAAACATTTTGCAACTCTACTTGACGAGAGAATCATTTTATAAAAATACAGAAAAAAATGTCTGCTGGAATGAAAAACCTGAAATTAACTTCTTTCATCTTTCTCACCCTGTTTTGCTGGGTAAGTTAAGACACTATTTAAAAAAAAATAGTTAGTTGGGTCAATTTGAAAGCGTTATATTGAAGCCAATTTATTTATCCTTGACTATTAATATTTCTTGTATATATTTGTATTGCTATATAGAGCTATATCACAGATTTATGTACTGTGTCAAGTTAAATTGTAAAATAGCTCTTGATTTATTCTAGCAAAGTGAGCTTGCTAACTTAAATGTGTCTGATAACTGTCAACTATTTTTTGATTTTTCAAATAGATCAAGCATACAGTAGCAAGGCTAAACATTATTAGATAAAGGCTTTTTTCTGGTGAACTTGCAGAATCTGACGGTACAGTAAATTCACATTGATGTTCCACACAGGTGTCTGCCCAGGATTGCAGTGGCGAGTGCAAGTGCCCTGATGTGCCCCCCGAATGCTCTGCTGGTGTGAGCTTGGTCATGGATGGTTGTAGCTGCTGCAAGGTGTGTGCCAAACAGATCGGGGAGCTCTGCACTGAGAACGACATCTGTGACCATCACAAAGGGCTTTTTTGTGACTTTGGATCCCCTATGAACCGCAGAATCGGAGTTTGCACAGGTATGTACATTCTGAAAGCATACAGATTCAAGTAATGTTACTTTTTTGCTTTTGTGTGCATGCTGGAACGTAGCTGTTCTAAAAATCTAATTGATGTTATTGTTTCCTCCTGTAGCCAAAGAAGGTTCTCCATGTATCTTTGGAGGCATGGTGTACAGGAGTGGAGAGAGCTTCCAGAACAGCTGTAAATACCAGTGCACCTGTCTGGATGGGGGGGTTGGCTGTGTGCCCCTCTGCAGCATTGACGTCCGTCTTCCAAGCCCAGACTGCCCCATGCCACGACGAGTTAAGGTCCCAGGAAAATGCTGTGAGGAGTGGGTGTGCGATCTCCCAAGACAACAAACCATGGTCGGCCCTGCCCTGGCTGGTGAGTTTATCTTTATGTATATCTGTAATGTTTTGTTAAAACCACACAGTTACTTCCGCAACGTTATGGAGTACCCTTGTAGGTTAGCTTTTACATTTCATTGCAATAATACATTATAGAAAGCTTAAGAATACATTGAACCTTTAGCATGATGTTCATGTTACTGTCTCCCTGTAAGGAATCAGTTAGTTGGAAAATGCTTACTTTGCTAAAGTTACAAGATAAAACGTTTCTTTTTTATGGAAAATTGCAGCAAGACTAATCATTTTATCCTTTGTTTTTCATTTCACAGCTTACAGAGAGGAAGCTACCTACGGTCCTGACCCTTCCATGATGCGTGCCAACTGCCTGGTTCAGACCACTGAATGGAGCGCATGCTCCAAGACTTGCGGCATGGGAATCTCTACCAGGGTCACCAACGACAACAGGCAATGCAGGCTGGAGAAGCAAACCAGGTTGTGTCTGGTCAGACCATGCGAGTCACAGATGGAGGAGAGTATTAAGGTAAAAAAAACCTTTTCTAAAAACGTATATATTTTTTTCAATAAGACTATTGATCAAAGCAGATAGGATGACTATATGTTCAGCCTGGTTTGGGGTATTCAGATTTAAGTTAATAGCCAGCACATTGTATTATAGAAAAAAAAGTATATTGTGTGAATCTCGCATCTGTTTGGTGTTTACACATTTTAAACAAAAGGTTATTTCAAGTCTTCTAAATTTCCTCTTATTTATATCTTTGCAGAAAGGAAAGAAGTGTATCCGCACCCCCAGGATCTCCAAGCCCATGAAATTCGAGTTTTCCAGCTGCACCACTACCAAAACCTACAGGCCCAAGTTCTGCGGAGTCTGCACCGATGGCCGTTGCTGCACTCCCCACAGAACAACCACCCTCCCCGTGGAGTTCAAGTGCCCCGATGGTGAGGTGATGAAGAAGAAGATGATGTTCATCAAGTCCTGCGCCTGCCACTACAACTGCCCTGGGGAGAACGACATCTTCCAGTCCATGTACTACAAAAAAATGCTTGGAGACATGGCTTAAAAAACATAAAAACAAAATACCATTGACTTGAATTGAACGCATAACCATCTCATTTGTAGAGATAACAAAACAGCACAACACATTATGTGTTTCTTTGTTTTTACAGAGAAAAAAATACAGAAATGTGTATACATATATATACATATATTGTTTCGACATATGTCTGAGGCAAGTTGCCTTATAGACAGTTGCCTTATAGACAGTTGCCCCTGAGTGGGTTTGAAAGACAGTGGGTTACCCCACAAACACACACACACACAAAAAATGCTGCACTATAGTCCAATACAATAACCACCAGGAGGTGGTTGCAAATTGGCAGATGCCACCAAACTGCGGTGAGGTGTCCCATTGATTTGGCAGTTTTGAAACCCATAGCACTTTTGGTTAAGAAGGATGAAGACTTCAGTCCAACTGAACCTTGATCCTCTTGCCAGTTGTGTGCTCTTATTTTTTGTTTATTGTTACAGAACTCTGTCAGTATTAATGACAGGTTACGTTTTCAGCATTTGTCTGAAAAAAAAACCTTCCACCAAGACAAGGTGCTCTGTGAATGTGCTATAATGTTTGATACAGCACTGAAAAAAAGCATTGAAAAAAAAAACGTTGAATTTAACATTCTGGTTCAGAATGCTGTAAAAGAGTTGTGTCAAAAAAAGACTGGATGACCTGTTGGAGTTTCTTCCCTTCAACTGTAATAGTATTGTAAATATTGTACATCTTTTGTACAGTTGTCTAAGTTAATTTAAAGTTATGTGCCTTTTTTTGTTTACTGCTTTGATACTTTTATTGGTAGCTTGTTTCTTAAAGTGACTGTTTATTCAACAGTTTGTGTAACATCTTTCAAGAAGTGTGACCAGAAGTTACATGTTTGCACTTTTCTAGTTTGGAATAAAGTATTATATATTTTTATATAAATAAGCAATGTGTCATTTTTATTTTTTCCAGTACAGTAATACAAATGAATACTGGTCATACTGGGGTGTTAATAATAATAAGGTGTCATGCATTTGGTTTTAAAACAATTTTACATATTTAAGAAGGTTATTGTCTGAATTGCAGCCCACATATAAAACATCTCTTACCTGAAACATTTTAACAGTACTGTATAACAAAAACACTGTTTTGAAGGCATCCGTTGTCACCCTTTGTGACATAATTGCAAGTAGATTTTAAGAAATGGAAAGAAGCTTTTTTTAAATATAAAAGTTACTGTACGTTTGGTGAATATAAACAAGTGACCGTGTCTGCCTTCTGAGTGCACATGGTTAAACTATACCTCAGCTGTTATATTTTATTCTAAAATTGAACACGACTGTGGGAGACTGCAGCCAGGTTACTATTTATTCAGGAATGCTTGATACAACAAAACAATATGCTTACAGCATGTAACATAATTATCACATTATAGCCTTTATATCAAACGATAGCTCGTTCCCCTGCAAACATCATCTACTGTACATTATGTGCAGTGGTGCAATTTGGAGCTATGGCTCTAGATTCTAGCGCCAGGGTACCTAATATAGTGGCAGCAACATTACATTCTGGCACCATGTTTAATTTATTATTATTATTATTATTATTATTATTATTATTATTATTATTATTATTATTATTATTATTTATTCCTTAGCAACCATAGATGATGATAGTTTCACATTGGGATTTGGTTATTCACAGGACCAGCCCACACTCATCCACATACACAGGAGAGAAGGTTTCGTGTGGGACGTGAGGGGGCCTTGATAAGGGTGGGATTTGATCATTGAACACTAGTAGACGCTGTGATGCTAAACTTTCAAAAAGAGTTTTGCATGCCTGGTGTGATATTCTTAAAACATTACTATGTCAGATATTGTATCATTTTTAGGACACTGGAATGACAAGGACAAATTATGTCACCAGTGAACAGAGGATCCTCTAAAAAGGAATAATATAATCCAGATATAGATATTCCACATGTTTATTATTGTCTAAATGACAAACTAGTTGTATTATAGTACTTCAGTACACTGGGGGTGGTTTATATATACAGCTATGGGGCAGGGCAGAAGCCATGCTGCTGTAAATAGTGTGCATGTGTGTGGGAATGTAAGTATTTATACTTCTACAAAATACAGAAAGATGGTGTTTCACTGCTTTGTATTTAATTATACAACGAGTTGAAAACTGCAAAGTTCATGAGTATCACAGAGTGCTCTGAGCAGAGTTCTCCATAGAGAAAGAATCGCCAGGTGCCTGCTTTACCCACCCTATTATTAAATATGCTCACCTGTGCGGCATGTCAACACCCACTGCTCTGTGTCTGACTCATTATTATTATTATTCAGTGACTACCCATGCAGGTAACATCCCCCTGTTAGAGCATAATTAAGATATTTTATTTAACATCATGCAATGAAAGAAACTATCAAATTATATCACAAAGTAGTAGTACAGTATTTCATGTTAGATATGTGAAAGGTCACATTTTTGTCAGTTTTTTGTTATACACTTGTGTGTTATTCGGGGTGCATGAACGAGGACTCCTCCCCCTACTTCCTTCCTACCAATAACATCTGCTAATCCCCTATTTAAACCCCAAGCCTTGAGTTTGCTCTATTTTACAGTTTTTTTTTCCACCATCCTCCCCCATTACACTTTCCTCTTCATTCAGCTATTCCACCTATGCAACTACGGCTTCCTCTGCAACAGTCTCCCTCTTGGGGGTAAGTGAAGCTCACTTCCCTACCTTAGAAGCCCAGCCGCCGCTGGCTTCGTCCTCAGCGAGGAAGGTTCTCCGCAGGTCAAGGGGGACCCCCGGCCAAATTTAACTATCACTGTCACCTTCCCATTTCTCTCCTCTAGATCCCCCTTGGGGGAAGTATCGGTTGCTTCCCAGCCTTGGAGAACGAACGGTTCGGCCTCACCTCCGCGAGGGTGGCTCTCAGTGAGCCAAGGGGAATCTCCTTCCTCTTCTCTAAGTTATAAGCACATATCTTCTATTATCAATTCCCGGGGTCTCTTCCTCTATGCAGCCCTCGATCATGTCCAGTGAATTAAGTATGTGGAAAACTACAAAGCGGTATGTAAGTCAATGTTAATGTAACTTTATTCAGCAGATTTAATTCGACTTTATGAAGCAAAATTATTTAATTCTATAGGGTGATGTAAAACTTTTGGCCATAGCTGTATATATGTAGTACTAAAATGTGAGTGGTTTTGTACTGGATAAATATGACATTGCAGTGTTGAAACCGTAACATGTGATTTTAAGACAAGTTAACTTTATTCAAGCTTTAGAAGTATGTTGCACATAAAACCCCGCCTGTTACAAAAAGGTATTGGACACAAAATGGAGCAGTAATATGATTAATTAAAACACAGACAACTCACACTTAGCAGGCATATGTAAGTATATGTGGGTATTCCAGATTCTTTCTGACATTCTAGAGTTCAAAGTACTAAATAAATAGGTTAATTTACAACTTTTGATTTCTGTAGAATACTTCAATGTACATACAGTGCCTTGCGAAAGTATTCGGCCCCCTTGAACTTTGCGACCTTTTGCCACATTTCAGGCTTCAAACATAAAGATATGAAACTGTAATTTTTTGTGAAGAATCAACAACAAGTGGGACACAATCATGAAGTGGAACGAAATTTATTGGATATTTCAAACTTTTTTAACAAATAAAAAACTGAAAAATTGGGCGTGCAAAATTATTCAGCCCCTTTACTTTCAGTGCAGCAAACTCTCTCCAGAAGTTCAGTGAGGATCTCTGAATGATCCAATGTTGACCTAAATGACTAATGATGATAAATAGAATCCACCTGTGTGTAATCAAGTCTCCGTATAAATGCACCTGCACTGTGAGTCTCAGAGGTACGTTTAAAGCGCAGAGAGCATCATGAAGAACAAGGAACACACCAGGCAGGTCCGAGATACTGTTGTGGAGAAGTTTAAAGCCGGATTTGGATACAAAAAGATTTCCCAAGCTTTAAACATCCCAAGGAGCACTGTGCAAGCGATAATATTGAAATGGAAGGAGTATCAGACCACTGCAAATCTACCAAGACCTGGCCGTCCCTCTAAACTTTCAGCTCATACAAGGAGAAGACTGATCAGAGATGCAGCCAAGAGGCCCATGATCACTCTGGATGAACTGCAGAGATCTACAGCTGAGGTGGGAGACTCTGTCCATAGGACAACAATCAGTCGTATACTGCACAAATTTGGCCTTTATGGAAGAGTGGCAAGAAGAAAGCCATTTCTTAAAGATATCCATAAAAAGTGTCGTTTACAGTTTGCCACAAGCCACCTGGGAGACACACCAAACATGTGGAAGAAGGTGCTCTGGTCAGATGAAACCAAAATCGAACTTTTTGGCAACAATGCAAAACGTTATGTTTGGTGTAAAAGCAACACAGCTCATCACCCTGAACACACCATCCCCACTGTCAAACATGGTGGTGGCAACATCATGGTTTGGGCCTGCTTTTCTTCAGCAGGGACAGGGAAGATGGTTAAAATTGATGGGAAGATGGATGGAGCCAAATACAGGACCATTCTGGAAGAAAACCTGATGAAGTCTGCAAAAGACCTGAGACTGGGACGGAGATTTGTCTTCCAACAAGACAGTGATCCAAAACATAAAGCAAATTCTACAATGGAATGGTTCACAAATAAACATATCCAGGTGTTAGAATGGCCAAGTCAAAGTCCAGACCTGAACCCAATCGAGAATCTGTGGAAAGAACTGAAAACTGCTGTTCACAAATGCTCTCCATCCAACCTCACTGAGCTCGAGCTGTTTTGCAAGGAGGAATGGGCAAAAATTTCAGTCTCTCGATGTGCAAAACTGATAGAGACATACCCCAAGCGACTTACAGCTGTAATCGCAGCAAAAGGTGGCGCTACAAAGTATTAACTTAAGGGGGCTGAATAATTTTGCACGCCCAATTTTTCAGTTTTTTATTTGTTAAAAAAGTTTGAAATATCCAATAAATTTCGTTCCACTTCATGATTGTGTCCCACTTGTTGTTGATTCTTCACAAAAAATTACAGTTTCATATCTTTATGTTTGAAGCCTGAAATGTGGCAAAAGGTCGCAAAGTTCAAGGGGGCCGAATACTTTCGCAAGGCACTGTACATTTTTCTGAAGGATATTTTTTTTATAAAAAAAGAAATAAATGAAAATGACTGTTCTTTTTTCACACCACTAGAAAACACCACTGGAAAGAACAAGGGTTCATGTGTTTGACAGGATAAACTTAAAACAAGTTATATTCCTTATAAAGGTTTACCTTCATATTTATTTGGACTGTAAGTATACACTTTTACCATGGTTATGCTTTGTGTTTACCATAGTTTACCATGGTTTGCAATATGCTTTAGCATACCTCTCTGTACCTTACTGTCGTGCAATCACGATGCTTTATTTCACTTTGCTATGCTTTTTAGTTATCTTTGCCTGCCTCCTTGTGGTTGTTTTAATAATGACAATGGATAATCACGCAATGTTCAAATATGCTTCCACCACAAGGAATATTATCAATCAATCTATCTATCTATCTATTTTATATGGTGCCTTTCATAGTGGACCACCATCACAAAGCGCTTTACAAGATGCAGTAACAGCAAGAAAATCCATAATACTTTAAATACAGAGAAATGCATAATACATGACTTACTGTAAAAAAAAAATGCATAATACATTAAATACAGTGAAAAATGCATAATTCATGATATAGTAGCATAATACATGAACTTAAAACCGCCTGCAATTAATTTATTCTCAGTTCCTTATTTCATTGAAGTGAGAGTATCTATTTCCATTTGTCCAAGGTATTATGAATCAGTTCATATAAAGTCTGTTCGTTTAAGTATTGGTCTTGCTACAGTATGTGTTCACAGTGGTTAACACGTAAGATCTAAAATGTATGCAGATATTCTACATGTAGCTTTATCAATGCTGATATTCTGAATGCTCCTCGCCATTTTCAGAAAATGTATGTCAAATAATAACCACATAAAACTGCATTGATAAGACACCTTTGTCATGCTGGGAAATCTGTGCAGTCGTGTGTGTGGGTCATACCAATAAGAGTTTGCATGCTCTTCTGACATACTATGCTCTTATCATCCAATTTTGAGTATATTTTATTTAATGAAAATGAATGTGAAAGATCAGTGTTTTTGAACAAAATGTAAAGGGAGTGATAATGCCGTCTTATAAAACAAATATTGCTAGCAGACCAGAGGGTGTTGATCCCAATGCTGGCTAAGGGAATGTGGGCAGTTGTTTTCCTGTGTAACAGGAAGGAGTGTGTCATTTCTTTTTTTGAAAGAAGATTAAGGTGACATACTCTCTTGGCAGTCACCATTGCATAACACCCATTTATTGAGGTAAACTGAAAAGAGCAAGGGCCATCTTCACGATACATTTATCACTGTGCTAAAGGAATTGCAGTGAACCAAATAATTCCATCAGCGGCAAAGGACTGAAATGTGTAGTTTTGAAAGAAACACATGCTATAGCAAACATGTATTTTCATTTTGAAACATCTAGTACTACTTAAGGTTAAAGGAAGCTCCCAATGTCAATGCCTTATTCTCTGGTTATCTGTTTGCACTTGCACACTTCTTGGGTCATTTCACCTCAGCCATGTCTTCTGGATCAAAGCTTGTTACTAGCTGAAAGCATGTTAGTGAATATACCAAATGAAATGACCCAGAAAGCGCAAGACAGTCTAAAAGAATGGCTTGTAAAAAGAGACATTTTTAACCTAGGGCAGTACCAGATATTATGTTTTAAAATTCAAATACATGTTTCAAAGCTGCACAACTGTTATGGAACTATTTAGTTAGCTACAGTAGCTTTTTGTTAGTTAGGCTGGGTTAGGCAGTGCTAGTGCTTCCCATACATAATGACATTGGTAGTTGTCTTCAAATTGAAAGGGGACATTAGGTTACTTACCGTAACCCTGGTTCTCTAGCATTCACTATTGTTGAAACTGGGTTTTTGGATAGATATTTCCCATTTACTTACTTACTTACTTCAGACATTTCGCATTTAGGAGTCCTTGCAGAAGCAACCTGTGTGGTTGAAAAAGATTAGTTAATAACGCCTGGTAACTATAGACCTAAGTGATAAATGTTAAAGCTGGGGGCGTTGATTAATTTATCAATAAGGCACAACAACTTATGTGGTTTGGTTATCTTATGATAACCACACCCATAAGGCACTAGTAAAAAGACACATTTCTTTAACTAAAAAAATAAAAAGTTGTCTGATGCCACTCCTGTTGAATGTTTCTAAAGGAAATTTCAGGTAATATGTCTACATTCTCAATATTATAATGTGCTATATTAAATATGGTAACCTATTTAGTGTCAACAGTACAATCTGTATGAGTTGTTAATACTTGTTTATTGCAGTCCAAAAATGTAATGGAGCATGATAATATAGAATTTCATTGTAGAATGTTATCTGAACATGTTTGTGAGAACAGCTGAAGGAAGGAAGGAAGAAGCCATGTACAGAATTGTGGAAACAGGCACTGAAAAAAACAACAGAATCTGTCTATTTTTTTACTTTATACAATTGGATTGCATACAAATATAAAACACATTACTTTCTATAAGTGATTGATTTTCATGTATTTATACAAAAAACATGATTTTTGATTACTGCTGAAATTATGCATTATATATCCTGTAACAGGGTAGCCGAGAGTGAAGTACCCAGACCAGAAGCTGACAGACAACACACAGGTAGGTACTCAGGTGAAAGGCGCGTTTTTGCGCCGTTTTTATTGCAACAAAAATAAAAAAGTAAATATTTTTAGAAAAACAACACTCACAGAGCAAAGTAAAAGTTTAAACAAAAACAAATCTCGCATACAAAACTGACACCCAAAACAAACACCGTGCTTCCTTTCTACACGCGTAACAGTTGTTTTAGTTTCAGTTTTACTTTTTTGGATGTTGCTTTTGATTCTCCGTTCGCTCTCATTCTCCACTTCCTGAACACTTCACACCGAACAACAAAAGCTGCAGGCTTATATACATGTGACTACATTTAAATTACAAACACTCAAACAACAATTCAATAAACAGCACCAGCCATATTCTCACGAGCTGCCTGGCAGAGACGAGCTACTAACACCACATCTGCCAGACCACATTTAAACCAATAATAATAAACAAAACGGCGTGTTTTAACTAAACACAAAACACATTTCTTTTGATATGCAGGACTTTGCCCTGCCCTCTTTTATTATGTGCAGGGCTTCCTTCTGCTCTGCTACATATCCAAATACAAGTTTGGGTATGTTTGACACTGTTTACCTACTTAACGTTCTTCTGTGATGTCTGTGCTGCCAATAAAGATTGTTTGGGAGAAAATAAAAACGTATTCAACTCCCATTAATACCTGCTCCGACTTTATTTACTTTACCAACTGCAGCAAGGCGTTCTTGATATAGCTTAATTGTCATCTGAAATTTAGCAATTTAATCAGATTGATTTTCCTATTTTTTTTTTTTTTATAAAATATGCTCATCATATTGTTAGATTAAATGATTAATTGTTTGATTGAAAGTGTGGAATGTGGCCAGGTGGTGATTGGATGATTGATTGAACCATGGTGCCCCTGGCGAGAGTGGAGAGTGGGAGAGGAGGAGGAGGAGGAGAGGAGGAGAGTTATTTTGAAGAGTTATTTTGAAGAGTTATTTTGAAGAGTTTTACTTGTCAAGTTTTGTTCATGTGTTTTGTTTGCTTTGTTATTTGTGATTTCTTAAAAGTGCGCAGACCTGCCTTGCCCGGGATGCTGTGACACAAAACAAAGTCAACAGGCAGATTGAAATCAGAAAACTGAAGGTACATTTTAATGATATACAATTTTGGCTAACAAGGTAAGGGTGCAATGGGAATGTGACTTTACATCTTGGAAGATATCTAAAATACAGGTGCCCCTGGGATGTGAATTTCACATGAGCTCATTAGGACTAAAATAACTTGCAATCAGATCTCTGAGGTAGGACAGATAATGTTGAACATAAGAGTAGAATCCAAATATCAGCCTGGATGCAATAAAAAGCTGTGCTTCTTGTGTTTTGTTTCAGAAAGCCAAGATGTCCAGCTTGGATTCCAATGATCTAGAGGATCTCTTTGTAAATTTCACCTTTAATGACACATATTTTGATTTCGATCCAAGCACCTCTCCCTGCCTTGAATTAGTTCTTGGCATCAACAGTAAGGTTCTGGTGAGTCTCTACTCACTAGTGTTCATCTTGAGTCTAGTAGGGAACACCATTGTGGTGCTGGTGATTAGACACAGGCAGCAGAGAATATCCTCTACTGATGTGTACCTGGTAAACTTGGCTGTTGCTGACCTTATTCTTGCCCTCACAGTGCTCTTCTGGGCAGTCTATGGCAGCTCTGAATGGATTTTCAGTGACTCTGTGAGCCAGACACTGCAGCAGTTGAACTTCTACAGTGGAATCCTGCTGTTAGTTTGTATCCGTGTCGACACCATTAACCTGACGAACTACAGAGTCGTATGCGCATTGGTCTGGCTGGTGGCAATCTACCTTTCCCTGTCCGACCTGCTCTATAAGAAGGTTTTCCCCTTGGCACTAGGTAACATTCTTTATTGTCCTGAGAATGCAGGACATGAAGACATAGAGATGTGGCAAGTCCCTGTCTGCTTCTTCAGGCCTGTGGTTCATTTTTTTATGCCGCTGGTCATTTTATTCTTTGACCTATTTTTAAACAATTGCTTCAGGAACCAAGCCCAAACACAACTACCCCAGGCTGAAAACAACCAGAAAAAACCTCTCATCTTCGCACTGCTGCTGGTATTCATCATCGCTTGGTGTCCATACAACTTAGTCATCTTGGTCGACACCTTAATGATGCTGCACATTATCAGTGAGACGTGCCGTGTTCGGGTTTACATCAATGCTGCCCTGTTGATTGCAGAGATCCTGTGCTTTCTACACTGCTGCATCAACCCCATTTTGTACCCCATAATGTGGAAGAAGTTCAGACGGGATCTCCTTAGGATTCTTAAGAAAACTGGGTTCAGAAGGGAACATGTTTCTGAGAGCTTTTCGCTGGGAGACATTTAGCCATCTCGCTACTAATGAAGGTGTGAGCAAGCTATTCGCTTCTAAAAAAGTGGGCATACTTAGAAACAACTGTGTATTGCAGGTGGGCTGTTTCATTTTTTGGCTGATATTTTCAGGTCAAGGAAACTCTCTTGGGACAGTGTGGATCACCTGTGCTGCAGGATTACAAGCATGCAGTGTTGCAGTTCAACAGATTGTACAATCAGTCCTAACTGTAAATTTGGCTTTCTAAGAACACCCCTTCACCTGGATAACTTGCACTTTCCCTTTGAGGTACACTATATATACTTTCAAATGTGCCTCAATGATGCTACCTTGTTTATTCTGAATGCTCGAGAGGATAAACCAAATATAGGGTTTCTTGATAGGCTTTGCAAGGCCAATACAATTGGTATGTATGTCACATTTTATTTTCCATATATCCATATACCATTTAAACAATTTTTATGAAGACTATTTGCTCCTAGCACTGTGCATGCCCAGACTATTTGCCCCTTGCACTGCGCATGCCCAGACTATTTGCCCCTAGCACTGTGCATGCCCAGACTATTTGCCCCTTGTGCTGCGCATGCCCATATGTTTTTTTTCTTTGGATATGAAAGTACGTGTTTTGTAAACTAACATTTTACTCTACATGTAACTAATTAGTTTTATATTAAATACAGACAACTCCTGTTAACGAACAGTAATGCACTACTACTGCAACTCCCTCCAGGCCAACCTTCCTACCTCTGCTCCCCGTCCACTCCAGCTCATCCAAAACTCTGCTGCTCGCCTTGTCTTTTCCCTGCTCTGGCTCCCTAATGCTGCTCACATCCACTTCAAAACTCTTGTACTCGCCTATCGCTGTCTTGACCTTTCTGCTCCCTCCTATCTCCAGGCTATCATTTCTCCCTACACCCCCTCTCACCCCCTCCGCTCCTCCACCCTTTCCCCTCAATGGTGGAGTAACCTACCCATGGATATCAGGACTGCTCAGTCCCTGACCACCTTCTGGCATTTCCTCAAGACAAACCTGTTCAGACAGCATCTGTAAACCTCACAACTCTCGACTATACTGGACTGTATGGCACCGAATTGTACCAGTACTTGCATCAGCTTGTACTTGCACTGAACTGCTCCATACCTTGCCGCATTCAAATACTGCTCCTAACTATAATTACTTACTGTATCTTGTATTTGATTTGACTCCTATAGGTAACCATACTCACATTTTTTGTAATTGCTCTTATTTGAATTCATTCTCATCTATTTATCATACTTACTATGTACTGGACTTTATTCATATAAGCAAATATATACTATAAGTTTTAACTGCTCTTAGTCAAACTCGCTTTTACTTATAATGTTCTGTAGATGATGAAGTTGCCTGAAGATGCCTGGTATAGTACTGTATGTTAATTGATGTGTGTACATGGTAGTGGTAAAAACAAGTGATGATTCTTTTGTGTATGAACAGGAAATATTTTCAGTTTCTGTATAAAGTTTTTAATCTACTGAAGCCTGACTTCTTTTTTGCTCTATAATGTATCTAGTTGTTTCTTTTACCTTAATACTTTCATATTAAAATATATATATTAATAAACGCTGTTCCACAAAAATGGATTTAAATCTAAAGTGATTTTAATACAAAGGAAATGTGTCAATGGTTGTAACAAAATACAAATTATCAAAAGCAGGCATTTTATCTGTGGTGCATGATTTTTTCACCATAAGTGTTCTTGCATCACGTTTGTTGTGTGGTAGCCTTAAAAATGTAAACCAGTCTGTTGATGATGAGCATTATACATTTGGGCAGACGAGGAACCCAGATTTAAAGGAACAGAAGCTTGTTTTGTGTTTTGTAAGTTAATACACATTTGTCTTGTCTATCTGCTCATTGGAAACCACCTCCAATCCTTACAAATGTATTAAGTACTGTTACACTGGTTTACATTATGGTGTTTAGCAATGTGATGCATTTTAGCAACTTTCTAATTTTGTTGCAACTGAAATATTGATAAAGATAACAGCAAACCTGTAAATGCAAATATGAAGATCCTTGCATGTAAACACAAACCTACATGTCATGTCATGTTTGTTTTTATTTATTTTTTGTACCATTTTTTAATTCCTTAACTTAAAAATTTCCCTGATAGTAGAAATACCTGACAGCCACGTATGCCAATAACTCAATTCAGATTACATTCTACTGCCAAAAGAAACAACAGTACTGATTCTAGATTAACTCCAAGAAACTTGCAAAGGAAAACCCCACATAAGATTGCACCTGGTAAAAAGGCCACACTCTTGCAATGTATCTATTTTCTTACTAGGTGGCAGCAAAGCAAAGGATGCCTTTCATTAAATATCTTGTATGTTCACTGAGGAAACTGATAGAAAAAGAGCAATGCTATTTCAACAAAATAATGGTTAGATTCACCTTGATTATAAATGTGAAAGTGCAGTTATAGTGGTCTTCCTCTACAATATAAAAAAATACATTTAGTTAGTGTACAGAAATGAAGCTTACACTGGCATTACTGGAGATGGATATATTCAATATGTCTATTGTTGGAAACCTCAGTGCTTCTTATTCAGTACAGTGGCATTTGTAATTCAGGTTTAAATGTAGCTTCATTTATGTTAAATTATTAATTTATTATTTAAGTTACCAGAAATAATAGTTTGAGTAAAGTTTTTTTTTTTTTTTTTTTAAACAAACAATCCTGTCATCTATTAGAGTATGACGTCTGTTTGCAGCGTGGGCAGTGACATTATGGTGTGTTAACACGATTAGCTTCTTAAAAAGGTAGCCAGATTAACCTAATCATGTGATTTCGGCACTTAATAATGTTAAGATTGTCCTTAAAAGAATTGCAGGCTTTGCTAGCCCATATGTATCAGACACAATCATATTTCCAAATACCCATCCTTGCCCTCTAGGTCTGTTTACATTCCTGTTGCAGTACGAAGTCCTCAATATACAATATGCATCATATGGAGCAACAGACCATATAAGACCGTTAGGGCAATTACATTACAATTAAAAATTAATTATTTATTTCTTGCAAAAAATACTGTTTATCAGCATTGCTACGCTGTAAATCAAGTGTTTAAGAATTAAACATACTGCACAATATATTATAAACACATTTTGGTATGTATATACCTAAATCTATTTTTTTTTGTTTGTTTTACAAGTGGTGTCCTGGAAATAATAAGACAAATATTTGTTTTACTGTAAACTTCAATAAACTTGATGGGCTCTATTTAATTAATTAAACAATCGATCAATCAATCAAAGTACATTGAATGAAATTATTGGTTTATGTACAGCATGATTTGGTATTTCTGTGAAAAATAACCCCAAAAACACAATTATGCTTCAAAAGCTGGCTTACGATAGAAAAAAAATAAATATACTGTATATGGTTTTTGTATTATTAAAAAAAGTGATATATTTGTATATAACAAGAGCATGTATACGAACACCTTTAAATCCTCAATGTTCTGACTGGTGTTAAAAAGCCATGTCATGATTTGCCAGTAGGTGTATACAGAATTTGTTTTAATATCCAGCACCAATATTTCCTTGGAAACATCTGTATTCAGTACAGTCAAGCGAGTCATTTTGAGACCCTATTTTTCAAATGTATCTTGCCAAGAACCATGTGCAGTCTATTTAATAGATCTGAGCAGTGGCAGATAAAAATGTCACCACTGCCTAAAATAATTCAAATAGGGCGCTTTGTCATTTGAAAGATTTTTTTTTCAGATAAATTGAATAAACCCTGATTTATCAAATTTTAAATAGTTATATTTTGCACATGTTTGCTGTCCTTTTCTTATTGATTCCTGGTAGCAAGCAACAGGTGAAACAGCTTATTTGGATATACACTGTAAAAGTTGGTATTTGTTCTAAGAATGTTTCCATTTATCTAACATAAAAAGTTTAATTAGTTGTTACTCCCAGAATGCTACTTTAATAAGTGGATGCACTGAGAAACTTGTGACAGTTGATTTCAGGTTCTTTTGTAAAAATGTCCTCAAGTTATTTGCTACTCGTTGTCTGTAGTGATGAAGGATAGATGACAGGGTAATGACTATATGGGCCCTCACTGACCTTGAATAGGATGTGTCTAGAGCAGGGGTGGGCAATTCCAGGTGTCCCTCCTGGCTTTTGTTCCAACTGTGCTCTAAATTACTTAATTACACCAATAATTGGTAATAATTGGTCATATTAAGTAATTTAGGGCACAGTAAGAACAAAAGCCAGGAGGGACACCGGCCCTCCAGGACCGGAATTGCCCACCCCTGGTCTAGAGCGTTTTTAATTTATAGCTGTCTGATCTCTCTCATAATTTAAGGTAAACACTTCAAAGAAAAAAAAAACAAAAAAACATTTTGCTTCTTTTTAATTATCTGTTTCACCTACAGTGTTTCAAAATATTGACTAGGTTTGTGAATAGCGTTTGCAGCTCAATGTTATGCATGCCTGTGGTTGAGGCACAACATTCCTAGGCGTGCCATTCCACTTTAGACTATACTTACAATGTCACTCTATGACCTCCAATCCCAGCAAATGGAAAGCATATTTTCAAGTAATGCAAATTTCATAAGAATGGAAACAAATGAAAACACCGGAAAACAAAATATCACCTCTAAGATGTTTTATGTACAGGTATAATATTAAGTGCATTTGATTCTGTTTCTTTTAAATACCCTCATATATACCTTCCTACTGCTGCATGCCTAGTTAGCTTTAACAGAGTGATGAAGATGCAAGCAGATTTCAATGTAAACTGGTACGTGATTGTTGGACGACCCTGGCCTTATTATAGAATACATTTGTCTAAGTTCGTGATGCATGCGCTATCGAAATATTTGCATAAATCTACAAATTATATATTACATTAAAAAAATGTTAAGCAGGGGTTCTTTCCTACTTTACTATCCGTAGTTTTGCGTAAACAAGACCTGTAGTTCAGCTTTAAGAGCCCAGGCCAGGCCCCATTCCTTTTTTGGTAATGTACCCGCCTCAAGTAAAGCTGAGCCTGTGTGAAGTGTGTGTGTGTGTGTGTCTATGTGTGTCTATCTGACAACACCAGCGCGAGCGTAAGACAGGGTTGGATGACTGCTATTGTAGTTGTAAGTTTAATATTTTATAACCTGATAACATAGGCCTGTGTGGATTACATAAATGTAATAAATCGAGTAACACAGCAGTTGATTTCTGGCTAAATGGCTTCGGAAGGGAGTACAGTATCACATTAATACCTAAAAGCTGCTGGAGTGGAACACGTTTCAATCCTGTGAAGTTTGAAATTACTAAGGGAGAAACGAGATAATAAATAGCGTGACAACGTGGAGGAAAATTTGTTTTTATAAAAGCTTTTAAAGCCATTCTCAACGAAAAGGACTTTTGGAATACATTGTAAATTGAGATTGAAGACCAGTTGCTCGGATTTTGTTATTGCACAATTGCATGGCAGTCATTAAATGAAACAAACTGAACAGCTGAAGTTGCACTTGGCACACTTCTGACTGTGTGTGTAACGTGCATGGATGGATGACACAATCTGGCAATCTTGAAGCCTACTAAAGACATGTTACCACGGTATTTCCTGCATGCCAGAACCAAACGATTCGGGTAAAGAAAGCAGTTGATAAACGCAGCATAGCAGCATAAACTCATTTTAGACACAAAATGCGTAACATACATTAATGCAAACTTTGAACACGGATAAGTGTTAAAACGAGAGCGGTTGTTCTCTGGAAATAGGTATAAATCGTATTTTTGTCCTCTGTTTTTTAAAAATGAGCCACGACATCGAAGGGATCACATTTTCAGTACCTTCTTTCTGGCCTTCTACAGGAGATGGTATCAGAGAACCTGCATGCTCCTGTGGAGATAGTGAGTCAAACAATGCAAACACGGTTGCTGCAGCTGGCACGTACTGGCAAGACCCTACTGCCAGTGGCAGTCCGACTACTCTCAATTGCCCCAAAACAAGTGGTGGCCTCTTGACAGTAGGTAAAACTAAAAACAGAGCAATTACGGTGGCATATGTCATAAATGAGACGACCCAAATGCATGCTGCAGAGAATATGGCTCTTCAGTGTTTGAAAGAGGCATGTGACAACGGAGGCACAACGCTGGAAATTCTTCACTTTGGAAAACTCGACTTTGGTGAGACCAATGTGCTAGATCGTTTTTATAATGCAGGTGAGTGCCACCAAGTACCTTCTCTGTTGTTTATTGTATAAATGTGCAGATTTTTGGTCAAAAGCGTCAGAACTGCCAGCAACACCGTCATGACCATTGATTGTTTTGAGAGTTTTTGACCCTCTTACCTGTAGTACAGGCCTTTTTGTCGATGGTTCTGACGGTCTGCATGCAGGTTTTCAGAAACTGCAATGAATACATGTACAACCATTCTGAACTGTTTAACTCTCAGGATTTAATAGTTTGCAAAGTGAGAGCTCCAGATCCACCCATCCTCTTTTGAGCCTTGAGCTGTCCTACAGTTAATACGTTTCTTGTATCACAGAAGGATGTATCTTATCTTTTTAAAATTGTATACCAGTCATTTATATTTTGAAAGCTACCCTGCAGAGTTCCATGAAAATAATCCATGGCCAAAAAAATGCAAAACTTTAAGTGTTTAATTTTCCTTTATTGTGAGCCACCTGGTACTTTTTAATGGTTGTTGTCTATGTAGAACAGGAGCTCACTGTGAAACACTGCCACACTGGCTGTGTCAGACCAGTATTTAACTTGGGGTGCCTCTGCTGTATTAAGACCAGATCCATAGCTTAATTACACCTGCACCAGTATTTGTGTAGAAACCTGCCATTTTAACATGCTGACTGCTTATTGTATCTCTGTTTGACTATGGCCGCAGGTATCCGAGCGATCAAAAGAATGTAAAGCGTTGTAGGGATATGTTCCTATTTCGCATTACACTCGTGTGTATGAATCACTATCAGCAGTTGCAAGTTACCAAGTGAGAAAAAAAAAAAAGTTTTCAAACAATAGCCTGATCTCTCCAGAGGTGTGGACCCACAGTGTTATTGCAAACACTATGTTATTCTTTCATCAGTACGGCAAGAGAACCCATAAGTAACTCACCACCAGTTGTATTGCAATGGTTGGCCCCATATTGCGTTACAAAAGGGAGTTTTGGACGCAACGTCATTGAATCCATATATTTGATTGAATAGCTAAGGATAGATCCGTACTGTTTAATACTATTTATTACAGGATATAATATTGTGTTTACTGATAGTGAACTTCAACACTTCTACAGCACTCTTTACACCACATTCCTCTCATCTGGTAGAAAGATTATTATTATTATTATTTGTTTATTTAGCAGACGCCTAAGGCGACTTACAGAGACTAGGGTGTGTGAACTATGCATCAGCTGCAGAGTCACTTACAATTATGTCTCACCCGAAAGACGGAGCACAAGGAGGTTAAGTGACTTGCTCATGGTCACACAGTGAGTGAGCTGGGATTTGAACCGGGGACCTCCTGATTACAAGCCCTTTTCTTTAACCACTGGACCACACAGCCTCCTATGGTTGGTTGGTTGGGAACTTCAGGGCAGTTGATATTTTTCCTTTTGCTTAATCAGAATATAGAAATGTACTGTACAGGTATGTCTGCAAATGTTTCATAGGATGAGATCATTGTAACTCAGTACCTACCAGTGTTCCTTAAATTCACCTTTGACCTGGGAAGTACTAATTGAATCCTCCCAGATTTTTCAGCTAATCTATTGATGTATGTCAACACCAAGAGGTGGACAGAGAATGATAAAATGAGCTTACAACAACCAACTTGGCCTGTAGCGGGAGGTCAAATATTAAGCTGACCTGTAATATCGCTATTTTATACAGATTTGGTTAAAAATTTGAGATCAGCCTCCATTCGTGGTTATAAGGAAATGTTTGTCTTTTTCTGTTTGCAAGAAAATGAAGATTTTCCAGTAGATTTAGAAAGGTGTATGGCAGGGGCACACGATGGGGACTGTATCTTAAAAGAACCAATGGCCACAGTTTTCAGCCCCAGTTAATAATACAAATGAAAGAGCTTGGTGGCCACTGCATGGCTTAACCTTAATGGAGTGTTTTACAGACTGAAGAGATGGTTGCTTGGTTGGTGTCTTTGGTGTTAATTGTTTTTCAAAGTTAGTTGATTTAGCTTTCCTTTAGCTTTTTTTACATGTATTATCATTCCATGATACTGTAGATGTCATGTTCTGTTATTTAGTGTTTCTTTTATTGAAAAGGTAATAAGTGGCAATTTACTGTCACCTAGTTGAGTTGATTTTCAACACCGTGCAGACATTCATCCCATTCAGTCTGCTAATGATCTTGTTTTTAAATGTATTAAAGCAAATCCTGGGGTCCCCGAGTGGCTTACCTGGTAGAATTGCAGCTGCTGGGGTCGCAGGGCAAGTCAGACAGCGCAGGTTCGCGTCCTGGCTGTGTGAAGTAGGCTGGTCTTCGCTGGGGACTCCGAAGGGAGTGTCGCATTGGCCCTGGCGCTCACGTGGGTTAGGGAGGCAAAACTGTCAGGGACAGTTTCTCCTCATCTCGCTACAGCGAACCTTGCTGGCCTGGTGCCCAGTGAGCTCAAAGGCTGACACCTACAAAGCTGGCCTTTGTCCTCCAGATTTCGGTAGCTCTCTGACATCCGCTGTCGACTTCCTGATTGAAAAAGGAAGCACGCTTGGTAGTGGGATCGGAGCCAGGTGGGGAATTGCTGTGGTGAGGGTAAAAGTGATTGCGCATTCCAAACCGGGAGAAAATCAGGGGAAACATAATAATTGAACACACCTAAATAAAAAATTAAATAAAAAGTTAAATAAAAAACAGATCCTGTTTCAGGAAATGTAACATTCAGTTAAAAAAAATTCTGGGTTTTTTTTAATTTTTTTTTTTTACTGTTTTTAATAAAACATGTGATGTGACTTGACATGCCGAGGTCCCTATTCTGAATTCTGTGTATCAACAAAATATTTGCATTTGGCTTAATACTGCATTTTATGTCCTATCACCACAAAACTTACTGCTATCAGTTTGAAGTGACCATCTTAAAAATGAGGTATTTTACCATAAGCCTTTTTCCAATCTCTGTTCTTTGAAATAAAGTTGTATACCTTGACATAAAGGAAAAAAAACTATTACTATTAAAACTTTGTTTTTCTGTACTAGCATTTTGTGCGGTCTTTCTTAAACAGATTTTCTTGCTAACAATAGTGCAGGGATCTTCCAGTGATGTCAGTTATGCACCTTTCCCAAGCACAGCAAACAAACTGTGGTAATAAACCTCAGTGTTTGCTCCAGGACTTGCAGACTGAGGGTCAATGTGGCCCCCTCTTAAAATTTTAGGGGGACATTTTCTTCAGTGAGGGGGTCAATATGTTTGTTTCAGAACCAACCACCATTTCTTATTTTTGTTTGTTTTAAATATGCCAACAGAGTTTACTGACCTTTTGTTTCTGAATAACAAAACAATAAAACTGTAAAGCTGTAGATACAACCAAGGACTCACTGTCACTTTTGGGGAAAATATTGGGAAATGTGTCAGTGATGCTGGTGTATCACTGAGTAGAGGATATTCATTGTACCAAATCACATTAGAACAGGGGTTTGCAATCTTTTTAAGCTGCATACCCCTTTCCAAAAAAATGTAGTCCACCGTATACCCCCATCGGAGAGACATAATAAAATGAAAACAGAAAAAAAAGGTCTGTACAATAACATGATACAACAAAATGCACAAGCCTTGGAGTGTGTGATGGATACAATTATAAAAGTGACAGTATTATAATGAAAAAAATATATACTTTTGGTTAAAAATAGTCCCTCAAACAGGTTTCTAGTTGTTGGAAACATCAACGTCATTTTATTGTAATTACTAATTAATTAAAATCAACAAAGCCTCCGTGCTAGCCTTAATCAATCAGAAATGACATAGGACTATTCCGTGTTAGCAAATGGCAATCATGTATCTTTATTGATAATAAAATGACAGAAAAGAAGGCAAAGAAAAGTTCACTATCCACGCATCTCTAAAGCTGACCTCATTACAAAAAATTACAAAAAAAAATTCTTGGTGACTAAAACATACAGTACTGATACTAATTAAATAATAATCAAACACTTACCTAGTATCAGTGTGATGGATGTCCCTGCTTTTTACCACACAAATCACTGATGATGGCAGGGAAATTGGAGAGAGCTTCAGTCGAAAGACATTTTTGGTGTTTTTAGTCTCTGGCGGTATTTCGTCTTGATCACCCTTCACTAGTATTGAGCCAACAATCCATATTTTTTCACTGGATTGAAAGCTAAAAACTCTTATTCTCACACCAGACGTAACGGCCTGTCAAATTAGACCGCATGGCAATACTTTGGTTTCTGATTGGCCATACATTCTGTATTTTGAAATGAACCAATAATACTTTTTAAGTTACAATAAACTTTAATTGGGTCATTGAAAAAAAGAAATATCGATTTGCAGGCACGAACGCACACAGGAAATAAAATGAGTTAACACTAGAAGGACCGGAGATATACTCATACCTAGAAGCCACTGTAAATAGTATGACGAAAGGAGAAACCGTCGGATGTAATTAGTTTTTTTTTTTATTGAGTACGTCACAAACATTTGAACAACCAAAGCGCATGCATATATATATATATATATATATATATATATATATAAAAAAAAAAAAAGAACAAGTAGCTTTCGAGTTAAGGTGAGTGAAAGCAATAAATTAAAAAACAAATGGGTTGTAGGGAGATATGCAAATAAAGTATTACAAGAGCCAATCAAATTGCGTGAAAGTTGCCTAACGGCTTCTACATTCACAGCGTTTTAAAAGTCAAAATACAGTAGCTGCATACATGTTTCGCACTTTTTGGGACTCATCAGTACAGCGCAACTGTATTTTGACTTCAGAAAGGCTCAGGAGAGTAAGTAAAAACAAGTAGCTTTCGATTTAAAGTGAGTGAAAGCAATAAATTCAAAAACAAATGGGTTGTAGGGATTGGCTCTTGTAATGCTTTTTATATATATATATATATATAATATATATATATATATATAAACATTTATTTTACAAATCAAAACAAGAAAATGTAAATAAATAAACATCTGAACAGACATCGGTTTACAACATACCTATTTATAAAACTGAAACGATAGCAATACATTTTTAACTTTTCAACAGCAATCGGTTTATTATCAGATGAGCAAAAGCAACTGAACAACGTAGATAAAGAAATAAACTTATAAAAATAACATTTTACAGAAGTGCACAGCACAAGAAGTTATAAAAAAAAGTCTAATTTATTTTTCCTTTTATTCGACAAAAGGGTATTCCTTTACCTTGAGGCTAAGACTGTTCACAATCAACACAGATAATGCGCTTCTGCACGTCGCCTTTCTGCACAGGGCACAGCTGTCCAAAGTTTTATTTTTATTGCACTTGCCAACCTGGCATTGGCGTCTCTTGCGGCTCTCAGCGGGGTTGCCAGCTTCATCTGTGGGTACACGCTTGGCAGTCTCCCTCTGTTCCAAATGCTTCTTGCGACGTTCCTGTGCTAACTGTAAAATATATTCTCTCCTTGGTAAATTCTTCTCCGTGCATTCTTTGTAAAGTACCCAGGAGTTGATGGGTGCTAGGTCCAATACATTGTAAAACACCTGAACAGACCACCATCGGGAGCCAGCTTTCACGGAATACTTCCATGTCATCTGATCCAAAACATCAACTCCATATTTTGTTGCGTTGTAAAACTCCACAGCCTCTGGTATTTATTTTTACTAGTCCCGATGCTAATTAACTGACCAAATTAGCACTGCTGGCAAGCTGATTACAGCTAAACACATTGCAGACTGGTAAATAAAAATAATAAAGTAGAACACCGTTCTGTATAATCAAAATACAATTGTTTTTTGGTGGCCGTCAATGTGACTGCTCCCAGGGCTTTTAGGTATAATGTAATATATCTCCTTTATTTCTGCTCTCCTGCATTTCATGCTTTGTGAGAATATTTAATACATATGGACAGAAAGGTACATGGATGCACAGCCCCATGTGTGTTACATGACTGGAGAAAATTGCATTTTAAAACCAAAAAACACCAAAATGACCGCCGCGGGGCTTCTAGTGTTAGACTTGGCTTTTAGTTTTTTAAAATATGTAATTTTTTTTTATCACAAAGACAGACTGCAGTAAACCTGTATAGTTTGCAGTAGACTCTGCCAGCATGCATATCAGCAAATACATCAACATAAGAGAACTGATTTAAAAAGGTGCAGCCAACTGCATTTATTATGTGCATAAGTGTGCTGAACATTATAGCTTTGAATCTGACTCAGTGTTTGCTGTTAATTACGTGTCATATTTGCAAGAGCTTTTAAAACAATATGCCTGGTTGATCATATTGTCTTCCAAAAAAGGCCGAAATTAATTAATCAAAAACTCCAGTCAGAGAATGACAAGCAACAAAGAAAAGGACATTCTTTAGCAAAGTGTGAAAGAACTGCTACTGTACTTAGGGAGAAAGTCGCAAATTAATGAGTAATGAGTTAAATCTGTGATATAAGGATATTGTTATTCACTGATTATTTTTGCTGAATCGATACCTGAAAAACCTGACTCTCTGATTTGCTTGGAAGCTGCTTCCGTAAACAAGACTAAATTACTCAGTTTCACAAGAAAATGGGTTATTCTGGAGAACAGACTCCCAACTTTCAACCCCCAATTTTCCCAGTTTAATTAAGTGACAACTTTGCAGACAGTCTGTCAGTACCTATGTTTGCAACGGCTTCTGGCATCCAGAATGGAGCATTCTTTTTCTAGAATTTTGATGTCATCATACCGTCATTGTACTATAGTTTTCTAGATTTTTTAGATGTTGTGGATGTACTACTGTACACCTGTTTTTGTTGTAAATGTAGCCAATGAGTCCAAGGATTTGATGGACACTGCAACTTGATTTATTCTGTGTAGAAGAGCTTTATTAAATTGTAACATCTTGCAGTCTCCAAATACTTAATACCTTACCTGACTGCCATTGTTGACAGTATAGTGTTGTGGCAAGTGTGTCAATATGGTCTGGCCACATCTCTGACAGCTGTTACTGCATGATTTGCATCATACTGTCTATGATAACAAGAATGTTAGAACATACAGTATTGACTTCAAGATAGACAACTGTGGTCTTTTCATTACAGGTCTCCTTGACTGCTTAAAAAAAAAAAAATACAATAAAAGACTGAGCAGCTGATCCTTTTCCTGAATACTTCCCCAGTTTTCTAGTTTATAATGCATTGTTTGGCTGTACAGAATTGAAGTTGGCAATTATAAATACAAGTAAATAAAAATGTTCCTGAAGGTTTATCATTGAAATATGATATTCGTAATGGCATGCAACAAAATATCAGCAATTTATATCTACATGAATTGGTAATCATTTTTATTGTTCTGTATCATAAGCAACATTTTCAATTAGTCAAAAACAGTTTTTCACGTCACTCTTAATACTAGAAGCACTTTTGTTGTAACATGGAAAAGAGAAATAACAGCAGATATTATTGTGCTTGGTTTAAATTATCTGTCTGTTTACAGCACGCATTCCATACACCTGAGTGACAAAATTCACAAATCTCCTATACGCTGTTCGTTCATAAGGATTAGCAGAGGAAGTGGGAGCGAGTGGTAAGGTCATCTGAAGTTGCATATTCTTGAGAAGGTGGTTAAATTAACCAACGGCACCTTCTCCAAGGAACAGCACTGGCAGCTGGAAAAAAAACGGACACACCCAAGATAATAAACACAACAATAGCTGGTTAACAAAAATGGTAATTTCTTGCAGACAGGCCATTTACAAGGCTACCTGAACACATATCGTCACATCTTTTGAACACATCTCAATTGGGCTACACACACACTTCTTTCATTTCTGTGTATGTGTGTACCAAGAAAACTTGAACTTTTCTGTTTCTTCGTGCTTAAGTATCTCACTCGGACCATGCAACAACACGGACATTTTTAACCATTTTACAATTCTCTTGTTATAGTGAAAAGGAGTGTCCTAAACTGTCTCTCCCCCTGTAATCTCACACACTGCCTGTCTGTCTGGGGAAACAGGATAAGATCTGGTTACTTTGAATTTCAAAGGACCCTTTGAAATCCAGGCTTCGGCTGGGTAACACCCAGTAACAGGTTGCTTTACCATTGGTTACATGCCAGAAACGGGAGGCGAACCACCCTGTGTTAAGGGGTATTTAACATCTTGTAAAGTCGTAAGAATTTTGAATCTGTCTGTTCTGTGCTTGGTACATGATTACCTGCATGTATTATAATAAACCTATTATTAATTGAAGAAAAGGGCTTTGTGTATTTTCTTAAGAAACATCGGAACTCACTTTTAAATCAACATCATGGGCTATAATGCAGGTGGGGAAAAAAATAAGGATAGTGCAGCTTTTTTCAGCCCATGAGCAAGTCTTTCATACTGTTAATAAAATACTGTATTAAAGATTAGCGGGGTTCTGAAAAATATAACGTTACACATCCCCACATGTTGCTACAACTGTTTAAATAACGTACCTTTATTTTTTCTTGTCTTTAACATCCTGACATTTTTTCCGTTGTTAAGGTTTGTAAATTTGTGTGATGTTCTACATTATGATCGTTAAAAATCCTAGATGTTTGACCCTTTTAAGGTTTAACTATGTTTTCAATGTAGGTTCTTCCAGAAATGGTTTCAAACATAAATATATGAGTATATTTACAACACAAAAGAATGCCAGTGCTTTGGAAAGTTGGCAGTAGGTAACCACATTTCTGTTGTCTGTACATAATCCTCTTGCACTTTCCAGATGCGTTCTCTCTCCTGCATCTTAATGGAAAATACGCCGGCTGGAATACATTCATACTGGTGAGCACATGCATTATGGAATGCAATTTAGATAACTCAGAGGGAAAGTATTTACACTGGTGTAATGGAATGTCAGTGCATGAAGTTAAGATCTGAAGGGCAAGGCAATGTTGCCTTCGTTGGGTGTGAAGATTCTGGGGCACCAAGACAGTTCTAGGGGGCAGAAAGGCAAAATATAAATCCAATTCAAGGGCACCAAGGTAATTTCATACTCATTCATTAAACAACAAAAAAAATAAATACAGAGAGCCTATTATGTTGATTAAATGTTAATTTAAAAAAAAAAACAATGTTTTCTGGGTGCTTCGCACACTAATTGTTACAAAAATAAAATATAGGTCACTTTCCCATTGTAAAAATAAAATGGTATAAAAAATATCCAATTTAAAAACAAACTTTCATAATGAAAAAATACAAAGGGTAATTTGGCAAAAAATAAATATTGAGGGTATTTTTACTAAAGTTTGTTACCCTGTTAACAATAGTTAAATATAGCTCTTGTCTGTGCCCTGTAATTAATTAAGGCTTTTTTAAAACCCTCTATGCCATGTGTTTTATAATTTAAGGTAAGCAAGTTCAACTGGATTTCATATAACAAGTTGTCCGCTGGTGACGTGAACATTTAATCAATGCATTTTTAAATGCTAAAAATAGTATTCTTTCAGAATTGAGATTTTCATGGAGAATTTGATGTGATTATCACACGGCACTGGTTCTGATTCACTCGATTCAGGAAAACAAGGTGTGCTGTTTTAAAGCATACACATTCTAACCTCTTTGGTGATAGCACACGTTTTACTAATTAAAAAGCAGAACTAGGTAAGATAGTGAGAAGGGATTACGCAAAAATAAATCATTCCACTTCTCTATATCGTGTTTCCTTCACTATTATGTTGTCTGCCTACTCGTTTCATAACGCAGGGAGCTGCTACTTGAACCATGTCATGCATAGCTATTTGCTTTTTTTTTTTTTTTTCTTTGGTGCAAAACTAACAGTTATCTACCGATTTTGTGTGTTCATTTTTTTACCATTGATGTTTTGGGGGGGAATAACACTGAATTACAAAACAGCAATGGTCATTGAAATGTCTATATAAATTATCAATGTATACACTGAAGACATGGAAGGAGTCGGAATGTGTATTGCACCATTGCATTTTAAAGTATTGCAATTTTAAGTATAGAATCAGATCTCCTTATACCATATATGATCATAGAATATGTGATTATGTGTAATGTGGTATACGTTATGTGTTTTTTTTTTTACTAAGCTGTAAATTTAAAATGGACATTTAAATATAGGTCTACATTATTTGAACGATATTCACGTGTGTGTGAAATAGCAGACAGCCAAGCCAAAATTTTAAGTACACAACTAGATAATTGTATCTGTTAAACTCATTTTAAACTACCAGGCAAGAAAGCCCGAGTGCAGTCCATGCAGTAAATGGGTTGAAGGCACGAAAGGAAATATATTATTTGTAATAGCACCGGCAGTGAAGTACCGGAAAGCAACTGAATTTTAATCTAGTTCTGTTTTAAATATTTTAATATCCCTATATGTTAATACTACTGTATATAAGCATACACAATAACCAAAAGATATTAAAAATAAGAAGGCTAAAAAATAATAAAACCATGTTACAAAATAAATTCTTTGTCTTGGAGAAGCTGTTCAAGTGGAATGCATAGTTAAGGACTTGTATAGCTGTGTGCACTGCCAAGTGACACACTTCAGGATCTAGTGAATACATCAGAGAAGTTACGGTATGGATTTTAGGTAAAGAAAGTTACAAGCTGCAAAGTAACTTTGAACTTGATTGTTGTTTCATCCTTCAGTCTTATTTCTTTGAACTGTGTGAGCTCACGTTGAATAAAAACAATGTGTGAGAAAATACATCAATATCAATATTAATAGACACATTTATACAAATAAGGGATCATTACTGTAAGAAATGTTACATTAAGAGCAGGTGTTAATTCTAGTTGATTAATTCTACAAATGTACTAACTAAAAGTGGCTGAGTGGCTTTGAAGAGATGGGGAGTGCGAGGCAGATATATTGTTGATTAAAACTGTGGATTTGTTAACGTCAGACCAATTCAACAGAAAAACGAATACCATTTCATTAAACAACAATTAATTCATTAGTATTACACATTTCAAACGTAACACTTAGAAAAGGGCTTGCGATTTCAATTTAGCATTATATATTGTTTGCTAAAAGTAGGGTAATACAATTATTTATGTAAAACTTCTTTTTACATAATTACAAATTGTGACAAAGCTTTATTTACAGTATAACCTTGAACACAGTTCTGGCTTCCTAACACGATACCTGTATGTTTATCTTTCTGCGGTTTCCCTTTTCCGTTGGGAACACGGCATATTTTAACAAACAATGCAAAACAAAAATAAACCCTAGGTCGTGTTTTGGAGTGCTAACTAAACTTAACAGGTTCCCTACTGTACCTTTAGTCAGATGCTATTCTGGTCTACTGGCTTTAAATACACATCACAGATTGAATATACTACTTTTTTTTAATGCCCACCGCATTCAGGTCTATGCACAGTTCCTTACCTGCCCACAGAGCTATTGTCTTTGAAACTTGTCCTTATACCTGTCTGGCTTGTTAAATTACGAACAGATGCATTAGTTTAACTGATTGCCAGTCAATCAGTGTTCTTGGATAGCTATGGCCTTATGGGAGATGTAGTTTTTCATTCCTCCTTTAAAAAACTACAATGTTTATTTCAGTAACAAAAGCAATTTCATCATTACTTTGGAAACCTCCATCAATTATATGGACGTCAAGAGTCGATATACAGTGTATTAGGAAAAACAGGTGGAATTATAAAATGTAGGCATTTCAGTGTTCAGCAGTCATCGTGTTCACATTAATCTGATGTCAAGCAAACAAAAGAGTTTGAGGATTATAGTAATTCAAGTCTGACAGTACTTTCAAAGAATGAGCAGGTGCACCAAACTAGTTTATCAAGCTTATATATATAATAGCGTAAATGCATGTGTGGCTGGTGCTGCTTGCCTGGGGGATCTTTTCCATTAAACAAGAATAGCAAGTCATTCACAGCAAGGAAACATTACGTAACCTAATTATAGTTAATGTTTAATAGTTAATATGTCTTGCTTTTCTTTTGCCATTAACAAGAAATGTTGTTTTGAATACAGTAGAAGTAAAAATGAAATAATATGCTTCTACCCACTCCTGTCAGAAAAGCAGAAATACTAAATCCATACATCTAAAGGGAACTATAAATGCAGCACTGTGCTAAATGAAGATGTAATTGTGGTTGTTCTATGCAATCGTGCTGATGATTTGCAGAGGAAATTATGCAAACAGCTGCCCCTACTTGTAAGCTGTCAAGTCAATCCAATTAACCTGTATGTCCTGTCGAAGAATCTTCAGTACAGTGAGAGGTGGAGGTTTCTCATTCCCTTAAACTAGTCTGTCAATGGCCCCTTTATAAAAGCTTATCATAATAAAAGCATAGCAGTGTGATAAAGCATAAGTAAGCATTGTAAAGAAAGGTGAGGTATGGTAAATCAAATTAATAAACCTGGCAATCTATGGTAAATGCATAGTTTAACCATGGGAAAAGCATGGGACATCTGCTCAAATACTGTGATGAACTTTTATAAGGGGCTTGTTGATTAATATAGTATAAGATCATATTAGCTTTGTACTGTTCTAAAATCATTGATTTCTGTTTCATCGTAGAAAAGTATAGCTAACCCTCTCGTCTTTCTGCTTACATACACCATTACTGCAGTCTCTGAGTCATTTCAAATCATTACAACAGCTGGAACTGCTGGAATGGTTTTTTTTAAAATAGTTATCACTGACAGTCAAATATTCTTCATTCTGGATATTTAATACATTTTATTTTTCTTGAGTCGTAATTCCATTGGTATGATGAAAACCATTTTATAAACCTAATAAACTGCACAGCTCTTTTTATTAAACATGATCTGTGCCCAAGGCCCCATGCTTTGGTACAGTGTAATCTCTTGTTTTTGATACACATACTGTTATATATGTGTACAGTCTAGCTGTTTTCCAGCTATTATGACAAAACATTGGATGTTATTATGTGTTATTGGGGCTATGGGATTAAAAGGAGCAACCAAAAATACAAAGTCTGACCATTTAAATGTACTATGCCCTTTGAGCTTCTCCATAAAATCAATGTAATTGGTTTCATTTCAAAACTATTAGTTTTGCCTTGAAAGAAGGGTAAATAAAAAAAAAAAAATTACATACTGTCCCTTTTGCAGTTGTTTAGAATAAAGCAGGTTTTGGTCAAATAAGATTCAAAACCTGCTTTTGCTTTTTGTTTTCTGATTTAATCTTTGAAATAAATTAACAATTACAAATGTTTTAGAATTTTTTTTTTTTTTAATCCGTTTTGCAAAGAAATCTGAATCTGACTTTTTTTTTTAAACAAACAAAAAGTGAAGATTTATTTTTAGGAGAATGCTACCCTCTCAGGCTCTTGCATGATATCTTGTTTGACATACCAGTATAATTCAGGAATGCCAGTAGCTGTTTTAGTAATATAAGGACTGGTAGGAAATGTGTACTTTGGCTCCAAAGTATGTATAAATTACAGTATTTTCCCACAATAGTGTAGGGATGCAAATGAAATGCACTGGGGATGGGTGATGTTGTTTTTACACACAGAGATGCTTAAGACTTTTAATTGTTTTCAACAATTAAAAGTCTAGGTTATACATAGCACGCAGTAGACATTATCATACCTGCATTGGCTTACAGATCTGACGTTGCCTTCTTCAACTGTGATGGCAGTGATGATAGTCCTAAACTAATGTACCATCGGATTGATGGTGTCCTTTAAAATTAGATTTGTTATATTCCCCGGAGTACTTTTTGCCTCATAGTTTTGACACAATGTGACTCAAGAAAAATATCACTGTTCACAGTGAATTGGCACTAGACAAAACACCAGGTGAACAATATGTGTGCAGTAGCTACAAGATGACAGTTAGTATGAAAGTATTATTTTCTCAGTCAGCATCAATACTCAACAAACCCCTCATGGTAATATGTTGTGTCGAGGTAGAGTGATCCTTCTGCAGTTTGTTCTTTCTAACAGGAAGATGTTTCTTGGAAGCACTTTTAATATTTGGCTCCAGGCTTCTGCATTAGTTGTGCTGTTTGCAGTGAACAAATAACACAAAGCTATGCAACACCCAATGCCCCCGTGTGAAAAAGTAATCGCCCCCTTAGACTCAATAACTGGTTACGCCACCTTTTAGCAGCAATAACTGCAACCAAACACTTCCTGTAGTTATTGATTAGTCTCTCACAGCTTCAACTCAGTGACATTTGTGGGTTTTCGAGCATGAACTGCTCGTTTCAGGTCCTGCCACAACATCTCAATGGGGTTTAGGTCTGGACTTTGACTAGGCCATTCCAAAACTTTAAATTTCTTGTTCTTCAACCATTCTGATGTAGACTTGCTTGTGTGTTTTGGATCATTGTCTTGCTGCATGACCCAGCTGCGCTTCAGCTTCAGCTCACGGACGGATGGTCTGACATTCTCCTGTAGAATTCTCTGATACAGAGCAGAATTCATGGTTCCTTCAATGATGGCAAGGCATCCAGGTCCCGATGCAGCAAACCATCCCCAAACCATGACACTACCACCACCATGCTTGACTGTTGGTATGAGGTTCTTACTGTGGAATGCAGTGTTTGGTTTTCGCCAGACATAACTGGGCCCATGTCGGCCAAAAAGTTCCACTTTTGACTCATCTGTCCATAGAACATTGTTCCAGAACTCTTGAGGATCATCTAGGTGCTTTTTGGCAAACCTGAGATTGAGCATTCATGTTGTTCTTAGTGAGCAATGGTTTCCACCTTGCTACTCTGCCATGAATCCCATTTTTGCCCAATGTCTTTCTGATGGTGGAGTCATGAACACTGACAGCCGAGGCGAGAGAGGCCTGCAGATCCCTGGATGTTGTTCTAGGGTTCTTTGTGACTTACTGGACGATTTTACGCCTTGCTCTTGGAGAGATTTTGGCAGGACGGCCACTCCTGGGAAGATTCACTACTGTCCCAAACTTTCTCCATTTGAACAACATGGCTCTGACTGTGATTCTGTGGAGCCCCAGAGCCTTAGAAATGGCTTTGTAACCCTTTACAGATTGATAGGCATCAACAACTTTTTTCTGGAGGCCTTCAGGAATTTCTTTTGTTCGTGGCATGATGTGCCTCTAGAACCTGTGTGCTGACAACTTCACTCTGATGGTAAGGGCCAAAGTTAGTAAGATTTATATTGGGCTGGGCTGGCCCAAATCAGGCCTGGTTCTTAACCAAAGTACTCAAACAGCTGACCCTAATTATCCCTTTAATTGGGTTGAGTTAACTAGGAGGGGGCAATAACTTTCACACCTGAAGATTGCAAGTTTGATTACCTTGCAAACTTTGGTGTCATTTTTTTTCTCTCAGACTCCCTCTATATACAACCCACAAAAAAATCTGACCAAATACTATGTGAAAAATGTGCAAAAATGCAGAAAATCAGACGGGGGGCAAATACTTTTTCACAGCACTGTGTGTAATTTTATATATATACTGTAGATAGATAGATAGATACACACACACACACACACACACATTATTCCATAGAGTCCTTTTAGAGGGTACTGCTTGAAAAAAAAACAAAAAAACATTGTATGCCATTAAAGGGTTACTCGAACTTAGGCCAGAGCCATGTAAGTGTTCTTGGAATCTGCAGTGGTTCATTTTCATTTTCCCCAATGTGATCTCTACTCAGGGGTGAATTGTTTGCTATGAAAGCTCAACAGGGATTGTGCGGTTAGGCTATGTCACACGCACGTTGTAAAGGTGTTGATAACGTTACTTTGACCTGCTAGATTTAAAAGATCTGTACTGTTTAGCGGAGAGATTCAGAATTTTTTTTTTTTTATATATATAACAGTCTCGCCGTACTTCAAATGCTGGTGTCTTTTTTTTAAAATTGGAAAGCCCCATTAGGTCTAAAATTAAGTTCCTTTCAGTGATTGAAACTTGATTTTTGCCACTAATCATGCTCATGATCATGCTATTACTAAATAAAGGGAAGTAGCAATGTATTCCAGTTATTGCTGTTTTGTACTAAGGTTTTTTTTTTTTGTTTTTTTTTTTAAACAACCAGACATAAAATAACACATTTTCAAAGTAGGCAATCACTTCTTGATGATCATCAGATACATACTGTTCCCCTGAGAATGAATCCTAGCCTATTAAACAAATACTGTAATAACTATAACTCGGAAGATCAATGCTTGGAACATTAGGCAGGTGTGAAATCTTTGGAATGTGGTGTCCCACATTGCAGTGAGATAGAATAATTAACTTTTGTTCTTCAGTTTAGTGCTAATAAGCTTTTGCATGGGAAGTAGGTCCAGTAGTTAATATGTAATCCTTAGTTAATCCACAGAGCAGATACCATTAGTATGCAGTCACAGTGTGAGTGTCCTCACTTACTGATCACCTCTAGACATTCTGTTTGATCTTATATTGCCCATACAAATTCAATGGCCTTTTAAAAGTTGCTGACTCATTGTATGTGCCATTTTCAGTATAGTAATGACAATTTAAATAATGTTTTTGGAATGTGGTAATTAATCATAAATAACTCATATTGAAATGTATACAGAACAGCCTGTTAATTCAGACCTGGGCATACATTAACTGTCATTGTAGAAATGACGAGTGACATATCCCATTTCCAGCCCTCTCAGATGCTGGGAGAGCCGTCCAAAAAAGCTCTTTTCCTCAACTGAGGTATAGTTTGCTTCGCAAATGCAAACTGCTTTTATAAGGGACAAACTGCACAGGCCACCTGCTTCATTTCAAATTACTATACACATCAACTTTGCTTTATTGTTTGTGATAGTATTTAAATTTTGCTGTCTTATCCTTAAGAGTTAAGATTGTGATAAGCTTAGGCTCACAAGATAAGCAGGTGGATATATGCATTTGAGAAGGTTAAGTGGTAAGTGAAGGGTAAACTTTTATGTTGATCAACAGGATGCTTGTTTGAAAATAAAAAATCTGTGAGACTCGCGTTTGAGAAATTAATGCACGAATATTAATGTGTTTACATGCATGAATCTGTTAACCTTTACTTGTATTATACTGTAAGTGCAACTCATTGTTATGCATACATTGACAAGCACTGTCTTGGTTGGTATTCTGAATCAGTACACTAGCCTGCATAAGCTGAAGGGACATCTTGATATTCTGCCCCTCAGTACTGCTCAATTCACTGTAAATGTGCAATCATTTTAAAATGTCACATAAACAAATGTATGCTTTTCAACCTTTCCTATGTAAATGTTCTTTTCCCGGTATCATTTTGTTTAAGAGAATGTCCTGACGAGATGTACAGCATGCCGCTAAAAGTTTTTGTTTTTGTCATTGTAAGCTGTTACAGCATTGAACAAAAAGTTCTGTTTTCCCCGAAATCATTTTATGTTCACCAAACTAATCAAAGCATTGTAAAGAAGGGCCTCTCATTCATGTGAATACCAGCAATTGGTGTCTTGTTGTTTTCCTAACAGAACACATTCATTATATGAGGCTTCTCTGACATAAAATGCTGCATATTCGCTCTGACGTAAAACCACTTCCTGATGGTAATAAAAAGAGCGGTCTGCAGCAGGGTGGAACGCTAGACAATAAGGGACACCCCCTGATCTTCATCTTTCAAAAACAAGCTTTTCTTCTGCACATTGTATTGTTTTATTATTGTGTTAGAAAACTGATTAAGCTACCGAGATCGATGTATTATTAATTAATCAAATGTATTGTCAAATTCTTTCATAAAGGTTTTTTGGAAAGTATGACCACCCTGAATTCCATTCCAATTATATAATCACAGTTGTGTCAGTGCCAGTTAATAGAAACATTGTATGTTTGTTAGATGTGTTTAATAATAGATGGCACAGCACATTTTTTCCAGATGCTGTAGTAGTCATGGCACTAGCGGGAGTTAATGGACAGTTGTTTCTACTGTATGCGTTGGAACAGCAGTTATTTACAGACTACATACTCAGTTTGACATTTACATGGGTTAGTCTTGTTTTAATGATATGTACTGAATAGTTTTTCCTGCCAAATATAGATGAAAAGGATGGTGTTCAAAGACATACTGTAAACTCACCACATGGACACCTCTGCATCATCTTCCTGCACTCCACTGACAGCACAATCTTAACATTTCTGCAAGATTCTGTCTTTGTGTGTCAATTAAAAGTACCACAGATAACATTCTTTTTGTTACCATATTTGCCAAATAAATAGTGATGCTATGAAAAAAAGAACTACCTGACAGGAGGATTTGTTTGTGTTTTTTTCAGATATTGCTGTTGTGGAAATGACTGACGCATTCCGCCAGCCTTCCCTTTTCTACCATCTTGGAGTGAGGGAAAGCTTCAGCATGGCCAATAACATCATTTTATACTGTGACACCAATTCAGATTCCCTTCAGTCTTTACAGGTACAGTACATACATTATTTTAATACACTAAACTTATTACTCACTTTAATTATGCAATATATGTTTCCAATAGGGGTTAAATAAAAACAGTATGTACAGTAAAAACATACATGTTGATCTATGCACCAAAAGGAGAAATCAAGTTAAATGGCATTATGGGGCAAATGGGAGCCATGACTGTCATCTTATAAATACTGTAGTTCCACAGTGTAACAAGGGCACAAAATATATAGTGATGTCTGTGCTTAATAAAAGAAAGGGGAAATTAAAAAACAGAAAAACAGACCGTCATTAAACCTGCTGCGGAAATAAAAACCAATTTGCATAGTAAGACCGGGTAGGTTCAATGAATGTCTAAAACAAATACAGCAAACAGGAGACTTACAATCTAGCAGATAGGGTAGGAGAGTATAAGGGAATAGCCTTGCTGAATGAAGCTGTGGCCTAGGGTAGGTTGAGGAGGTAACTCAAAATGTCTGATTTAAAAGCCTTTGCACACTGGATCCGTTCCGTCATTTAGAATCCGTCATCATAAAAGGTTGTCCGTCAATCTGTTGCACACTAGATGCATTAATATTGTACTTCAGAGCGCTGATGTGCAGTAGAGGCTCTGTAATAAATATACCTAGTTTCAGTATTTTAACAAACTAAATACAATTCTGTTACTTACATAACTTTGAACACAAAAAAATGTTAAAGGTAGTATAAACTTAATGATCAGAAAACGCTGATGGAAAACGTTTGCTAATTATTACGTTTCTACTAGACTACAATAATGTTACGCAATAGATAAAAAAATAAAAAAAAACATATCATATTACACAACACGGTTGTCACAGCATCAGGGACCATATGAACAATATTTAATTTTTCAAACACTCACTCCTGTAATAAATATATATCTAAAAGTTGGGAAGCTAGCAATGAGCTGCCGAAAAAACTTTCCATCACTTTAATGTACTGCCCCTCTTTTCTGACTGTTTTTAAGCCCTGACTGCTCTTCTTCCCTGTCACGCTTCTTTCTGTGATATGTCTTTCCAGGTTAGGCCATTGACTCTTTACTTCCTCGACTACAATTGAAATATTTAGTATATGCTTGTAATAACCTATACTGCACAAAATCCATGTTTTCATGTTTTGTAATACATATCATTCATGCCCAAGTCCACGACAAATCTTTGTTGGATTTGTCATAAAGTAATTAGATTTTCCATTTTGTTGAAGGTACTGCAAGAACCCATGTGTGTTCAAGTCATTTTTCATTGGTCAATGTCATTTTTAACGCATGTCAAATCGGATCAAATCAAACTTATTTCGATTCCAAAATTGACACATAACCGTCGTACACCAATTACAGACTCAGTGTGCAAGGTGCAATAGGGAATGCACATGATTGTTTTTTACTGTTTAGACGCACGTTAAATTTGGATGAGTTATCGGATCCCGTGTGCAATGGCCTTAAGTCGTAAAGATATAAATAGACAGATGAAGCTCACACACTGCATAAGTAGTAGGAGATACACGTGTGGTGTTACAATTACATGTAGCTGCAGAATTGTGTTAAAGGAATACAAAAAAAGTTCTGTAGAATTTTAAATGAATTTGATCATGTGTGTACAGTAGGTAGTATGTCGAGGCAAAATTGATTGATGACCTTTTATTGCATTAACAAAAATGTACTGCATACTGTTTTACCATACCTACCGTAAATAAGTAAGTACAAAATCATAGTTACAAATGTAAAGCGTGTGTGTGTGTGTGTGTGTGTGTGTGTGTGTGTGTATATATATATATATATATAATAAAATATCTGCCTTCTTTAGCTTGACAGTATAGGGGCCACTTTAAAGTAATTTTACACACACACACACACATATATATATGTATAAATTTATTTTCTAGGTATTTTTAGGGGGTCCTAAAAAGGAGTGTGTTTTTTATATATACAGTACTGTGCAAAAGTTTTAGGCAGGTGTGAAAAAATGCTGTAAAGTAAGAATGCTTTCAAAAATAGACATGTTAATAGTTTATATTTATCAATTAACTAAATGCAAAGTGAGTGAACAGAAGAAAAATCTACATCAAATCAATATTTGGTGTGACCACCCTTTGCCTTCAAAACAGCATCAATTCTTCTAGGTACACTTGCACACAGTTTTTGAAGGAACTCGGCAGATAGGTTGGCCCAAACATCTTGGAGAACTAACCACAGTTCTTCTGTGGATTTAGGCAGCCTCAGTTGCTTCTCTCTCTTCATGTAATCCCAGACTGATGTAACTTAAAAAAAAGGATGGTGAGTAAGTAGGTTCAAGAAACTGCACAGAGTCCTTTTCTTCAATCAGTTGTTAGGTTTATTGAAATATGCAGGGAGTCTGGTCCCAGGTACAGGACAAACAGAATACTCGTTCTTACAATTGTTGCATGACATTAAATACCCTTCTGTATAGATGGTCCACCTCCTCTTTCTCTGACACTTAACCAATAGAAAAGGTACAACTCATTATCCTGTTACCATATATTTCATTTAGTGTGAGTGTGTGTGTGTGTGTGTCTGTGTGTCGACCTCTAAACTCAGTGCATTCTTCAGACCCCTGGTGCCACAAAGGTCCATACATCTGGTTTTTGTCATCTTCCTGAGACCCTTTGATTCCAGTGGCATTATCTCTTTGGATCTCTCTGAAGTCTTAGAGCCTGGCTCCTTCTGGTCCCCTTGAAAACTAGCTTTATGACCCCCTCATAAACCACCTGTTTAACTAGTTTTATACCCCAGTGGACTCCCCGAAGGGCAAACTTCTTTCATGTCAGGGCTGGAGATCAAAGGACTTGTTTGTACAGCCGTGTGCTGCTGGCCAGCCATTGCTCAATGAAGCTGCTATTATTTCTTGCTTGCTCGGAGTCAATGCAGTGCAAGTATCTATATACCCAGAGTATATAGCCAGCTTTCATCTATCACAGCAGTGCTTGCATTTTTGGAACTAACAGTTTTTTCTATCCAATGTTAAATCACTTTTCAGAAAAATAACATGAATACAGCCGTCATTCCTCATGCGTAGCAAACTGCTATTCAATACTTGTTCCATGTTTTCCAACATAGACAGACTCGATGATGTTGAGATCAGGGCTCTGTGGGGGCCATACCATCACTTCCAGGACTACTTGTTCTTCTTTACGCTGAAGATAGTATGTTTGGGGTCGTTGTCATGCTGCAGAATAAATTTGGGGCCAATCAGATGCCTCCCTGATGGTATTGCATGATGGATAAGTATCTGCCTGTACTTCTCAGCATTGAGGAGACCATTAATTCTGACCAAATCCCCAACTCCATTTGCAGAAATGCAGCCCCAAACTTGCAAGGAACCTCCACCATGCTTCACTGTTGCCTGCAGACACTCATTCGTGTACCGCTCTCCAGCCCTTCGGCGAACAAACTGCCTTCTGCTACAGCCAAATATTTCAAATTTTGACTCATCAGTCCAGAGCACCTGCTGCCATTTTTCTGCACCCCAGTTCCTGTGTTTTCGTGCATAGTTGAGTAGCTTGGCCTTGTTTCCACGTCGGAGGTATGGCTTTTTGGCCGCAAGTCTTCCATGAAGGCCACTTCTGACCAGACTTCTCCGGACAGTAGATGGGTGTACCAGGGTCCCACTGTTTTCTGCCAATTCTGAGCTGATGGCACTGCTGGACATCTTCTGATTGCGAAGGGAAGTAAGCATGATGTGTCTTTCATCTGCTGCAGTAAGTTTCCTTGGCCGACCACTGCGTCTACGGTCCTCAACGTTGCCCGTTTCTTTGTGCTTCTTCAAAAGAGCTTGGACAGCACATCTGGAAACCCCTGTCTGCCTTGAAATTTCTGCCTGGGAGAGACCTTGCTGATGCAGTATAACTACCTTGTGTCTTGTTGCTGTGCTCAGTCTTGCCATGGTGTATGACTTTTGACAGTAAATTGTCTTCAGCAACCTCACCTTGTTAGCTGAGTTTGGCTGTTCCTCACCCAGTTTTATTCCTCCTACACAGCTGTTTCTGTTTCAGTTAATGATTGTGTTTCAACCTACATATTGAATTGATGATCATTAGCACCTGTTTGGTATAATTGTTTAATCATACACCTGACTATATGCCTACAAAATCCCTGAATTTGTGCAAGTGTACCTAGAAGAATTGATGCTGTTTTGAAGGCAAAGGGTGGTCACACCAAATATGGATTTGATTTAGATTTTTCTTCTGTTCACTCACTTTCCATTTAGTTAATTGATAAATATAATCTATTAACATGTCTATTTTTGAAAGCATTCTTACTTTACAGCATTTTTTCACACCTGCCTAAAACTTTTGCACAGTACTGTGTGTGTATGTATATGTATATGTATATGTGTATATATATATATATATATATATATATATATATATATATATATATATATATATATACAGTGCCTTGCAAAAGTATTCAGACCCCTGACCAATTCTCTCATGTTACTGAATTACAAATGGTACATTGAAATTTCGTTCTGTTTGATATTTTATTTTAAAACACTGAAACTCAAAATCAATTATTGTAAGGTGACATTGGTTTTATGTTGGGAAATATTTTAAGAAAAATAAAAAACTGAAATATCTTGCTTGCATAAGTATTCAACCCCTGTGCTGTGGAAGCTCCCAGTTTACACCGATGAAAGAAATTGCCCTAATGAGGACACAATTACCTTACCATTGGCCTCCACCTGTGAACCATTAAAGTTGCTGTCACATTTTCTGGATAAAAACCCCACTGTTGAAGGATCATTGGTCAGGCTGGGAATCTGAAGGAAAATGAAGACCAAAGAGCATTCTACAGAAGTTAGAGATAAAGTAATACAAATGCATAGATTAGGGAAAGGGTACAAAATAATATCCAGTGAGCACAGTTGGATCAATAATCAGGAAGTGGAAGCTGCATCACACCACCCAGGCACTGCCAAGAAAAGGCCGTCCCTTAAAACTCAGCGCTCAAACAAGAGGGAGGGAGACTGGGAGAAGCCACAGAGAGGCCAACAATCACTTTGAAGGAGCTACAGAGTTCAGTGGCTGGGAGTGGAGTAATGGTGCACCAGTCAACCATATCAAGAGCTCTGCATAACACTGGCCTGTATGGGAGGGTGGCAAGGAACAAGTTGGAGTTTGCCAGAAAGCATGAGAGTGACCCAGCTGCGATGTGGGAAAAGGTTTTGTGGTCAGATGAGACCAAGATGGAGCTTTTTGGCCAAAACTCAAAGAACTATGTGTGGTGCAAACCTAACACTGCCCATGCCTCAAGACACACCATCCCTACAGTGAAGTATGGTGGTGGCAGCATCATGCTGTGGGGATGCTTCTCATCAGCAAGGACTGGGCATCTTGTTAAAATTGAAGGAAGAATGGATGGAGCAAAATACAGGGAAATACTGCAAGAAACCTGCTTCAATCCGCTAAAAAACTGAAGCTTGGGAGGAAATTCACCATTCAGCAGGACAATGATCCCAAGCACAAGGCCAAAGCAACATTGGAGTGGCTCAAGAACAAAAAGGTGAATATCCTACAGTGGCCCAGTCAAAGTCCTGATCTCAATCCCATTGAGAATCTGTGGCACTATTTGAAAATTGCGGTCCACATGCGTCGTCCAACCAACCTGAACAACCTGGTGCAAATCTGCCAAGAAGAATGGGCCAAAATCACTCCGACACTGTGTGCAAAGCTGGTACATACTTACCCCAAAAGACTTAAAGCTGTTATTGCAGCGAAAGGTGGCTCTACCAAATATTAATGTGTGGGGGTTGAATACTTATGCATGCAAGATATTTCAGTTTTTTATTTTTCTTAAAAATATTTCCCAACATAAAACCAATGTCACCTTACAATAATTGAATTTGAGTTTCAGTTTAGTTTGAGTTTATAAAATATGAAACAGAACGAAATTTAAATGTACCATTTGTAATTCAGTAATATGAGAGAATTGGTCAGGGGTCTGAATACTTTTGCAAGGCAGTGTGTGTGTGTGTGTGTGTGTGTGTGTGTGTGTGTGTGTGTGTGTGTGTGTGTGTGTGTGTGTGTGTATATATATATAATATATATATGAGGGGGGGAGGGGGAAAATCCATAAAGCTATTTTGTACTTCCATTAGCTACATAGGTCTCAAATGTGCAGTTCTAAAAGAAGCATGTGAGTCGATAGGGGAATCTGATGAAATGACCCCGAAAGCACAAGAGACTAAAGCATGGCTTTTTTTTCAAACGTAATGTAGTATAAGCTTTCTGTTTTGAAATGAAAATGCATGTTTGCTATAATGTTTTTCTTTCAGATCTGCACATTTGAGATCTTTAACTTGAACAGATGCATGCTTTTTGTTTTACAGGAAATCATTTTCCAGAAGAACACTGTGAGTATACGTCTTAATAAATTATTTTAAATGTCTTAAGCAGCTGCTACTAGGTCCTCTTCCTAGAGCACTAGCTTTACATTGTTCTGGCCTTATTTCCCACAAGAATAAACATCACTTTGTTTTTCTTTCTTTTGGCAGTGCTCCATGCAACAATATTCCACATTTAGGCTCAGTGTTTACTCAGCTCATCCTCCTGTAAATCTAGTCTAAAAATGTTGTCTAGTTGTTAATCTGGTAAGGGAGTCTGAAAGAAAGAATATGATAATATTGGTAGCCTAGCTTGGCAGAGATAACAATTGTGTGTGTTTTCTCAGAAATCAGTTATCTTATTTGCATGTGCCATTAGTTTGACTAATGTATTGTTGCATTATCATCATCATCATCATAATAGTAATACATCCCATGTTTATTTTCCACGGGGGCCATAGAGGATCATGTTTACTTTTCTAAATAGTGAACGAACTCTACTTTTAACATTGCAGTCTTCAAGCATGTTATTTAGAGGTTTTCTCCTCTTTGTAGTTAATCAGTTGAATAGCACATTTGTCAGTCACTGTTATAGCAATTTCTGTTTTAATCTGAATGCTTCTAATTTTATTTGGACTTCTACCTGTTTGCAGAGGTAGAAGTCCAAATAAAGGGATTCATCCTCTTAAATGGTTTTAAAATCAGACCACAAACATAATATCAGCAAACTAACCCTTTACTGCATAATAATAAATACAGAAAAAGATGTTACATTCTATTCACCTTGTATATTGAATATTGCAGCGATGTTTTGATAATGCCGTGGGGCTATAGCAATACATCTCCAAAAATGCCCAACACATGCCATTTCCTGTTTTGGAAGAACATATTGGGGGATGGGGGGGAGGGAAAGAAATTTATAAAAAAAAATTCTGATCAAAAATAAAAGTCTTCAGTTAAACTGTAGGCTTGAATAGAGATGATTGGCTGTCTAGTACCTGCAGCGACTTGTGTTTCTTGTGATTTCAGTTTTGGTAGCAGGGTCAAAAATTTACCTTTTTTATTATTTCGGTCTTTTTTTATACTTAATTGTGTTTGATTTTTGTTTGTTTGTTTGTCATATGATCAGCTCTTACTAGATTTATCCGTGTTTTGAAATAATTCTGTAATTATCCTTAATAGTTTTTTTACATTAAGACAGGATGGCCATAATACAAACATAGTATTCACAAAATAGTAATAAAAAAAATGCTTCCCCAAGCGTCTCCGTGCGCCTCCGGGCGTTAAAATATTCATCCCGGGCGCCTCCCGGCTACATATACATTTGAATGTTGCTTTGGCTATTTTAAACAAACGGCCGATTTAAGCATTGTGTTTATGAAGCTTGCTTTGTTTAATTCAAATGCATTTAAAAGCTACAACAACACACAGCCAATATCTGCAAGCGTGCGCTCCAGCATATAAACACATTGCACAAAAAAAAAAAGGATTTCTCGACTGGTGTATTGAAACGTCACTGCTACACGCAGCTGACTGACACACACACACACAGGCCATTGGTAGAAATGTACAATACATTGTAATATAAATGTGATTTCCAGTAGTTTGTAGACATGTCCTTATGAACTGGAAATGTGGATCCTTAAGCCAAACAAAAAAATGAAACAAATAAAAGTATTATACTCCGTAATATAATCCAAGTTTTGGAAAGCTAGTTACATTTATGGTTCTGAATGTTGTTATAAGCAGTAGAGTAAACGGCATTACACTTTACTTTTAGAACAAGTTTCATCAATGTGAAACCAGTACAGACTGAGCTCCAGCTTTATTTTGGATCTTAATTCTTGGAAAATCAGGCGAGCATCAGATCGGCAGGTATATTTTCATTGAGTTAAAATAAGTAACTGCTGACTGATGTGCTCATGCTACAAACCATGTATTTGTGTTTTGTTTGGTTGGTGCATTGCTGTCATCAACTTCCCTTTTAAATAGGGGAGTTTCCATGTGTGTTCTAATTTTTCTCGAGACATTGTGCTCGAGCCAAATTAAAAATGACCCTATACATTTTGTGTTTCCATTGGCTCCGTTTATTTTATTCGAAGACCCTCTTTTTACCAGACATCATGCAAATGAAGGGAAAAGGAGGAGGTCAATATGCAAATTAGCCATGTGTAGAGTTCTCTTGCTGGTTTCGCAGACAGTTCGGGAAAATGTGGTTTCCATGCACAGAGAACAGGTACACGAGAATCTCACCTGGAAATCCATGGTTGTCAGGTGACATCTTGTTTGAGTGAAACTTTAAATCACAGTGTTAAGCTCATGTAATAAAGTTGTCATTTTGTAAATGCCTCGTGCCTGGTTGTTTTAATAATCTGTTTTACTGCTCTTGCCCAAATTGTTTTTCAAATGTCCATTGGTGGGGTGACATATCGTTACTAGTGAATAATATTTCATTTATTACATGACTTATTAATTAAAGAAAAAAGAAAATCATCAACACAGAGGTATATAATGAAACTGTCCAACCCAGCTATTGCAGATCGCCATGGCTGAAAACCGGCGGAGACTAGGATTATAGAGATCTGTGCCAGACACCTTCCACGTATGCTCCCAAGGCTGTCTGGATTGGGAGCAATGGACGTTTTCATGTGAAATGCGGGTTTCCGTGTGAAAATGGGCGTGGATTTCTTGTGTTTTAAGTCATGCTCACGAGTAAATGAGATTTGCCCTTTCCCTTTCTGCAGCCTTATTTTCGACCACAAACCTGATCCTCTCGAGCTGTGCACACACATTGTAGCTTCACGTGTAAGTAAGCACACATGGAAACTCCCCCAATGTCATATCAGGGGTGTGCAATTTAAAGAAAAAAAATTCTTGTCCAAGGGACAAAATGCTAGAAAAATCTACTTGTCCTTTTAAAAATGTACTTGCCCCCCTCCCTGTCGCACAAATTACACAATTAGTGATTAACCGGCGGATCTAGCCTTGTAGCTTGACTGGTTCACTAAATTCTTCAAGATGCACAAAAGGTTCCCTGTGACCTCACCTCACCTCAACAAATTTATAACATACTTTAAGGGAATGTTCCTTTCAGTGCAGTTTGGAACACATTTGCTAGTAAATGTAAGTAACAGACTAAGAGTATCAACTATAATAAGCAATACTTGGAGTTATTAAAATACAAAAATAGCTTCTGTTTGTTTTTTTCCACTTTCTCTAAAAGCTGAATTCAACTTGTGATGTACAGGTGTTTTACTTTGTAGCATCACATATATGAAAGCATTGCCAACTATTACTGCTGTTTTGTGGGATTCTGATTTTTCTTGACTCTCAGTTTTGTAACTGCTGAACCCCAGATTTTTAAAGGACTTGTGTATAACCTGTCAAAATACTCTGCATTTTTTACTGTTTTTCTACCAAAATGCACTCAATATTTACAGTAGGCTTGTGGTAAAGTGGTTTGCATTGCACAGGAATTATTTGAAAGAACACAGTTCACGGTTAAACAGCTCTTTATTTGGCTTGGTTGCTCGTTTTGCAACCAGAAATAATAAAACCTGGCTCTACACAACAATATGTATCGCGCAGGTAACCTACGGGGTTCAGTCCCAAAATAATAGACACTAAACAAAACACACACAAACACAACACGGTCACAAGTCCAGAGTGAGTACACTTAGTGAAAATGGTGATTTACAGGTTTATACATGCATAATGGTGAAGTGTAGGCCAGGTTTAATTGCTGGATGTTTAGCTACAGCTCCCGGATATTAGCCTTGTATAACCGACACAAATAACAGTTTAATAGAGAAACAAAACAGCACACAAAAATCCACGTTTTCTTTGTAATGCAGTACTCCTTCACTGGTCCTTTCGTAACCATAACAAAGGAACAGAGTGCTTTGCCACATCCCCTGATATTGTGACTCCGCCCCCTTTCTGGATGGCTGACTTCCAACTGACCCTGGAATGAACTCCCAAACCATCCAATCCAGGGCACTCTGTTCCTGTTATACCGCGCCCTCACAGGTCGGAAGGAAGATTGTTGACTAGGATTCATTTGCTGTCTGTCACAAGGCTCCAACAATTCTGCAAAGACAAAATGTTTTTTTTTTTTATTTATTTTGTTTATTTCTATTATATACTTATTTTTTTAAAATGGTGTACAATATTTTACAGCTATTTTTCCTCATCTAACATGTTGTCCCATGATGGCTAACTGGAACACTGCTGCAGCAGGATGATCCTGGTTTCATAGCCTGATGGCCTTTTTTTATTTTTATTTTTTTGGAAGGGCAACATTCTTTCCCTGCTCTACTCTCACTGAAAAATGAGATTTACAGTCTATTTTATTTCAAAATGATAATAAAATATTGTACAGCTAATCTCATATATAAGCATTTCATTTCTGTCATTATAAACATATGTCAATCTTCACATTTCACAAATCGATGGATTGTGATTGTCCATGTCGCTTCTGTTCAAATCTAGTAAAATATATATATATATATATATATATATATAATATATTATTTTTTTTTGATATCACGTTTAAATCTAAAAAAATATGCAAATATGGTAAATGGCAAACTAGGTTACACTAAAACAGAAAGGAAAAAAAAAATCATTACTTTTGCCAGGGAAAGTTTGTCTTGAAATGCTTCTAAACGGTAAACTTTTTTTCTTTTTTCTTTTTTAAGCATCCCAAGTACATGCTTGACTACAAAGTAGAATAATTTGTATAAATTATACAAAATAATTGTTTCTAATCCGCTAGTACCTTAGCGACCTGGTGGTTTTTTGGGTTTTTTTTTTTGCTGCATTAAATGTCAGATTAGAAAGCAGTATCACTTATTTGCAAATTTACAAAAAAATGTAAACAATACCATAAGTTTAAAAGATTAGTCTGTGCCTTGCCGGAGGCTCTCTTGGCAGCCATTTCTGGGTTTCTTTGTAACCAATAGAAGATCAGCTTTTTCCACAGCTAGCCAATCAGAAGTGATAGGGATGGGACGTAAGCACTTTTTTAAATGTTTGTGTGTAGGTGCTAGATTTACGCAATTCCGTTTTCAGAAACTTGCGTGGCTCTCTAGAATATACCCGGAGTGTTTTTCAAGCAGCAGAACCAACATAGAAAAAATAAATAAATAAAAACTATTCGTCAAACAAGCAAAATATAACGGCAAAACTTGTCCCGGGTGTCGGGCGATATGAATTGCACACCCCTGCAAAAAATAAGAAAAACTGAAAGAATTTCCACAAAGCAGACACACCTCAACATATTTTTTACTTGCGTTGGTCTACACAAATCTAGGGCACATTGTAGACATAATTACTATGTTATGCACTGTAAGTCTTTGAAGACAGCACTAAAATAGAAAATTCTAAGCCAGCTATTTACCCTCATACGGTTTTCCAAAAGAAAGCTACTGTAGTACCAGTACATTTTAAATCATTGTTGCTGGACTTCTAAAAGTAGTGCTGGGAAAGATTGGACTTGACTAGCTGCTTACCTACAGGAACTTTCTGTCTTTACTTGGGTCACTGTGTTACCAGGTGATCAATAGTATATGCAACTTGAAGAACTCTGTCCAAACATTGTGAGAAACCTCACTCCTAGAGAGAATTTAGTGAAAGTGGCTAGTGGCCATACTTATGAATGTAATAATACCAATGTAGCTTTGATTTATATTCTATCTTTCTGCAAATGCAATGTGTACTAAATATTATTTGACAGGTTTTTTTTTTCTTTCTGCCGTTATAGTATGGCACTAACTTCCTATTCTGATAAGAGTAATATCTAATTTTAGTTTGTTTTTTATCAACAGTCATGCACCGGAAATTACAACTTTATACCATATATGGTAACACCACACAATAAAGTCTACTGCTGCGAGAGCAGTTTAATGAAGGGACTGACTGAATTAATGCAGCCAAGCTTTGAGATGCTGCTTGGGCCAATCTGTATGCCACTGGTAGATCGTTTTACTCAGCTGCTGAAGGTCTCACAGGCCAGCTGTTGGTAAGTGTTGCTTGCTACTGTAATACTGTAATAGGGCAGCAGTATGGAGTAGTGGTTAGGGCTCTGGACTCTTGACTGGAGGGTTGTGGGTTCAGTCCCAGGTGGGGGACACTACTGCTGTACCCTTGAGCAAGGTACTTTACATAGATTGCTCCAGTAAAAACCCAACTGTATAACTGGGTAATTGTATGTAAAAATAATGTGATATCTTGTAACAATTGTAAGTCGCCCTGGATAAGGGTGTCTGCTAAGAAATAGAAGAAAAAAAACTAAAAAAAAGATACAGTAATAAGTGGGTGCTAGTTACAGATGAGTCCATGCTAAGTACTACCTTACTTTTAAAAGTAGGGGTCACTGGAGTCAAGACAGCTGCATGTATGTGACCCTTATAAACTAACTTGACTAAAAGCATGTGGTGATAATGATAAAAAAAAAAACTGCAAAAGGGGTTCATATTGATAATGAAATGTACATTATAAATCAGACAAAAAATCCTGTTCTGCTACCCCCAAGAAAAGTACTTATGGCCTCATAAAAAAATTTGCTTCAGAATCAGAATTTCATCCATTTAAGAGCAGATATCGATTTGCTTGTATTTGCTCTTTAAAAAAAAAAAAAAAAAAAAAAAAACTGAAACAAGTGGAAGTAAACCTGTGAAACTGGAACATTCTTGTAGTGCTAGAGTTTACATCACTTACATCAAAACGATTGTTTTCTGTAATGCAAACCAATGCATACTCTTGCCATGGCGAGTACCACCAGACTCCATTTACTTCACTGGATTCCAACCAGATCGTCCCAGAAATAAAGGATCATTTCTTCTGTAAGGATATTGGTGTCACCTGGATTGGTTGTTACTTAGCTTCATGAAAAGTTAGTAAAAAGGGGTCTGGTGAAGCTTTTTATGCCTCTTAAAAAATGGAATTTACCAACAGGTTTGCTAAGCAATCTAGAATAATATATTCCTTCTAGTTATGCAGCTCTTAACAGATGTTTCAGAAAGCTGGTTCAATGGCCTTGTAAATCATGATTCACCATGGAAAGAAAGACATTTGGTTGTATTCAAGTCCTGACCTTTGCTCCTTTACGATCCATTTCTGTCTTGTATCGATATTTCTGATTAATATATTACAAACAAGCTCCTGTTACAGGTTATATAAACCTTATGTTGTGATAACAGCAGCTGTGTTAAAAAGCTATTTGACCTTGCATACTCTAATCAGAATGTGTTCCACTGCAGCCAGTATTTCCGAGAATCTATTCTGAATGACATCAGAAAAGCCCGGGAACTGTACACAGGCGTGGAGCTGGCTGCTGAACTGGCAAGGATACGACAGCGCTTGGATAATGTTGAGTGTCTCTCAGCAGACATTGTTATTAACCTACTTCTATCCTACCGGGATATTCAGGTACTAGTATAGGCCTCAACAGATGGATGTACTTTACAACCAATAAGCACAATAACTGAAGTGTGTCTGATATGTAAATAACATTGATTGCTAAACACTGAATGATATGATCTTTTGCGGGGATGGGAATTAGCCTGCTATTCCACAGCACTTTTAGCCATTGAAGTTTTACTGTGAGCTTAATTGGGCCCACCTTTTGTCCAGCCCAGCATGCACTGTTTAAGCTTTGGTGTGTCTAAAAGTGCATACTAAAACCAAGAATGGATCAAACTCTTGTCTATAGCAAGTTTGTGTGTCCTGTCTTTTATTGGCTAGCTTTAAGAGACGGTAATACAGCAATTGCACTCTAAATAATGATCTAATATTCAATGATTAACCAAAGCAATTCAATAAATTGTCAGATATTACACTGGACAGATTGCAACCACATTGGCAAGACAGTAAACCGTTCACTGTTGTGACCTAAAAGTTAGTCCTTGCCCCTGGTCTATTGGCCAAAAGTGTGCATGGCCTGCAGTATGTTTTGTGTGCTTGAGTGAACCTATTTGGCCACCAGAATGATGTGCTGTTCATTTGTTTCTATGGGTCTTTATAAAAATAAAAAAATAAAGATATCTAAGACTATCCCAGTAGTATGCATAGCCCTCATCTATATAACATACAAAAAAGTAGTTAATTATCTCATTTAACCTGTTAAACCTGGATTGCAATGGCCTTCTAGGACCTTGATTGGACAACCCTGGATAAGGCCATTGTTGCAAAGTAAGGGTGATTGTTGAAACCCTCAGACAATAGTTTTTCTATGTGACAAAAATGATGTGTGTACCGGAGTTATGAAAATCAAACCCTGCCTATGTGTATTTTTGGTGTGTTTGTGTCTGTAAAATATGTACTCCTAGGGGGGGTCCTATATTAATTGAACTGCAGTAGTATTTAGATCAATTGAATAGACCCCAATATATCAAAAAAAGACCTCAACAGATTTCTGCTTGTCTGTCATTTTTATTAAGTAGCACATTACAATGGAGCAGTATGTTTCCATAGTCTTCCGAAAAATGTCTCATTCCTGATTTTCTTCTTTTTGTTTGTGTGTGTGTGTCTAAGGATTATGGTTCCATTGTGCAGCTGGTTGAAACTTTGGAAGAACTTCCAACCGTTGATCTTGTATCCCATCCTCATGTGAAGTTTCATTATGGTTTTGCACTAAATCGGTAAGAGCTGTTTTTTATTCAGTAAGTAAAAACAGTTTTTAAAGTGTGTGGTGTCTAAAAAGTATTAGCTGCTTGTTAACAATATGTATCCATTCTGCAGGACCATGTGTTATCTTAAGAGTAGCATAGGATATTAAAAAAAAAAATTACTGTCTTTAGGTTTTCTTCAGATGAATAGTGTTCGTATATAGAGTCCAGTTAGTTTAAGGCATGTCTTACATAGTCCTGGTGTACAATCACAAAAGCATTCCTACAACATTATTTTAATAGATCTAAAAAAATGTTCCAGTAGGTGATAACTCCAGCCTCTGTATTCTGAACTAGTACAGAGCTCTACAGCCTTTTTGGCTAAAAGAGCTGCAGATATGAATGGAATAGAATGGCCGCCTCTCGTTTGTAAACTTTCTTATGTTCTTATATACTGATTACCAGGGAGTTATTCCAGGGTCATAAAAAAAATCAGTACCTCAATAAGTAAGTTTTGGCTGGCTAAATAACAATAGCTACACTGCTTCTACAGACCACAGATTGTCCAAGCAGTCTTTCAAACCTGTTAAACTTCAAATTAGACATATTGTGGAGCTCTAAGTGCCATGTAGGGTTTAAGAGCCATCTGTTGGACAGCCCAATACTAGAATATAATTAGGGCTTCTGTTTTTCGGTTTTTATTAATTTCATTTTTCTGTGCTTATTTTGAGCTATTTTCGAGTTTTATGTAAATCGTTTTGCTTTTTTCTTTTCCTGGGGCTTTTGCGCCTTATATACTGTTGGAAATGATTGTTTTCGGTTACTTTCGAAATGCTTGGGTGTTTTCTTTTTCTGTCAAAATATGTATAGTAACTTATACTTGCACACTTAGGTTGTACCTTCTTTCCTTTGCTGTCTTCCACAATGAAATCCTTATGGGTATGAGCACATTCTTCTGGGGGGTTTTGTGTGTAGGCATTTTTTTTACATTTCGCCACAATTTGCAATTCTGTTTTAAATCCTCCGTAACTGTAATACAGCTTTAAATCCCGCAAACAGGCCTCCATTCCTAATTGTAATCTCGTTTTAAATCTCGCAAGCGAAGTCTCCAATAGAAATGTAGGGATTTGCTGCCACTCAGCTGGGGTGGGTTTAATGTATTCAGAACGAATCAATGATACAAGTCAGGAAGGAGGGACATTGCCCAGCTGCACTTGGAAAGGTAGTTTTTTGGGGGTTTTTTTTGCATGGGAAAGGGGTGAAATCAATGTGAATTGAGTAACCATTTCCAGTGTTTTTCCGGTGTTTATTGGATATACATCGATTTCAAAACCAAAAATCAGAAGCCCTAAATATAATCGATCCACAGTCTAAACAGGTTGCTTATCCACGAAAACGTCACCATTCAGACTCCTCCGGGAAGGCAATAAAGTAGGGCTGTGTTCAAAGGTTTGTTCGCTAGCCAGGAATTCAGAGTTTTAAACCTTCGAAGGCTCATCAGGTGGCATTCACGCACTGTGTGTTTTTCATTTTTTCTCTTAACAGAAAACGTTTGACAGTGTGTGAATACTATAAATCACACATTTAAATGTCACTCGCATTCAAAAATTGGATCTTTTGGATTTGTATAATGCATAGTACGTAAACAAAAGTTGTTGTATTAAAATCCACTACCAAATCGTTATAAGCAGCAACTCTATATGGTGCCGCTGCCATGTTTTCGAGCAGGATATAGTATGCCAAAGCACTGGGGGGGTACCTATAGCGGTTGTAGTGCTTCAGTAAAATATGTACTGAATACCTAGTGTACAAGACAGTGTAAGAGGAGTGCTATGGTAGGATATGTTTGAAACATACAAAATATATGCTAACACTGATAATTTTAATTTTGAAAATTGAGCACCGTCCACCGCTGTCCCCTCCAGCTTGGTCAGTGGGTTGCTGAGGATTCAAAAGTTCTCTGAAACAGCCTAATATGCCTAGATCAGTGGTTTTCAATCCTGGTCCTGGGACTCCCCCTGTGTCTGCTGTTACTTTTTTTCCAACTCAATTTCTTTATTGAACACTCAGTTAAACCAACGATTGGCCTAATCAAAGCTGTTGAATGATTTGAAAGAGATGGAGATATCAAGTTGTGTATGAAATTCAATAGAACTTGAAATCACCAACTTCCTATAAGATGAAAAATAGTTTAAAAATGTGATTAACCATATTGTTAGTTCAACTGAGTGTCCATTTAAGTAACAGAGCTCAGTTGGAACAAAAACCAGCAGACACAAGGGGTCCCCATGACCAGGGTTGTGAACCACTGCTTTAGAAGTTAAGAAAGAGCACTGTTTTTTGTGACTAAAACCATTGACATGTGAATTGTAAAGATAATCAGAACAATTAGAGTATGAACATATGTGAAGTGAGACAATGTATTTCTTCTGTACTTTTTCAATTATACAAACATTTCTAACAGTAACCTTTGTTTTAAACCCTTTCAGCTATTTTTATTTATTTTGTTGACAAAAGCCATACTCGTGTTTAATATGCTGGAAATTAAATTTGATGTATGTGGCATTGAAAGGATGTAAAATAGTGTCAATCATGTGGTTTGTTTTGTTGATTTTGAACTGAAGAGATTAATGTTTACAGTAGTTTTTTTTTTTTGTTGTTGTTGGTTTAGCAGAAATGGACACACCTTGAACGTGTATGTAGGTGGCCACAGAATAGTCATCTTTGTATTGGAAATTACACATAGTTGTGTAATGTTTGTAATGAACAGTACACAATTTCACTGGAATACTTACAAAAATTAAGAGATTAAACAAATGTGACAGTCGGCAGTCGTTACTACAATTGTTTTGGTTTTAAATCACAAAGGACAGTGACTCTTCAAAACTTTTAAAGGATATTTACTGTATTGGGCTGTTTCAGAGAACTTTTGAACCCTTGGCTGATATTATATTTGACGACAGTTTAAAGAATTTTAAACAGAACTTTACAGCTGCTTTAAATCTGTGGCTGGCAGTGTTAGGACAAAGTGTTTGGGCTGGTTTCCTGTAAGTGTTTGAAGCGACTACCATGGCAACCAGCCCAGCATGATTGGGTTTAGTTTAGTCCACACATCTTCCATGTGCCTAACATTAAGCATGTAGTGGTGATCTGGGTCATGTGTCGACCTGGCTCTTGTCTAACGGTAAGTTCAAAAGACTATACATCCACTGCCAATGCAGATGTCAAAAGAGCCATATCCATATCCTGATTTGAAAAGTGCCCCTTTGGCTTCCAATGCACAATCAGCCCAAAGGCATCAACATATTGCCAACTCAGTGCTACAGCACTACAGAGAGAAACTTTATTTATTTCCAGGTGGTACTAAAGTGATAGTTCTGAATCAATTTCCAGGATTACATGCGGACAACAATAATAGTTTATTATACATTTTAAATGTGAAAGTTGACGTTGAAAGAAATAACTTATTTTCCATGCTATTTTAAGTCTGGGTTTGGCAGTGTTTCTGTTTTTTTGTTTGAACATTTCCAAAGCCTTCAGTAAAGTTCCATGTAGTGTTTAGTTCACTGTGCAGTTTATTTTCTTACGGTATTGATTAGTTATAAAGTTGTCTACCTATACAGGATATGTAGGGTCAAATACAGCATATACTTGCCTAGACATCTCTACACATTTTTTTTTTTTTTCCCCCAGGAGAAATCTGCCCGGGGACAGAGAGAAGGCGATTGCTATAATGTTACCGTTGGTGCAATCTGATCAGCAGGTTGCATCGGACATGTATTGTTTGGTTGGGAGGATCTACAAGGATATGTTTTTGGATTCTCACTTCACTGACCTGGAGAGCAGAGACAATGGTGCTTATTGGTAAGAGTCTATTTAGTTCTGTGTTACATATTATATTGCATTGTACCCTACTTAGCTCAATGCAGACGGTTGTCATGCTGATGCGCTGGGGAGACCGCACTGTGGTTGATCCCTGGAGCCAGCATCGCAGCCGTTGTGTGTGCTGATGTGCTAGGGAGGCAAAATAAGCTGATCCCTGGAGCCAGCATTACACTTCAGCCATCAACACCAGACAGAAGGATATCTACATCATCATATGGAAGGAAGCGCAAAGGGATGGAGACACAGATGGATCACATTAGTTTACTGTAAAGTCTTAGTTGGTGCTTATCTTGGCGAGAGCCGAGTTCAAATCAGCATGAAGTTTGAACATCTACTCTTGTGTAATAGAAATCATGTAGTGAGATTTGTGACCACCCAATGAATAAGCACAAATGTTTTAAAGGATATTGCAAATATTTGGCAGCTATTGATTCTACAGCAATAAAGCAATATGTAGCTTGTCATGAAGGAGAGATTAAAAACACATTTAATTGTTTCTCCTAATTCAAATAAACTGGCTGACCACATTACAGTACATTTATCACAACCTGTTGTCTCTGTAACTGTGATTTACAAATACTAGGACCAGCTCTGTTACTACCACCAGGACGTCGGGGTTAATATAGAGGTTTTATAGTTAATGTTTCAAATTAATATATGTTCCATATACCAGACTAGGTTCTACAGAGGGGGTCCTCAGAAAATTCAGTCAACTTTTCTATTCACCGAAGAAAAAAAATACTGTTTTAAAGACCTGCAATCACAGGATGTAAAACTATGCACTGTTTAAACAATATTGGTTTTCAAAATTTATTTAGAAATCCCTTTGCTTAGGGTATGGGATTTGGGGAATGTATTTCTTTAATCATGTACTCAAGCCACACAGGTAATAAATAACTTGGTGTTATATTGTGAGCGATAATGTGCATGATAATGTCCAAGACTTACCTGTGATCTGACCACCGTGATATAACAAGCTCCAGCAGTCCTGGCGTATCTTTTGGTCAGTGGCTTATTGTGAAAGGTGGAGGTGGCTTACACTGACCGAAAATGAGCGATCAACAGACACAGCACTCAGCAGGGGACAGGCAGAGGCAACGCAAACTAAAACTGCATGCAGAGAAATTCTAGTGGAGGAGGTTGCTTTCAATTCTAATACCTTGTTTGGTCCAGTGTTTTATTTTACTACTGTATTTGTGCACCAATGTAATGAACTATAAAATAAAATATAAGAAATTATACATTCATTCACTTTTATTCACGTTTAATATAACCTGTTATTTACAGGTCATTTTCACTGCTCTATATGAAAACTTTAATGCAAGTAATGCCTCCATGATGCCAAATAGATTTCAGCCCAGAAAAATAGGTTTAAATAGTGCGCCTTTCCGTGGTTAAAGCCTGGTTTCCAAACAAACTAACTACGATTATCGCCCTTTAGTAAATACGATTTGAATAAAGCTCATCTCATTATTCAGAGCGGGGTGCCTCATTCAAATACATTATCATTCATTACCATACAAATCACATATTCATTCTGATTCATAGTGTGGCACAATAAAATCAGTGTGCGCCATAATATGCCCACTCTTTTGCGTGATAATGAATAAAGTTGCAATAGTAAATATGGAAATAATGAACGTGCACACTAAATGCAATTACAGTGCACCATAATGTTTAGTGCCCTTTTGTAAATGAGGCCGTATGTTCTCTAATTTGAACAAGCTGTTGTCAAGATCATTTTTGCTGTTTCATATTATTAACGTTATTATCATTTCATGTGTTTATCTCCATCTGTTGTCTGTTACCACTGACGTTACAACGGTAACTTGAGTAATCAATAAAACCAGTCGCAGTTAAGTTAGATGGCTCAAAACTGCAGACTTGAATGTTTTTTTTATCTCCTTTCTTATAACTTCATGTTGTTCATAAACACCGCTACAGTCGTATCACTTTCTATAGCCAAGTTGCATATCCATTGTGAATGCAGCTTTTTTTTTTATTTGGAATCGCCAATTTTTTTTACCATTTTCTCCCCAATTTGAAATGCCCAATTCATAAGCCTGGCTCACCGCTGCAACCCCCGCGCTGACTCAGGAGAGATGAAGACAAACATGCACGTCCTCCGAAATGTGTGCCGTCAGGCGTCCACTTCTTTTCACTCTGCAGCCCAACCATGCAGCCACCCCAGAGCTATAGCGTCGGAGGACCACGCAGCTCTGGGCCGCTTGCAGGCAGGCCTGCAGGCACCTGGCCAGTCTACAGGGGTTGCTGGTGCACGGTGAGCCAAGGACACCCTGGCTGACCTAAGCCCTCACCACTCCGGGCAGCGCTCAGCCAATTGTGCTAACTCCCGTCTATGGCCAGCAGTGGAATAGCCTAGACTCGAACTGGCAACCTCCAGGCTATAGGGCGCAAACTGCACTCCAAGTGGAGTGCCTTTACCGGATGCGCCACTCGGGAGCCCCCTGAATGCAGCTTATATACAAGTAATATACATTTTTTAATTGTTAGCTCTTGTGAGGTGAATGAATGGCTTTCCCAAATGGGTACTGCAGAATGAAACACTACGTTTATTTTTCTAGGTACAAGAGGGGATTTGAGTCCGAGCCAACACTACATTCAGGGATCAACTATGCAGTCCTTCTCCTGGCAGCTGGGCACCACTTTGACAAATCTTTTGAACTTCGAAAAGTTGGTAATTACAAACTCTTGTAATTCTTATATTGATGTATATGTATTTAACAAGTCTGTTATAAATTTACCAAACGTTTTGTATTATTTTAGCACATACTGTAGCAACAAAGTTGAATATAATGAACTGTAATTGTTTGAAAGATTAAAGACCAGCTCTATTGCCTTGCACCCACCAGTTGTGCATTAAAAAATGAATTCATATCATGTCATCATTATCATTTATATGTCAGAAGTGGAAACTAGAGCAGGTGTCAGGGAAAGTTTGAACTGAACAGAACTCTGTCCTGTGACTGACAGTCGAAAAGCTAAATATAGAGCCGAGTAGGGTTAATATGAAGCCCACCACACTGTATGACATCATTTCATGCAGCTTGTGATCCTACAGGTTATTCTGGGGTGTCAAAGACATGTACTGACAAGATGAAAACATCTTTAATCATGCAGAGTTTGTATCTCTGCCAAGGTCTTTTGTGTTGCTAATGATATCCATGTCGGTTTACAATACAAACATAGGGCTACTAGTTTTCACTTATTACATTTCTCTATTTGAAAAAACCTCAGCACACATTTTGGTCCGATCACATAACTCATACAATAATGTGATATATTCTATAGGCTCAAGCAGTTTGAGGTATACTATACTGCTCAATTCAGACAGTAGGTCAGGCAAGTTTCAGGCAGCAGCATTTTTCTATACAATGGGTTGCATATATCACATTGTATGTGGTGTCTGGATTAATACCCTTTCTTAGGAACACGTACATACTGTATCTTCATTTTCCAAGAGGAATTGTCCGAATGATTTCTGCCTTCATAGTCTTGTACAATGGAACTTTAAAATACAGTCTATTATGTGTCACAACGTGGTTACTTGGAGAATGTTATTGAGCAGAACGCATGTGCCAGATAAAGTACTGGTATACTATTTCATGCAGAGTGCTCCACTCATTTCTTACTGGCAGCCCAACAATGGTAAGATTGGTTTGCAATAGAGCGCTCCATATTATTGACCTTGTGTAACAGGAAGCTTTTTCTGATACAGGTGTGAAGCTCAGCAGCCTCCTTGGTAAGAAGGGGAGCCTGGAGAAGCTCCAGAGTTACTGGGATGTGGGATTCTTCTTGGGGGCCAGTATCCTAGCCAACGACAATCAGAGGGTGATTCAGGCCTCCGAAAAACTTTTCAAACTCAAGGCACCAATATGGTAAGAGATAGATTGAAAAAAATCAAGAGGGTTGCTTTTAAGGGCTTGTTTGTCACAAGTTTTGTAACATTACTGTTGTCTTTTCCTTGCACAAAATATAATTATTCCCTATGGAAATCTGCAGTAAAATGTCCTCAAATCTGCAAAGAGAATTTTTTATTTTCTGCAAAGAACTTGTCCAATTCTGCGGCAATGACTTTTCAATGACAAATATTGTTAATGAGTATTAATAAATAACGAAAGACAGTTAGTTAATTAAGTAAGCAATAACCCAAAAGTTAAGTAAGATATGTCTTACTGCACACCCTGAAGTGGGTAATTGCATTTATAAAACCCCCCAAAAATATTAACATTAGAAACTTTAAATTAAGTTTTATGTAATGTGTCCTTCTGTCAGTGCAAAATTGTTCCTATACTTTGTTTTAGAAGCTACGAATTTGCTGGAAAAACGTATTACTGCTGAGTACAATTTTCTCCTCCAAACACGCTGCCTATAGCATGATAACCAGGTGTCCTCAACGAAAGTCGGTAAATTTCAAAATGAAATGCAATGTTGTGGCCAGAGAAGGTGCTTTTGTGCACCAATAAACCAGGTGTAAATAACTCATTTCGTTGTACCTTCTTTTCCAATGGCTAGAATAACCATGTTGTCCCTTGAGTAATATGTATTTTCCATATATATCTTCAAATGCACCGTTAATCAAAGCATCCATTTTTTTTTCGCCTGTCCTCGATTTGGCTACGCACAATAGTGGCGTTTTACTGAACTGGAGAATCTCAGGACAGATCGTAACAATTTTAATATTATATTATGGTTTATTGTAAAGTCTGGTGTTGCTTTGAGGCGAATAACCTGGAAATGCTGTATCAATTCTAACATAACACTGACATGGTTGATTCCCACGGGACTAAAAAGACACAGGACGTCTGAGTTTGAAATTGTACAGGTGGTCCCGATGTCCTGTAAAAAAAAAAATCTGAGGACCTCTGTGAAAATTATCTTGGATAAAAATATGTATAGTAGTAACTCGACAGTACTTCCACACATAAGTTGTACTTTCTTTCCTTTGCTGTCTTGAGATTTAGAGATTGGAAAGAAAATAAATTCAAGGAAATTGATTGATCATCAGAGGTGATTCGCTCCCTAGCCGTGCATAAAACAATTCTTACTGCACACTCATGTGATCTTGTTCAGCCAATCACAACATTTCATTTATCAAAGTATAATTGTGCTCATTTTAGGTTGTACGGCATATATAATAAATTGCACTGAATCCTGCCACACTTCCCACTACTCTACAGATAGTGATTATGCGCAACTAATAGCAGTAGTAGGTACCACTGAAGAAAAATTCACAACTTTCCTTTTTTTTTTATTGTGCTATGCAGTGAAGATTCTGCAAGTAGGGGCATTGCAGAAACGGTAATGTTTAAAGACCATGTCCCAACATAAATAGTAGCAGTACTTATGTGACTACTTTCTTTCAGTTACTGGTTCATGTCCGACAGAGGAATACATCCCTCAGTTTTTTAATCATGTCTGTCAGGGTAAATGGTGGAATACTAATGCAGTCAATGCTTCCATGAACACCATTTCTCCATTAATAAAACATTCCTAGTGTTTTAATAAACAGGCTTTTATATTCATTTCACCTGTTCCCCTCTATGGGCTGGACCCCAGTTAGCACAGGTCTTGGACTGCCTAATTTTATTTTAGGTACAGTAGTCCAAGACTCGTGCTAATCAGGGTCTGTTAAACCAGTCTTAAATCTGTCTGTCTCATTTTGATGGATCATGGATATTACAGGCCTATATCTGTGGTAGTTCTTGCACATATCTTAAATCATTCTTGTTGTAGTTGTGTTGTTAAGTAGCCCTTCTTTGAACTGCAGGTACTTATGCTCACTGGTGGAGACTATACTGATTTACCAGCAATTTAAGGAGCAGAATATAGAGCAGCCCAACCCCAAGCAGGAGCTAATGGATTTTTGGATGGACTTCCTTGTAGAAGCCACAAAGAAGGAACTGTCTTTAGTTCGTTTCCCTGTGAGTATGGCAGTGCCCGTGTTGCTTTTTTGCTTTCTCAGTTTTGTTTAAGCTTTGTCTGAATAATCTTTTTTTACCAGGTAAGATAACTAGATAATTATATTATTTACTTTTAATGCTAGTCTACCTCATTGGAAGGCTACGATTGTATGACCCACACATTTTAAGAACTCTTCCATGAAAAATAATTGGCTCCCAAAATTGGCTCCCAAACAATAATGTTACAGAGAGGAGTTTATTTTATTTATTTTAGTTTGTTCCAAAGTTACTTACCAGTAACCACTAAGTCATTTGGTTGCTTTGTCAGGTGTAACAAGTTACATACACTTGTGTTTATAAAATGACGGTAGAATTAAAATCAAGGCGTTTTGGCTGGCTGGTGGCCTTGTGGGCACTGGCATTATTAGAAACTGTTCTTAGTTTTCGTACTGAAGAGTTTTTTTTGTCATAAAGCCACAAGATTATATATGCACAGGTGTCTAATACTTGTCTTGCATTATAAATAATGACATTGTTTAATTACATTTATTCTATAAACCTGCATTCTACCCTTTTTGGCAAAACAACTGTTAATGTTGGCATGATTCACGAAACATTAACAAACATTTTTGATATGCTACTAGAAGGGTTGTGAGTTTAGATTACCAAAGTAAGTAAATAGACTGTAGGAGTCTGCAACCCCTATGCTTTTCTAAACTTGCTCTTTTTTTACTTCATAGGTTTTGATATTAGAACCCACCAAAGTCTACCAGCCTTCTTATCTGTCTATCAACAATGAAGCTGAAGAGAAGACTGTGTCCATATGGCACGTGGTACCGGATGACAAGGTATTATCCAATGGAATAGGAGTGATTGCAGATACAAAACAGATATTACATATGCACTTCAAAGCTGTACTGTACAATTCCACTCCACTCCACTCCTCTGCAGCTTGAAGTCATAAATAATTTATGGTTTTGAGATGTAATAAATTATGTGAATGTAATGTAGATTTCTAAGAAGCCTAAGTATGCAAATTTAACCATAACTGAGAATCAATAGAATTTATTTTTTAAACCTGTAATCATGTTTGAATTTTTTTGACAGAGTGTGCTGGTAATACTAAGTAGCATACACTGCTGTGCAAAAGTCTTAGACCTGTTGCATTTTTCTACTCTGATGCATTATGAGCATCAGCAATTTACTCAAAGCCTCCACTAGTGCTTTCTACTATTATAACAACCTTGACTTGCATAAAGAAGGAAAAACAATGAGTGAAATAGCTCACATCACTCGATTTTCAAGGTGTGGTATCCAAAGCATAATCGACAAGTACAGAGAAACTTCATCTGTAATTGACAAACCCAGGACTGGAAGACCCAAAAAGCTGTCTAACAAGGATGAGCAATACTTGAAGATAATATCCTTAAGGAATAGAAAGAAGACAAGCGTTGAATTGACAACAGAACTGGCAGAAGACACAGGTGTCGTTGGCACTGCCCGTCCTTTTTTTTTGCTCTGTGTATATGCACTATTATTCTATGTTTTGTTATGGTTTGGTATTTAAACAGTTTAAAATTAAATAAAAAGTGGAAAAGCATTCAGATGACTCCAGAAGGCCGACATTGATATAAAAAATAAAAAATAAACGATACACGCACCCTACACAAACATTGGTTTGACCCATGGTCCGCGCTGTAGTAATATCTAGCAATATCTAACATTATCAGCAGTGTCAATGCAACAGAACCTGCAGTTTGTGGAGATTGCAAAAAATAAATAAATAAATACATACATTTCTGTTTAGTCTAGATAGTTGTTAGCTTGGTTTGTTTTTATTCTCGATTTAATTAAATTCTATTCATTGGAAAAAGGAAAGAGAGAAACAGGCTGTTATTGTTTTTATATTTTTTTGAATAGGGGAAGTCAGTGGGCAATGTTCCTGCATGGGGGTAGGGGTACAGGCAAGCATGAACGCGTTTAAGTTCAACACTAACCCTAAATAAAATGTTGTTCCTGTTATTAAGCAGTAGTATAATCGGAAGCAGTGGTATTTAAAAATAACAGAAGCCAGTTTTCAATTTAGTGAAGTAGGATACAAATATTTGTTTTCATTAAAAACGTGTTGTTTATTGAAATTAATGTTCAGCTTTCATATTGAAGCTTGTTGTGTACTACTCATTCAATCAAACCAAGAGTTGCGAGAAAGGTGAGAAAATTTGCAAGACCTTTGAATATTTGCCCCATTATCTTCATCTTGTTGATTATGCTTCAGATACCAGGCCTTGAAAATCAAGTGATGCAAGATATTTCACTCAGTGTTTTTCCTTCTTTATGCAAGTCAAGGTTGTTATAATAGTAGAAAACAGGAGTGGAGGCTTTGAATAAATTGTTGATGCTCATAATGCATCAGAGTAGAAAAATGCAACATGTCTAAGACTTTTGCACAGCAGTGTACATTTTAGGCATAAAGCAGTATTTAAATGCCTTGGTTGTAAGAGATGAGGTATCCAATGATATAGACAAACAGCAGTAGAGAGTCAATTATCCAAACTAACTGGGACCGATACTAGTTTGCAGAATCGATTTGTATGGATAATTGAACAGGTATTAATAACAATTACTGTACCTTTAATAATGTATAGAATAAAGTTAACATACACAAGTGCTTAATGCACAAATACCTACTGATGATATATAGCTAGTAACCTGTTCTGTCACATTAAGCACACAACATTACAAGAAATAAGAAGACTGCTAAGAAATAAGTAATAGTACAAAGCTTTACAAATCATTAAATGAATGCAATTCAGTAAAACTTTAACACCTGCAGTTAAGGTAATGACATATTTTAATTAAACTTACCATATACCAAACTTTGAAAATCATCAAAGAATACAATTCAGTACAGCTTTGACACATTACAGAACTTTAGGAATCATTATTCAACTTTAAAAATTCAATAAAATGTTTCTATACTTTGGTACTTGCTGTTAAAGCATTGTAATAACATGCAATTGAAATGAATAAAATAACATTTCTTAGCTGCTGAATAACATAGACAGGATCTCTAGCCCGTATTGATGAAATAGAAGAAAAATCAAGAACGAGGTGACTGTGTTTTAAGTTGCTTAACTGACACAATTTAAAGCACACAATGCTCCAGCTAAGGCTTTGGTGGTCTAAATAATTCTGTAACTTTCATTTGCCTCAGTCTGCTAGTCCCTTTTTTTGGCAGCTAAATCTCGTAGCCGTTTTAGCAGCAGAAGCTGTGAGAAATACACCACACGTAATTCATCACGTGATTACAGGTGCATTCGGTTGATTAGATAGTTCGGATGATCAAAGGTCGGATAATTGACTCTACTGTATATCCTGCAGTAATGTTCAATGACAAATACTGTTAAAACTGTATAATTTTAGTTTTCGCTTAGGAGCTATAAGGTGTTGCTTTTAATTTTGAAACTGTTTCTCCTTGTATAGGTAAAAGTTTATTAGTAAATATGACAATATTAACACCATAATGCAGTGATATCTGATACAAATGAAATATTAGGGCGGTCAAAGAAAGATATGGGCCTTTAATATAGGTTCAAGCTGTAACCCTTTGGGGACACCTAAATTAGGTGATAATGGAATGATGTCACATTTTCCACTTTTTAGTATACTTAACATAATTTCTCTTGACTTGCATAACTATGGAAAGTAAAATAAAACTTTAACACCTGCAGTTAAGGTAATGACATATTTTAATTAAACTTACCATATACCAAACTTTGAAAATCATCAAAGAATACAATTCAGTACAGCTTTGACACATTACAGAACTTTAGGAATCATTATTCAACTTTAAAAATTCAATAAAATGTTTCTATACTTTGGTACTTGCTGTTAAAGCATTGTAATAACATGCAATTGAAATGAATAAAATAACATTTCTTAGCTGCTGAATAACATAGACAGGATCTCTAGCCCGTATTGATGAAATAGAAGAAAAATCAAGAACGAGGTGACTGTGTTTTAAGTTGCTTAACTGACACAATTTAAAGCACACAATGCTCCAGCTAAGGCTTTGGTGGTCTAAATAATTCTGTAACTTTCATTTGCCTCAGTCTGCTAGTCCCTTTTTTTGGCAGCTAAATCTCGTAGCCGTTTTAGCAGCAGAAGCTGTGAGAAATACACCACACGTAATTCATCACGTGATTACAGGTGCATTCGGTTGATTAGATAGTTCGGATGATCAAAGGTCGGATAATTGACTCTACTGTATATCCTGCAGTAATGTTCAATGACAAATACTGTTAAAACTGTATAATTTTAGTTTTCGCTTAGGAGCTATAAGGTGTTGCTTTTAATTTTGAAACTGTTTCTCCTTGTATAGGTAAAAGTTTATTAGTAAATATGACAATATTAACACCATAATGCAGTGATATCTGATACAAATGAAATATTAGGGCGGTCAAAGAAAGATATGGGCCTTTAATATAGGTTCAAGCTGTAACCCTTTGGGGACACCTAAATTAGGTGATAATGGAATGATGTCACATTTTCCACTTTTTAGTATACTTAACATAATTTCTCTTGACTTGCATAACTATGGAAAGTAAAATAAAGATCAATAAAACAGCAATGCACTGTAATGATTATGTTTTGTTCTATAGCTAATTATAACTGTAAGGTTCTTTTTTTTTTTAGAAGATGGAATAAATACATTAACAGCTCAAATGATCTTTCAGATTTAAAAAAGATTGTTTGTTGAAATATCATCAGGAATAAACTACGGTATTATTAAGTTTTATTTAGCCTAATTTTAGTTTTAACTGCATGGATCGTTACAATGGGTTTACATGCCAATATGCTGCTGTGACTGCTCATTCTCCTGTGGTACGCATCCTGATGGGTCAGGTTAAATGTATTAACTGCAGCGTGTTCAGATTTATCTTTTTTGGTCTTTCTCATCTTCCCTCCACACGGACCAACCTGCAGAAGGGGATTCACGAGTGGAACTTTACAGCTGCCTCAATCAGGGGTGTAAGGCAAGTTTACAAATTAAAAAAGCTGCTGTACTTGATGTGTCAGGAGGAGGTTTCCAAAGAGATGTATCAAACAGTATCAATACAAGATAAAAAAAAAATAATAAAATGTGTGCGCCCTGATTAAACCAGTCTTTATTTATGTGTTTTATAAGCTGGTCATCTAAATATAACTGTATCTGCATCCTTGGCTCACTTTTCATAAAGTGATCTGTCAGCCTAATTTCCTTTGAGCTCCAGAAACCTGCAGAAACAGGAAGTTGTCTCCATTGCATCTGTGTTTTCCAAAATTTGGACTTTGTTCTGGAACCACACATTTGCTTCTTAGTGAACCGCCACAGGGACCAAGTTTACCGTTTAAAACGGGAACTGGTTCCATTCATTACTACTTAAAGCAAAGGCATAGGGACCTATGAATGCTTCATTCAGAAGACCAGCTTTTGAAACAAGAAAATAGATATTGCAGCAGAAAATGCAATTGAGAAGTAGACAGGACACATAGTGTTGTCAGTGTGTGAAGAATGTTTTGTAAGTACAATCAAATTAAAATGAGCCCACAAACACACTGAAGCCTGTCTAATCCTGCAACATAATGAGGTCATATTCTGCCCATCAGAAGTTTGTTTTATAGATTATATTATCATGAATGTTATTTCTGAGTATTCTTACAGAATAGTTCCGCAATTAACTCCTCTGCATTATTACAAAAAGAAAAATGAAAAACATAAACTGCACCAGAACATCACTAAATGATTTTTTTCCAAAAAAAACTATTCCTTGCTAATATTAAATAGTATATATAGACAGTGTACTATTTTGCACACTAGTGTGTTATTAGTGTACAAGCAAGATGGTTATGTGTAACTTATGCCTGTGTGTATTTTTTCAGTGTTTCAAAATTCGACGAGCGATGTTCTTTCCTGTATGTTCTGCACAATGCTGAAGACTTTCAAGTTTACTTTTGTACTGAGCTCCACTGTAAGAGGTTTGTGGTTTTTCTGTTCTGCATCATAGACAGTAGCTCATAATCTCAGAACATTATTATTTGTGACAGAAGGGTCAAGGACCTATTTCTGTTTGCAACACCTACATGTAATTCAATTATTTACCTTTTTTTAAAACATATATTGCTCTTTCCAATGGCAGAAGACCTTGAAGCAGGTATTGCAGTGTTCTTGGTATGTTAAACATTCAGACATACTTTCAGATGGCTTGCAAGCCCCAGGGCACTTTGCAGTACCAGTTTCATGGTTTTGTAGAAGTCTGGGTGTTAATGCGTGCTGTTTGAATTAATCTAGGTTCTGTGAGATGGTAAACTGCATTACTGAAGAGTCTGGAAAAGGTCCAGATGAGGGAGAGTGTGAGGGGTACGCCCTTGAGGTAAGGGAGAGTTTCTTGCGTGATTTGAGCAAAACATTTTGTGGCCTAAATAGTACATTCCCATGTACAGTATCTAGTGCTTTTCTGTATAGCAGTTGTATTATAGCGCAGAGAAGGAATATGGCCCTAAGGATGGATACAGATACAAGAATGAGGTATGTATGCATGCATGTATGTATGCATGCATGCATGCATACATACATACATACATACAAACATACATACATGTATATGTATGTTAGAGTATATAACATGTCACTGATATTTCGTTGTCGATGTCTATATGTTTTTGGGGAGATTTAATGTTATTGGGGAAAGGATAAACAAATATTAGCGTTCACTACATTCGTCATACGCAGCTATTACCAAACCTACCAATAAAGCACATATTTTTCCTGATTGATCTTCCAGTATGACTATGAATACGATGAGAATGGTGAGAGGGTGATCCTTGGAAAGGGAACGTATGGAGTCGTTTACGCAGGCAGAGACCTGAGTAACCAGGTCAGAATTGCTATCAAAGAGATCCCTGAGAAGGACAGCAGGTATGCATTGAATGTTTGTGTTTTTACAACACAAAAAGAATGTGATATAACTCCTCTGTATTATTGGTATTTTTATTCGTAGAAGGAAACATATACAAAATTAAATAAACAGGTGATGATAGAAATGCATTAAATGCACTGGTAGTCATTGAAATGTAACTGAACACCAGTCATCAGTTGGCCAGAGCTAACAATTTTGCACCAGTAACAGCTCATCTAAACTCATCAGAAGTAAGTTCCTTTAGTCCTCAGTTCACAAAAGGGTGAAATCAGTCACGAATACTGTAGCTTTTAATGTTTTTTGTATGCCATCTGTTCCAAGGTTCCCTCCTGTATCTGCCCACCAAGTAAGGCTATCCCTGACAGAAAAGGTTACCTGAACAGTAAATGGTAGTTGTCTGCTTTGCCCTCAGATACTCGCAGCCTCTGCATGAAGAGATAGCTCTGCATAAACACCTCAAGCACAAGAATATTGTCCAGTATCTGGGCTCCATCAGTGAAAATGGCTTCATCAAGATATTCATGGAGCAAGTCCCTGGGGGTAAGCCTCTTTTACTCCAAGCAAGGTTATATTTCTTTAGAATGAAGACTGGTCTGTTAACTGGGCAGCAGTGTGGAGTAGTGGTTAAGGCTCTGGACTCTTGACCGGTGGGTCGTGGGTTCAATCCCAGGTGGGGGACACTGCTGCTGTACCTTGAGCAAGGTACTTTACCTAGATTGCTCCAGTAAAAACCCAACTGTATAAATGGGTAATTGTATGTAAAAATAATGTAACAATTGTGAGTCGCCCTGGATAAGAAATAATAATAATTTATAATAATAATAATTATAATTTAAGCATGTATAAGATACTTGATTATCCAGTCTCTGTTTATATGTAGGTGACATCAAGTGTAATGTATGAACACTTGCTGAAACTTGTAAATTTCATGACTGTATTCCTTACTTTTCTTGATTGGGGGGGGGGGTGGAAAGGGTTAAAAAATAAAACACAAGGCACAAGACTTAATAAATATAAATAAATATATATATATATATATATATATATATATAAATATATATATATATATATATATATATATATATATATATATTAATTAAAATAAAGTAATCATTATTACCTAGAAATGGGATAACGCCACATGTATCTGCCATGTATCTGTGGAACTAGCTCACAAGAAAGAAAGGTCCTTAAAGATTTACTGTTTTATATAAAATCACAGCATGGAAAAATCCTATCGAACTGTATTTTCTTCATAAAAACAGACTTTTAAAGCTTAAAGCTTTGTGAGTTAGGCTCGTAGTTCTAAATGATTAAAAAGCCATAAAGAACACCAGGTCCCAGGTCTGTATGTCTGTCTGTATCTGTGATTTAAAGATATTCTCTTGTAAAACAGCTGAGCTGTCTTGTTTTCAGGGAAATAATTAGGTATAACCAACCTGTTTCAAAACTTATGCTGCATGCTTCATTCAGAAGACCAGCTCTTGAAACAAGAAAATAGATATTGCAGCAGAAAATGCAATTGAGTAGACAGGACACATACAGTATTGTCAGTGTGTGAAGAATGTTTTGTAAGTACAATCAAATTAGAATTAGCCCACAAATACACTGAAGCCTGTCTAATCCTGCAACATAATGAGGTCATATTCTGCCCGTCAGAATTTTAATAAGAACTTTAATGTGTTGTAATTTATGATTTATTAAAATGTTGGATTTTAATTACAGGAAGCCTTTCTGCTCTCCTGCGATCTAAATGGGGACCCTTAAAGAATAATGAGCAAACAATAGGCTTTTACACCAAGCAGATCCTGGAAGGTTTAAAATACCTTCATGACAATCAGATAGCGCATCGGGATATAAAGGTAAGGTATTGTTTTGTATTTGTGTTTTATTCACACTCCCAGCAAATCTCATTCATGCAATACCGGGTTTTGAACAGCTGTCACTGTCTTTTTCAGCCTCCTATCAGGAGATCTAACTTTACAGCACTGCATTATTGCACTGTGCAAGGTCTTTTTAAAATTCTTTCTGTTGACCTTCATAACAAAGAAGGTTTTCTCCAGAATGAAGAGGGACCAGAATGTCTGAGCACTCTTGTTGCAGGACTTAATTCTGTCTGTCTGTTACGACAGTAGGGCATGAGCCTTCACAGATAGAGATCTGAGACCCGAGGGGCTGGCAGTTTTAGCAGAGAAAACCATCTGCAACTAAAAATACAAGCACTGACAGGAGATTACTGCAACGCTAGTCTACGAACTGGCGTGCAGCACGCTTGTATACTGTCAATATGTTCCAAAGCAAGGTTTTACCTGTTGTGTGACACACCTTTATAATATGTCATGTTCAAAAATTACCTTTTGTATTCTTTACCTGCTATAGAAGTAACTTAATGTTTAGAGAAATTACACTGGGCAGTCCTTGAGCAAATTATTAGCATAATACCCAGCAGGTAGATGTAATGCAGTGTTGTAGCACAGCAGTAAAACAGATAAAGAAGTAATGAGTGTTTAATTATAAATGAGACTAAGCCTCTGCTTTAGTGCTCAGAATGTTCTGAATTGCTTAAACTCATTTTCAATTGTATAGACTTGTTATTAGATCCACTGCTTCCAACATAATTAGAGACTATTGGCAAGCAACTGAATAACAATGCCCCTGCAGTGACAATGTTTTCTACCAAGCAGCTTATTTAAGGCTTATAACACTCACAGAAGCCCATTGTACTAATATTGCAGGTAGCCACATCCCCAAGTGTATGTTAATTGCTGCTTTCGCATGCTGTTAACAGACACATTGATAAATGTTAAGTGTCTTGTTTTTGTTTTGTTTATGACTTTTTTATGATGTCAGCATCATTTGCCGTCTGTGAACCTTCGAACATTTTATTTGATCAGCTTCTGCTTGAGTAAATCTTTTTTTTTTTAATGAGGCAGTTTAAATGTAAATGAAAATCTGTTAGAGAATGAAAACTGTAAAAATGCACAACCCATTAGGTACTACCAAATTAAAGTGTAGTGAAAAAAAAACATCTACAGATGCCAGATTTCGATTGTAAAATAGATATTGCATCTCTATGGGTTTGTGTCATAGTGAAATACACGCCATCTTAATAATAATTATGCTTGATCATATATATATATATATATATACAGTACTGTGCAAAAGTTTTAGGCAGGTGTGAAAAAATGCTGTAAAGTAAGAATGCTTTCAAAAATAGACATGTTAATAGATTATATTTATCAATTAACTAAATGCAAAGTGAGTGAACAGAAGAAAAATCTAAATCAAATCCATATTTGGTGTGACCACCCTTTGCCTTCAAAACAGCATCAATTCTTCTAGGTACACTTGCACACAGTTTTTGAAGGAACTCAGCAGGTAGGTTGGCCCAAACATCGTGGAGAACTAACCACAGTTCTTCTGTGGATTTAGGCAGCCTCAGTTGCTTCTCTCTCTTCATGTAATCCCAGAGAGACTCCATGATGTTGAGATCAGGGCTCTGTGGGGGCCATACCATCACTTCCAGGACTCCTTGTTCTTCTTTACGCTGAAGATAGTTCTTAATGACTTTCGCTGTATGTTTGGGGTCGTTGTCATGCTGCAGAATAAATTTGGGGCCAATCAGATGCCTCCCTGATGGTATTGCATGATGGATAAGTATCTGCCTGTACTTCCCAGCATTGAGGAGACCATTAATTCTGACCAAATCCCCAACTCCATTTGCAGAAATGCAGCCCCAAACTTGCAAGGAACCTCCGCCATGCTTCACTGTTGCCTGCAGACACTCATTCGTGTACCGCTCTCCAGCCCTTCGGGCGAACAAACTGCCTTCTGCTACAGCCAAATATTTCAAATTTTGACTCATCAGTCCAGAGCACCTGCTGCCATTTTTCTGCACCCCAGTTCCTGTGTTTTCGTGCATAGTTGAGTCGCTTGGCCTTGTTTCCACGTCGGAGGTATGGCTTTTTGGCCGCAAGTCTTCCATGAAGGCCACTTCTGAGCAGACTTCTCCGGACAGTAGATGGGTGTACCAGGGTCCCACTGTTTTCTGCCAATTCTGAGCTGATGGCACTGCTGGACATCTTCCAATTGCGAAGGGAACAAAGCATGATGTGTCTTTCATCTGCTGCAGTAAGTTTCCTTGGCCGACCACTGCGTCTACGGTCCTCAACGTTGCCCGTTTCTTTGTGCTTCTTCAAAAGAGCTTGGACAGCACATCTGGAAACCCCTGTCTGCCCTGAAATTTCTGCCTGGGAGAGACCTTGCTGATGCAGTATAACTACCTTGTGTCTTGTTGCTGTGCTCAGTCTTGCCATGGTGTATGACTTTTGACAGTAAACTGTCTTCAGCAACCTCACCTTGTTAGCTGAGTTTGGCTGTTCCTCACCCAGTTTTATTCCTCCTACACAGCTGTTTCTGTTTCAGTTAATGATTGTGTTTCAACCTACATATTGAATTGATGATCATTAGCACCTGTTCGGTATAATTGTTTAATCATACACCTGACTATACGCCTACAAAATCCCTGACTTTGTGTACCTAGAAGAATTGATGCTGTTTTGAAGGCAAAGGGTGGTCACACCAAATATGGATTTGATTTAGATTTTTCTTCTGTTCACTCACTTTGCATTTAGTTAATTGATAAATATAATCTATTAACATGTCTATTTTTGAAAGCATTCTTACTTTACAGCATTTTTTCACACCTGCCTAAAACTTTTGCACAGTACTGTGTGTATATATATACATATATATATATATATATATATATATATATATATATATAATTTTATTTTTTTTATTTCCAGGGTGACAATGTACTGATCAATACATATAGTGGAGTGCTGAAAATTTCTGACTTTGGCACTTCAAAGAGACTTGCTGGACTCAACCCTTGTACTGAAACCTTTACAGGTATGTAATTGCTCTTTATTTGAACATACTTTTTTTGATCATTTCCATTCATGTCGGGGGCTATAAATCTGATGACTACTGACAGTCCCCAATCTTTATTCACGTTCTGTTCTCTGATGTATTCTGCTAAAGCCTGTTTCATCCTGAGCATCGCATTTCTGAATGTGTCTACAGAAACACTATTGATAGTTGTGATTGTACGGTGGAGGGGGTCTTTTGTTTAAACACAGGCGTGGAAATGTGACCTTAAGCCCCATGTGCAGGAAAGGGAGTTTAAAATTGCAGGTGGTGTTCTAATCCTGCTGCCCAGAGAGTGAAATCTACAGTGTGGTGGAAGGTTCAGTATACTATAAGGACATTTAGGGACCAATTCTATTAACATTATTTCATGCATTAAACAGAGAATGAGAAGAATCTATTTGCAGTTTTAAAATAAATCTAAGCAGTATCCTATCACGTGGAAGGTGTATGTGCTTTAACCTACTGAGGGAAATACTAAGCATGATTGCAGATACTTTGTGAGCAATTTGCTCTGTTTGCATAGAGTTCAGTTTTATTGCAAAACCCACCACACAGGATGTGGAGCATGTATGATTATGATAGGTACTGAAACACTCAAACAATATTAATGGGATGTAATGGTGCAAACAGTAAATTAACTTCAACAGCCAAGGGATGGGGCAAAATTCAAAAGGTAAAGCACAGCACACAGTTACGCTAAAGAATCAAGAAGTGCAATTACAGCGCTTCGGCAGAAACATTTCTATCAGAAAACTACAAAGCAGCAGCCGGCTGCAGCAGCTCAACCCAAGAGCTGCAGAACGAAGGCTCCCACAGCGTAGCTCTCGGAGGGTAGCTCACACAGGGTAGTGCTGCGTACGCAACTCGTAATTTACGTCATGCTTCATTCACCCTCAACACCCCTACCACTTGACCATAAACAGCGTATGGGAGGGGGAGAACACTGAACATAGTGATTACCCTGTGAGAATTCAGTGGTGATCCACGGCCAATACCCCACGAACCTTAGGTTTAGGGTTAGGTTATTGTTATGAAATAAACTTCTTTCTTGTATGTAAATTCATCATCCTCATCATATGATAATGTTATATAATGATGACGTCTATTATGAGTTGCGCACGCAGCACTACCCTGTGTGAGCGTTCATTCTGCAGCAATACCCCTCTCGCTCAACCTGGATTCTGTGCTGCACCGAGTGACACTCACATAAGAGTAAACTGTTACTTTCGTTTCTAAAATAAAAACGACTTTCATTTTTACAGTTTTGTATGTACATATACCTGTTTACACACTAGTTTCTTTTGAAATGTTTATTTTATTATAGTTTTTCATTTTTTGAAGAAGTGCTTTCTTTATATGTGGTAAGTTAGAAAATAAACCCTTGTATGTTTAATTTTTCATTTAATATGGCATTTTGGCTGTGCAGATGTTTGATATGATGTGCTTGAATAAAACTTTTGAGTTGTTTCCGATAGTTTGTCTTTCATTTTAATATTGATGTTGTTTAAAATGTAACCGTCATGACGACTGCCGGCGGTGGTTTTAGGTCTGAGTTACCACGGCAGTTCTATTGTTAAATGGTGAAATACAAAGTAAAGGGTGCTGCGTAATTCCACTGTATTTTAAATTTTCATAAAACACACGTTAACCTTTAAAGCTGTTGTAAAAAAAACTAATGGATTGTAGCTTAACAGGAAAGCGTAATCAAAATCAGTGTCTTTATTGTCAGGGGTGGGGTGATAGTTCAAACATGGGCGTTGACTCGGCAGAATCTGGTATTATTATATAGAAGCATATTAGTTTGTTAACTGCATATTGTAGTTCTGTCATGTTTGTACAGTAGTATTGTATTACTTAGCAAAGTGAACTGCAACCAAATGTCATGGGTGTGTCAATTGATGTCTACAACAAGGCAGCTTAAAATATCTATTCATTTTACGAATCTGTATACAAAGGATTCTGTACTGCAGTTAAAACTCTTTATTATTTACAGAAGGAAGTGACGTGGTTGGCTAATCTTGAGAGAATTTAATTATATCCCTTTGACTGGATGCACTGTTCCTTATCCTGTTAGGATGCTAACATAATGCAGTTCATTTAACCCTAGTTTAACCCTTAGTGTAAAATGTTGTCCTCAGCTTGTGGCTACAGACCCTCATCATTAAATCGAATTGTTCCAACATGGACACTTGCCATGTAGACAAAAGGGGCAGTTTGGATGCCGTTGAAATACTTGTACATTATCCTTATGGTCATGTGGAAACCGTCACCCTACTGTATCAGGATTGGAGGATGTTTAAATTACATTTTAAACGTCCTCCATGTTTAGAAATATCCTTTTTTGTTCAAGCAAATTAATGATCTGTTTTGATATGTTAATTGGAAAATTAATCATAAAATTGGAATTCGGTGTAAATTTGTTTTTTCCACAACACAAGGTCATAGAGAATTTTAGTGGTTGCATACAGTAGGTGACTCATCTGTTGGAAATACAGCCTTTTGAAAATTATTCAAAAGGCTGGAGGTTTACATTACTCATTGCTAACAACGTTTTGATGACCTTTTAAGTATCCTGTTGTAAAGGAAATATGCAGTACTTTGCGCTTTTGGCATAGCATTTCATGTTTTGTTTTTTTTAATCTGTCCATTTGTGACACTGTCAAGCAAGCTAAAAGCATATTATTGTATTTTTTTATAACAAACACAAACATAATGTTTAATGTTATACAGGAACCCTCCAGTACATGGCACCAGAAATTATTGACAAAGGACCGAGAGGCTACAGTAAACCCGCTGACATATGGTCCCTGGGATGCACAATTATTGAAATGGCAACTGGGAAGCCACCCTTTTATGAACTCGGGGAACCTCAGGCTGCCATGTTTAAGGTATTATCCTTTCATTGAATTTTTTTTTAAACAACCATACATTTTTTAAATAAAAATAATTAGCAAAACCTACATCAGCATAAAAATAGGGAATAACTCAAATATTTTTCAGACACCATTTAAAGAGGGACCAGAGAGAGAGTGAGAGAGAGAGATTGAGATTTAAAGTATTGGTTATCAGTATCACTCCTCCAAGGCAAGTCTGGAACAGCTAGGGCAGTGAATCTCTTGTTTCTTCAGCTATACATATTTCTCAATAAAGAATGCAGTAGTTGACAAGACAGAGACATCTTAGAAACTTAAAAGTAACTGAATGGGATGGATGTATGGATTTGTTTTGTGCACGTTGCATTTAACCAAGGAACTGTTTTCTGGCTACTGGAGTGAGGCAATTGATACCAACCCCATTCCCAGCCCTGTTGTTCTGAACTGGTGCAGTGGGTTTGTGAATGTACACTCCATGATCAGCAACTGGATTGCCTGTATAGGTTATTGGTTAATGGATTTGCTGTGTTCAAGCCTACATTATGAACTCGGCCAAGAGAGAACAAAGCATGGTACAAAAAATAAAATCAGCCAATGATAGTTTTGCCCTTATAAAATTGAAATGCGCTGTGTCACTCCTGTATCCTAGTAACAGTATTAATGGTGACAGGGGGATGTGTTATCCATGTTCTCACCGTGAACTGAAAGCTAATTAGTTTAAAAAAGCATAACATGTCAACCCCCTCAGATGACAAAAGAATAAATGTGGTTGATTTAAAAGAACACACATTTTCATTACAGTAGAGGCAGTTTGTCTAGTAACTGGTACTTTGAAACCACCAGATGTTAGAAAAAAAGTAAATTGTATTTTAAAGCTTGAAAAATATAGTTTTATTTATTTAGTTCATGGGCCTTCATTGCTATGGGACCAGCATATTGTTAAAAAAGAGACTCACACAATATATAGTTTTACAATTAAACAAACACATGCTTTCAATTATTATCAGTCAAAAAATAAATAAAACCTTTCATAATTTAAAAGTTGTGTGTTTTGTTATGCACTTGTAGATGTGTCATTTAGAAAGTGGTGTGCAAAGCAAAGAAGGCTTTTATATGGTTTTATTTTTTAATTAACATCTCAATATGGAGCATGAACTCCCTGGAAATTCAAATAGGCCAATTAGTGTGCACAGCTATTCTGTGAATATAGGACATGTATTTGCCCAGGTCATGGTAAATATGCTTTTTGTGTAACTGTTGCTCATCCTGGATAAACCCATTGCCTAAACAAGCTTTTAGGTGTCTCTGGTTATTATATATAGCAGACAGAGCTGGTTCCCAAAATGCCTGTATAGTTACACTATTGCACTTAAACAGAACTACAAGAGAGACTGACAAATACATCTGTAAACAAGAGAAATGGTTCTTGCTAGTGTGGGTTAGTACTTACTTTAACGGTATTGACTGTCTTCGGTTTATAAGGTGGACAGTTTTCCTTCACTTTGTGTTCTCTGTCTCTTCAGGTTGGGATGTTTAAAATCCATCCTGAAATCCCTGAGTCCATGTCCCTGGAGGCCAAGGCCTTCATCCTCCGCTGCTTCGAGCCTGACCCAGACAAGCGAGCAACAGCAGGAGACTTACTGACTGACGAGTTTCTGACCGTCACAAGCAGGAAGAGGAGGACCCAAAACAAGTTTACAGGTGCGCTAACCAAGACAGGCTGGAAACATTGGTAACAGAACCTGGGTATAAACAAGATCCCTAGCACACACATACTGCAAGTGAAAAATCACTACAAAACCCATTTCCATTTAGTCCTGAATTGTTGGGAACAGGAATCCTGACAATTTTAAGACAATCTGAGCATCTAGGCCTCATGGGGTAGCAAGACGTACCAGGAGCCAGGCTTTCAAGTGTATCCACCCTGCAATATGTAATTTCTTTAGGATTTTTTCTTCTCCCCTCTTGTATTTCAGGTTTGTTTATTTTCCCATCTGTTATGCCAGATAGCAGTTTGAGATGAGTCATCTGTAATGCCGTTTGTCATCATCTTTTATAATCCTTATTCTTTTATTATGTCTTCTTACATCATTTTTTGTTTTTATTTCAGCTCTTTCAGCTGGGTCAGGTTTGTATTCTTTTACATGTTTTTTAAATGTATATATATTTAGAATAAAAATGTATTTTCTAACCGCAAATAATAATAGTAAAAAAATAATAATAATTGAGCTGTAATCTCATAGACTGGTCTTGATCAGTTTAATTAAAGGCACTTTCACACCTAGTTCGTGTAACCCTTTCTAGCGGATTGAAGTGTGGTTTGGTTTGTTTGGAGTGATATGTGAAATCTCCAAGGACCACGTAATTGCACCAGGGTGCGCATCAAACCAGTGTGGCAATGTGAAACCAAACGTATTCCAGTTCACTTGGAAATGAACCACTCCAAACCACGAAGCTACTGATGTACTACTTCAGCAAGGACCAAGGAAAGTGTCTCCCCACTGTCTCACATACGCAACGCAGGGCTTGTCAAAAACACATACATACACACCAGACAAGAACATCGTGGGTCAATTGCAACAAACTAAAAGGAACAAACTAACTGGGGATGATCCCGTGGTTAGTACGGAGGTCGGTATTAAACTAGTACGCAAGTTAATACCAATTGCAACGAACTAAGCAGCTCAAAATAGTCCCCAGCTGCGTATTAAAAATATTCTCAATTGCAACGAACCCAAAGTAACTGCTGTTGCCCTCTAGAGGATAATAAAACACGTTACTAAGTTAGTCCAGAAAATTCTGTAGACTACAGACTTCGTACTAACTGGAAAAATATGAAAAATCCCAAAATATATTGCCAACTTTTATGAAACTAACTGTTCACAACCAAAAATTATATACAATTATATATATGGGGGGAATATATGTCAAAATGTTTGCAACAAAACCATTTTCATCCTTATTCAACTTAATGTAGGCCTGTTTTATAAAATAATAATAATAAATAATTCCAGTACAACTTTACAGTGCTTCTACTTTCAGCCGTTTCCACATATTTTTTAAATTTGCTGCTGTACCCAGCCGCTTCTTGGGAAGGCAGCATTAAATATGCTTACAAGTGTATTCCATGCTGTATTGTGTAAAAGTGTATTCCATGCTGTATTGTGTATTGTGTAAAAGTGTATTCCATCCTGTATTAGCTAGTTGGCTACTTAGTACGCAGCTACGTTCTAAACCAATAGAACTGTGGTCTGGATGAAGCTGCAAGTGAACCAGACAAGCAAATTTGAATTAATTTTAAAAGAAACTCGGGTTCACTTGAATTTTTCTGGTGTGAAACTAATCGAAGCAAACCTGAAAAAAAATGTGTTTGTCTGCAAGTAAACCACAATTCGAATTACTCGCAAGTGAACTAGGTGTGAAAGTGCCCTAACAGATAAGTCCTTAACATGTTTTTATTTGGATGATGAAATAAAGTGCATTTTTTTATAAATAAAAACTTGGAATACTGTATAAACGATCAAACATTTGCAACCCATTCTATTAAAAAAAAATCAATAAATAAAAAAATACCACTCCATAATTTTTGCTGTAAAAGTTTTGCAGAAAAACGGTGTTGTCTTTTGAAAGTGTTCTGTTTTTGGTCGTTGTTTTGTTGATGTTATTGTTGCCCCCTCAGAGTATCTGCGCAGTATCTCTCTGCCAGTCCCGGTGGTAGTGGAAGACACAAGCAGCAGCAGTGAATACGACTCGGTCTCCCCCGACACAGACTTGAAGGCCGACCCCTTCGTTTTCAAACCAAGAGTCAAATGCTTCAGTGAGAAAGACGTCAAAGGAAGCAGATCTTTATTCTTGGGGTACAAGTTTCCTTCTGTTTACAAAGTTGGTTTGCAAACACCGTTTTAGCAATTACCGATATGCATGGAGAAGACATGTACACTGGCCAAGAATTACATTTTACAAGTTGAATATTGTTTTAATTATTTGGCATTTTGATTTTTGTCAGTTCTATTTAAATACTGTTCTTTTTTTATTACAAATCGTTCATTTATTTTCCATCACCTCATGCAGTGTCTGTATTTTATATAAAGTATATTACGTTTTTTCAGCACACTGCTCATTTCAAGCTCAAGTACACAAAAAAGTGAACACTTTAGAATAAAAGCACCAATAGCTGATGTTTCTGGATTATAAACGCAGATGTATGTTTCAAAATACATTCTCATATTATGATATACATAACATAACAAAATAATCAGAGCTTACATTCTATTATTGAGCAAAAGTATTTTGCTAATCTGTAAATTCCTGTCAGCATAGGCTGGAATAAACAGAATAATACAGTTCTTTAGAAAACATGCTGCAGAAACCATTTTATGTATTATTTATTATTATTATTATTATTATTATTATTATTATTATTATTATTATTATTATTATTATTATTATTATTATTATTTTCAGCATACCTGTTGAGAACTTTGAGGACCACAGTGCACCTCCATCCCCTGAAGAAAAGGACACTGGGTTCTTCATGCTGAAGAAAGACAGTGAAAGGAGATCCACACTACATAAAATACTGACAGAAGACCAAGACAAGGTGGTCAAGAACCTGGTGGAAGCTTTGGCACAGGTAAAAGACAGCAGTGTTGTCGTGTGTCTTTATTGCAATGCTGCTGATAACTTTGAAAGGGCAAGTAACCACACACACCACAAGAGAACAAGTTTGTAGGGTTTGTATTTTTATTTGCTCACATGTTGTTCCGGCTCTTTTAAGATGTGTTTCTGTCAACCGTAGCTATGTCTTTATAAAAGGTCTTTGGAAGATGCTGGCCTTCTGTAGTCTTTGGTAAGAGGGCATGCAACAATACTTTCTGTGCATCCATTAAATAACTGCAATAACATTCTATTTGTTCTCTTTTTCTAGCCATTGGACAAATAACATATACATTTTTAAATAATTGTATTGCAGCAATTATATTTGCAACTGTCACTTTCAAGATTTTCTGCAGCTCACAGGACCAGTGCCACTTGGTAAACTGGGAGTGTTTTTGCAGGGATAATCTGAGCAGATCTGTCCAGCTCTTGCAGGTGATTTTTCTGGTTCTCAGGACCAAGGGAATCAGATGCTAGAGCTGTGCATGTGAGCTCCTGCCCTTCCTGCTGCATCTTTGCGAGTAAAGGAGGATCTGGGATTTGGGATTTGGGAGTTGCTTCCAGTTATGGGAATGCATACCAAGACATTACAGAACACATACCTGTTCGGAATACCTTTAATTTAAAAATGTTGGTGCAGGTAAAATGTAGAAAGATACCAGAACATTGTAAACATTGAAACAAAAAATGACAGAAATGCAACTTAAAAGGCAAGAACAATATATGAGTGAGTGTAATGCTGTACTGTTGTAGCCCTTAACTTTCCTCTTACTGGTGCACACGCACCTTTTGACCTCGTATTAACTGGGATCAGAAAATCTGTGGCAGCTGTGCATCGACAACACTAGTGCTACAAAAAATATATTAAATTAAATGATGTTGAGTCATCCAAAGACTTAGAGGCTTGGTGATCCAGTGGTTAAAGAAAGGGGCTTGTTACCAGGAGGTTGCCTGTTCAGTCCTAGCCACTGCCTCACTGTGTGCGACCCTGAGCAAGTCACTTAACCTCCTTGTGCTCCATCCTTCGGATGAAACGTAAAACCGAGGTCCGTGCATAGTTCACCCCCTAGTCTCTGTAAGTTGCTTTGGATAAAAGCGTCTGCTAAGTAACTAATTAATAATAGTAATTATTAATAATAATAATAAGAAGAAGAAGAAGAATAGACAGTAAAGTGCACACCACATTTACAGTGATGTTAAATGAGAACATGCAAGATTAGTTCTCAGGCAGTTGAATACTGCCAAAGGACTGTCATCAATAAAATTAAGTGCCTAATTTTCATCTGCATATTTGTATTTTGTATATTTTCTTTTGGATTTGAAATCGCATGTGGATTGATACTAATTCTTTATCATAACAAGCTGGAATGAAAGTTACCAGGAAGATGCCAGACAAGAATGTTAATCTGCTTTAGATTTTGAAAAAGAAAATAAATCAAATAGGATTTGATGGTAATATGATACAGCCCTACCTTTATGATGCCTCTACATTTTGTGATGCCTCAGATTATCCTTTATAATTGTACGTAAGTAAAAAAGGCTCACACTGCAGTTTAAACTTGTTGCAGCAAAAAAAAAAAAAGTTATGTTTCCGTTTGTAATAACACATTCAGCATAGTGTGAAGCAAGAAATTGAACCTGTGTGTTATAGAGCTAGTTTTGTATAGCAAGTGAGAATTTTCTTTGGTGTTTATACTTCAAGCTGCAAAGTAAGCTGGGGAGCTGAATGAATTATCAGCCATCTAAACAGCGAGCAGCTCATTCTTTTATTTCACAAATTACACAGGGAAGTGAGGAGATTATACTGAAACAAGAGCACATATCCACACTTGTGGTGAGTCTCAGAGAGTTTGTAAGGACCACTGACCGCAAAATCATCGCCAACACTCTCTCCCGGCTCAAGCTGGAGTTGGACTTTGACAGTCATGCCATCAGCCAGCTGCAGGTGGTGCTTTTTGGCTTCCAGGACGCGGTAAGTCAATCCCATTAACTTGGAACTGTCATGGCCGCTGACCTGATCAGTAGGAGTAATTTTTTTAAAGCTGTCCCTATGTAATACATTACACCTACCACCCTCCCCATCCCCACCTCTGAACTGCAAGCCCTGTTGTCATTTTCTCAATCAATGCTACTTACCTGTACCTCAACCGATAATAAAATTACAAGCAACCCTTCGTTTAATATTGTTTGTGGCAGGATAAACTAATTAATGGAATTCACAAGCTTTTTTTAGAACTTGGTATTTAGTGGATTTTGACTGAAAAAACATACAAAAAATGATTTGGTATGCAGTAAGAATATCACATGATTTATGACTGAGTCTCAATGGCTTTATATAGTCCATTCTAAGTACATTTTAAAATATATTTAAGTGGCACCTGTACATTTATTATAATTTAACAAATGTGTGTGTGTGTGTAATCTGTTAAGTTATGTGTATTAAGGAATAATGCTAATAATGAACTTCATTTCCTGTCACTAGGTAAATAAAGTCTTGCGAAACCATAACATTAAACCCCACTGGATGTTTGCACTGGACAATATCATCCGCAAAGCTGTGCAGACCGCTATTACCATTCTGGTTCCAGGTATGAGACATGCCAGTGTTGTGAAGCAGAGCTGGTATCAGCATTGGTTTAGATGTATACAAATTTGATATATCGCGTGTGTCATACATCACTTGTCTAAACAGGATTTAAGAAATGGTTAGGTTGCTGTTCCCCTTCAAGTATATTTAAATGCAGGACCAAAATAACATTAAGTATTACACCCCTTCACAATATTTTTTAAACGATTCAAATTCTTAGTACTTAGTAATTCTTTTTTTGTTGTTTGCAGAACTAAGGCCTCATTTCAGCTTGGCCTCAGAGAGCGACGCGGCCGACCAGGATGATGCAGAGGATGACCTGGATCCCCATGACGACACTCGGAATCAGAGCGGTCAGAGGCAGAGTGCCGCCAACGACGACACAGTGCCTACCTCAGGCGTGAGCACGCTCAGCTCCACCGTCTCCCACGACGACTCGCATACTGCTCAGAGATCTGTGAGCATGCAGCTGGGCAGGATGAAACTAGAAACCAACAGGCATGTCACTCCTGCTTTCTGTCACCGTGTTAGATCTGAAAAAATAACTGCCATCTGATTTTAAAGTGAAAAGTATCTGCCTTCCTTTGTATCATCGTCTACTGAATTAGTTAATCAGACATTAGAAACGTCACAGTTTTCAGATGCCTTTTATTGACCTCGGTTCACTTTGTTCTGTCTTGAAGGTTACTGGAGGAATTGCTGGAGAAGGAAAAGGAGTATCAAAGCATCCTGCATCAGGTTATTGAGGAGAGGGACCAAGAGATCAAACTACTGAGAATTAAATCTCAACCAATAGGTCGGTAATTGTCAATAGAGTGCTACTTGTCAGTGCTGCTTGACAGTTTGCAGAGACACCAATTTTCCAATCAAAATCGGAAGAAATTCAATAACTTGCAATAACTTTAACTAAAATATCTGCTAAGAGTCTGTGACATCATTATACACATAGGAACAGCTCTGAACAGCAACAATGTTTTAATATCCTTACCTCTTATTAGAGCTAGCTCTATTTCCACTGTGCCCCTTCTCTTCTGTTGAAGATATTTTAATTGTCTGCTTCCTGGTACCTAATGACTTAATGACTTTAACAACTACCTGTTTTCACACAGACATACCTGCCTTATCAGCAACTCACCGTTCTTCCAGTGCACACAGAGGAGACCCTGAGCTGACTAATTGGATGAAGGAACACAATGCTGACCATGATACTATAGAGCGGGTAAGATTCATTATCACATACTGTACATCGGTTAGTGCAAGTGGTTTTGTGTTCAAAAATAGGTTTTAGATAATTTTGCGTTTTCGTGAGAGTGATTTTAAAACCAGTATAAAATTGAAAGAATGTCTCAATCAATAGCCCAATGTATTTTGGGATTCTGTCTGACTCAGAAGTCATTAATTATGTTTCCTACAGACTGGAATGTTGTTTTGTTTTAGTTTTTTTCATCATACCCTATATACATTCAATACATTTAGAAGTCATTTTTACTTGCACTTAATTTTCATGTGTGCTGTTCATTGTTGTACATCAGCTTAGATCAGACACTGTTAAGAAATAGGTTTCTGTTTCAATGAAGTGCATACTAATGATTGTTCAATATCCTAGCTTTTGGCAGAAGATTACACACTGACTGATATTCTTCACTATGTGACAAGAGATGATCTAAAGGGCTTAAGATTAAGGTATACTAAAGATTTTTATTTGTCAATTTTTGAAAAAAATATGTAATAAAAGAAAAAGTAATTCTAAACGTATCACAGATTGGCTTATCTAATTATATTAGGTTCTGAGTAGAAAGACCAGTATCCTACTGGAGAATGGCAACTAAGCTTAAAACAAAAAAATTCTGTCTAATAATGCTAACTGTGTTGATTATTATTGTGTTGTCTTTCAGAGGAGGAATGCTGTGCAAGTTGTGGAACGCTATCATGGAATTTAGAAAGAACCCCTGGTAACAACCTTACCTGTGGAATGTTCCTTTCGTGGAAGCAAGCCTCCATCAAATCTGAAATAGTATTCTCTTGAAGAGACTGCACTTTACTATTCAATATTTATTAGTCTATATCTAAGCTACCATGCTTCTGTAATGTATTATTACATTTACTTACAATGAAAAACAATCCCTGTACCATTACAAGTGTAGTCTTTTAAAATAGTGCAATGATTTTATCCTGCGGCTGAGGTTCTTTTTCTTGCCTTTTAGATATGATTGTTGTTTTCAGTTTTTAAATTTTAAGAAAACTGAAACTAACACCTTGGGTTTCAAATACTGTAAATCCATTTATATTTTGAAGAAAATAAAAACTAGACATAATGCATTTTTAGTGCTGAAGTAAAAAAGCAAAACTGTTCTATTGTGTAATAAACAGTAAATTGTCCAACTTAGCCATATTAGTTGTTTAGTAAATAAATAACCTGAAACTAGCTCAAATGAATGCCATGCTAATAAAAAGAAGCTTACAGTGCATTGACTTGGTAACAAACTCGCTGATGAATGCACTGTCTAGGACCACAACTGTCACAATTTCTTTTTTTCTATATATTTTTATGACACTGATATATATATTTTCAGTGCTAGAGGTATGCTTCCCCGAATTTATTCCCTTGTACTATTTATTTATGGTACGTAGTGGAAAGTGGTATTTCTAGAAGTTTTTAATATATAGTAGGACACATACATTTGTGCAATGTTTGACCTAAAAATGGAAGACCATACCAAGAAAATAGTTTTTCTATAAGACTTCACTGCAAAATCTGTAGTTCTACCTACGCCCCTTTGGTAGTTTTCCTTTCAAATTATCAATAATTGTATAATAATGTCATAAACTTACAATCTAAAGTTACATGTTTACAATTTCTATCACATGTTACAAAATGTTAGTTTATGGAACATTTGTGTGCACATTTTGTGTTTTTGTGTATGGCAGTGTGCATTTTAATGTAATTTGATTTGTTCTTGTCTAATTTGGGACTGAAGTTTGTGCAGAAACAGCATTGGGAACATGCAGGCAGCACGTTTCACACAGTATGAGAGAAAGAAGACTGAAATGCAATAATGGAACCAAGAACATTGTTGCTTACAGCAGTGACTTATTTTTAATGGGGAAATATTGAGTGTCATAACTCTCTCTATGTAGAGATAGAGAAGAAATGCCACTTAAATGATTCATTAAATGAATTATTAATAAATTCACATAAATTAATATTAAATGTTAAAAAAATAATTTCAGTACACATTGACTAATGCATGATCTGTTTCATAAAATTATATCTAATCTAAACTAATATATGTATTGCTAAAACATATTGTTAATTTTTACTGAGTTATACAGCTTTGATATTGTTGTAACGTGTTTGAAACACAAACATTTAAAGCCAAATCCAGGTTACTTTGCTTCGATTTATGACTGCATCATTGCTCAGAGCACAAGGGTTACATGTGTGTAAAAAATGTTACTATTCCTAATGCCAAGTAGCTGCAAACTTCAATGTAAAATAAAGATGTAATTTTAAGAATAAAGAAAAAAAAAATCACTGGGCCCAACTCAAGTGTGTTGATAAATAAATGCATTGATTTTTTTTTTTTATTTCAGATTCCTTTGTGGAATAATAAGCAAAATGCAATCTCAACAAACTTTTTTTTCTGCCAAAGAGTTTCCTTTCATTCTAGCTTACAAGATATATTTAGAATGCATTTTTCCACACAAATATTTTTTTAGTAAGGCACAACGTGTATTATATTATATAATGCATGCATTGTTCAAATTACTGAATATCACTTGCCTCTCCTGCTTATCTGGTTAAATACCTTCAATTTAGTGCCTGGATCATGGTTACTTCTTTGGGTGAGGTTTCTGCTAATAGTTCAGGATCACATGGGGAGAAGGAAGCCACTCTGGGGAGGAACTAATCTGATGAGGCCAGCATGATGGACCAACCGTAAGAAAGCCACGCTATCCATCCTAACTGAAGACTGCTTGCAAATAAAGTGGAGGTTAGGGAGATGAGTTTCCTTGGTGTTTAAATAATTTAGGGAGAAAGGGTCGATAGGAGAAGCAAACATCCATGATCCCTGAACTAAATCTTAGCCTAGGTTTTTAAATAAATACATTATCTGAACAACCAAAAAAAAAAAGTATTGTTTGCAAAGTCATTATAGAGACCATTTTATGAAAAATATATATATATTCATGACCCTGTGTGACTGTTTTCTTTAATAACCCTGTATTGATTTGTCTTCTGAGAGTTTTATCTGACACTAGTCTATGGATGTTGATGTCTCTTAGTGCCTCCATGACAACCTTAAAAATTAGATGCTTGCTCAGAGAGGATTATACATGTAAAAACTGGACATTAAACTAGTATGTTATAAGACTAGAGAAAGACTATAGTAAAAAAAAATATATATATATATATATATATGTATACATATGTATATGTTAATGACTCCATATTTGTTGAATATAGAATTAATGGATCAGAAGGGCATAATTCTGCATTGTGCTGTTCATCAAATACCTATTTAGCTATTTTATATTTTGTTTAGGAATTATGTAGAACAAAGACAGGTTACAATTATGTACAGTATGAACCATATTTATGGTTATGAGTACCACAATGGCAGATTGTGCGTAGTTTCAATGCATGTATTTTCAGCACACCTGGAAAGTTCATAATGAAATGTGTATATTGAACCACCAGATGTCAGTAACTTAACCAAAGAAAAAAGATGGCTGTTAGTGTTTGTAGCTCCTTTCTTTTCAAACCCCAACTTGTTCTGTAATCAGCGGCACTAGAACAATTTTTATAGTGAGAGTGCTGAAAGCCATTGAACAAAACTGTAACCCCTGTATATGATGGAAGCAGGTGCACAGCACTTCAATCCGGGAGGTGCTACCGCACCCCCAGTACCCCTAGTTCCAGCGCCCCTGTCTGTAATCTGGTACACTAATGCAATTTGTATTGCATATCATTCCAAGTCACGTGATGCATTTTTATTCACATCATAAACAAGGAAAGTTCCTTTGATGTATAATTATTATTTAGAGTTGTCATGACAGGAACTTTCCAGTTATTCATGTGTGTTCTTTGATCTTTAGTGATAGTGCTTATAGTTACTGCACTTCAAATACAAACATAAATGTTATCTTGAATTTGTTATGTGCATCTAGATCATTTCAACTCCTTCTAATCTCTCTCATTTAAATGAAGTGAATGAAACATAATCCATAAACAATATGATATAGGCTGAAATTCCAATGGGTTATAAAATAGCAGTTGTAGTTTATACAATAGAATAAGAAAAATGTATTAAATTGTGAATCATAAAAAGATCATTACAGTAAATGGTTTCATAGTTATAAATAAATAAATAACGTGATAGACTTATACTGTAAATAAAAATCTCAAAATATAGGCACTGGCCAATACAAAAATGAACCGTCCCATCAGGGCAGTGTATAGCTTGCTTCAAGGAGAAGTAAATCAAACAGATAGTGGTCACAAGATTCAACACTGATGAAGGCACTAGCTGAACCAATTGTCTGTTTAATGTATTATATGGTTTACCTTGGAATCTATGTTTGAGTGTTTTTGAAGTTATGGATGAAAAATAATCAACAGTACTTTCACCCTCTAATTCGGGGGTATCCAATCCTGGTTCAGGAGAGCTACATGGTCTAATGCTTTTTGTTTCACCTGAGCTCTCAGTTACTTAATTGAACCAAATATTTCGCTTAATTAGCCAAGATTAACATGTTCTTAACCATTGATGACAGAAAGACACCTATAAAACCTGCATGATTGGGGATATCCAGGCTTCAAGACCAGGTTGGAGATCCCTGCTCTAATTGGATAAGCAAACGCTGTATTTGCAAATAAGCAACATTTTATTCTGTTACGTTTCTGTGACGTCAGGTGGCTGTGTAAGCTCTCTCTACAGCGCTGGATGGAGCTGTCACCCAGTCCTAGTGCTGAGCTGTGTACAGTACCACCATGTTATCAATATAACTAATCTGTGTTTCCTTACAGTGCAAATCGACAGGAACAAGAGACGGCGAATGTTTGCCTACCATCTAAGAGGGCTGTTTTAATTGAGCGCAGCAAATCAGTACGTTCGTCACGACCTTTATATTACTGGGAAAATGAGAACGTGGGGCTTGCTTTTTAGTAACCTTTTTTTTTTTTTTTTTTCTTAAATATAAACTACAAATGCATTGCGCAAATATGCCACCGCCGTACGGGGTTCTGCACAAGCACCGTCTCCACATTCTCTGCTTCGCTTTGCTTTGGATGGGGCAATGCATTTTCGCCAAATCGTCTCGTGTTTCAGATTTAAAAACGCAGATCTCAGGGATGGAAGAGCTGCTTGATGAATTTCGCAAGCACCTCCAACAAGGTCAGGAAGAGAAGAGATCGGATGGGATGGGGCCAGTGGATGTGTGCTTGGACAGCTTCAATGCCATAGAGGACTACATCATCAGGGCGAAGGACTCCATCGACTCGGGGGCCACCTTCCTGACAGCTCCTGGAAGAATTTACAGCTGGAGAGACTGCCTGCATGCCTGCTGTTCCGACCCTCGTTGCACAGTGGCTGTGGTAGAGCTGGAACGGGAGCGGTCGGAGGACAGTCTCAATTGCTTTTTATTCAACTGTACGTACAAAAACAGAAATGTCTGCAAATTCTCCTTGCATCAGGGATACAGCAGCTACAGTCTGGCTTCCAACAACACCCTCTACCCCGGTGACAAGGGCGCGGATTCAGATCTGAATAAACATACAGGTTCCAGGAAAGGGCCTCATGTAAATAGCCCAGTGGATGATGCGACACTACAAGGTGTGTGTGTGTTGCTTATTATTATTATTATTATTATTATTATTATTATTATTATTATTATTATTATTATTATTATTATTCAATATATGTTTTTGTGTAGAAGATAATATAACAACACTTTAAAAAGCAAACATGTTTTTTTGTTTGTTTTTTTATGTAAAAATGTATACATGATCTATAACCACAAGAGTATGGTCTACAGACTACAGGTACATTATGTAACGTAGGTTACGTCTGTGGAATATATTGTAAAGTTAAAAACATTATGCGTTGAATATTATATAGTTTTATAGTCATAGTTCACATCCCACCGAATGTCTGGCTTTATTTAATGGAGTTTACTAGAATAAAAACGAATTCCAACCGTCTACAGATCAGTCAAATGAAGTAACAAAAAAGAAGAAGAAAAAATAGCACAATTTACATACCGTAACTGTGTTTGCGGATGGGTTATAAGGAAAGTCGTCTCATTTATTGTGTGAATTTTGTTTATTTAACTCATTATTTGTTCCCTATGGAGTCTAAAAAAACACAGTAAAGAAGAATGATTACTGATGCACAGGTGTGGTAGATATGTAACGAGGTGGTTGAGAACAGCGAGTAATTTCTTGTAAATTGAATGTTAGGTTGTGTGTCACTGAGCCTTCAGCATTAAAGGTGTTTAGACTCTAACTGAACTGGTCACTTACAACTGGAAGTGTCATATCACGTGGTCAGTCAACTGAGTATCCCAGCACATGTTAATGTACATTTTGCATTGACATTTCATCCAATTAATTGGGTGGGACTAAACCATAAGGATATTGTATCCTGTCACAATGACAGTTGCCAATAATGCCAGACCATGGGGCTTACTTGTTTGTGGTGTTACCTGGGGGTGCAGGGAAGGACAGTATTGGTGGTGGTATGTTCAGAAAACCCACTATTGTGGTTTATAATGTTCAGTTTTTTCCCCCAGAAACATACAGTAAGCCAAGTTTAGATACATTACTTGGTCTTGCACTCAGGCACTTCTATCTAAATCTGATACAATGAACCAATTCAGTAAAATTCCAGCAGGAAAGGTGATGAAACACTAGCCAGCAAGCAGACAGGCTGCTCTTGCCATTTTTGTTGCTATGATGTATAATTATATTAGTATCTTAAACTGTTGATTATACTTAAAATAAAAACATTTGGTTTAGTGGATATTGTAGTAGTGGATTGAATATTATGTTTGTATCACTGGTGTTTGTTTTACAATGGCAAATGATTCATGTATGCAATATTTTTATCTCAAGTCGTGCGCACAAGATCTATACATTTTTTTCCTGTGTCCCCTCCTGTGCTCCGTAATCATCTGTTACAATCCCTTTATTCCTTGTATAGTGAGTGATGAGCCTCCTCGAAGTGATGCTGGCCAGGATGTGGTGCTCCAGCTACCTACAGACTGGGTTCTTCTGGATGGCAGAGACAGTCTGGATGATCAGGCAATTACCCGCTATGAGTGGACTCTACTACAGGGTGACCCCTCTGTTGATATGAAGGTACAAGCGCTAGATTATTTTGTCTGTCTGATATGGAGCTCAAGTAAGCATTTAACATAATTTCTTGTGTTTATTTGAAATGTGTTAACTGGGTTTAAAGCTGTGATAACCATTGTTTGAAATAAAATCCCTTGCCTTCAATGTGCACTTGCAACATTTAATATCACAGACCCCATCTTTCTTTTGTTGCAGATTATTTTCTTGGTATTTTACTTTAATGCAGATTATGCTGATTTCCTGTGCTGCATGTCAAATTCACTCTATTTGTTTAAATGTAACCTTACCATGTGACCTATGGCACAGGAAGTGATTAGGTTGATAAAGCTAATTTGGGGTAAGAAAATAGATGTTTGTCTTGGTAAAGCACCCCTTTACACTATGTGTGTTCAATATAAACATAAAACTGCATAGAAAAACTGTATTGCACTAATAATAGTAGAGATTGAATATTTCTTGTGCAAATGCCATTTTGCTCCAAATTACAGCATAAATATTTGGCTCACAGAAGTGACAAAGTGGCAAGCAGATTTCAAAAGGACAGTAGTATGTGTCCCAAGACTGACTTTACCGCTATTTCTACCTGAATGTAGAAAGTCTACAAACCTGATTGTCAAAAAAGATCTACTATCGGATAAATTACAAATCCTCAAATTATACATCCTTATAATTTTGTCTAGATGGTTTGTGCATTGCAGTGCATTCAGCTGCCAGACTGGACATTCAGTTAAAGCAACTCATGCAGTTTTAGCATATTAGCAGATGATTAGACATTTTATATTTTCACCCCCTTGCCAAGGCTGAAAGTGAGGAGGAGGTTTAGGATGTTAAGGAGGAGTATGTAAACTCAAAGCATGTCACAAACAACATTGGGAGGTAGGTTTAAATTTACCAGTATTGATTATTATTGGCTACCAATTGATTGATAATTAAGAGGAATGTAAGGGTATCCTGATCTAATCTGTGCTTGATTTTCTTATTTGTTACTTATTATTATTTGTTTATTTAGCGTCCGCCTTCATCCAAGGTGACTTACAGAGACTAGGGTGTGTGAACTATGCATCAGCTGCAGAGTCACTTACAATTACGTCTCACCCGAAAGACGGAGCACAAGGAGGTTAAGTGACTTGCTCAGGGTCACACAATGAGTCAGTGGCTGAGGTGGGATTTGAACCACTGGACCACACAGCCTCCTTACCTCCCTACAGGTGTATTCTTAGAATTACCTTCCTGAAACTTTATGTTGTTTTAGATTCTACAGTAAGACAACCTCTACAAATAATAGTCTGACTATATAATATGCTTATGCCGTAATGACCATATAAACATAGAGAAGATTGCAGACAAGGAACAGTTCAATAATGGTCTCTCTTAAACTGTGTTAAAAAACACAGTACTGCTGAGTGCTGAAGGATTGCTGAGATGCCAGATGTACAGTAGTCACAAGGATATTGTAGGTTCTGGCTCTAAATGTTTTTATATTGAATAGATTAACTCTTACATTGTATATGAAACATAGGATATGATTATATTTACTGATTGGTTTTTGATTAACTTATCCAGCATAATGGTAAATTGGCCAGATCAACATTTGGAACAGCTTACAGTAAGCCATCTAAGGATTCACCTGTGTTTAGAGAACAATGCAGAGTTTGTTTACTTTTCCTGATAAAAACTTTGTGCACACATGGCCCAAATAGGGTACACTCTGTAAGGAAGCAATACTATAAAGCATATGACATTGAGGGTTTCAGACTGGCCACATTACTAATTAACCTTGAAGTGGCTCCAAGCAGTAGTTGTGATATGTTTGTATAACATATAGCAGTCCCCTGATTGTAAAGCTGAGTACAGAGTAAAGGGTTTAGGATAAAAAAAAGGCTGCTGGGGTTTAGATTAGATGCTATCAAATTACAACCTCACCGAGGACAAAGCTTCCCTTTGTTAACACAGCTCACTTCAGTTGCCTGACATCACTGTACTTCAATAGGCAAATGAGAGGCTGCAGATTAAATTGTACCAGGGATAATTATTCTCTTTTTGAAACTAAGTGGTAATCCTCCCTCAGGTACTCCCACTCACTTCAAAACAGTAGATACAAAAAAGAAACTTCAGGACTTTCCATTGTCAGTCTAACTTGTATTTTATGCATTGTTTTTGTATTGCCATGTTCTTTCATGCAAGCTCAGCAGTTGGTTAATATGCCTCACATTATCAATAAATCATCAGTAATTTGGGAATGTATTGTCTGAATATATATATAATACATGGATGAAGGCTATATTTGCATCCTGAGCCATTCGAAAAAAAAAGCATAATAGCACAGTAGTGATGTCAAAAAGTAATAATTCCCCTAGAGGAAAATATACGTGAACTTTGACCTATTCGACTCCTCGAGACCATCACTTTCAATTCAGACACAAAATGTCTCGTTTTCAATCACTCGACAACACCCACAGTACAGAAATGTTCATTAACGATCAACAAAATGAGAATATGTTTAAAAAAAAAAATTATGTAAAGCTGGCACGTATCTCAGAGAAACTGGACAGGAGCAGGAAATTAAAACAAGGTAAAGACAATTATCCAAATAAAGCTGAAACACTAACAGATAACGACATAGAGCGTCTGTACAGGACTGAAACACTACGTTTAAAAAAACCCAACTGTCCTGCTGAACCTCGTCTTCTTTAGTATTAGCATCACAAGGGTATCCATGTATGGGCCTCTTCAGTGAGTTACAGGAAAACAATTCCATCTCGGGTTTCTGTGACAGTTTATAAATTACTTGACCTTCTGTCTTGTAAATTATGACGTCACATAAACCCTAGATGGAATTATTTTCCTGTAACTCACTGAAGCCCAGCTATTATTATTATTATTATATATATATAGTCAACACGACGTCCCATGGGATTCCATTTAGTGTGTCAAGTTAACCACGGATGCACATGAGCCATGGCATTAACATGCATATAAGTAACAGAACTCACACCTTTACATTATTACAGTATTGACAAGTTTATTTTTGGTTAAATGTCCTTATGAAAATGGTTGAAAGAACTGCGGTGATTGAATCAATTACAGTATACAGTACTGTACAAACTCGGTACAACTTGTAGAGTTCGATTGAAATAACAATTAGTAAAATAACGACAGTGTTATTTTTATTAAAACAAACTGTGCACAAACTGTTGACTATTAGTTATTGGCTTGTACTGTCTAATTTGACGGCTTAAATAGCAAAAGTTAACAAATGTACATTCTACAGAATTAACTTAATAAATAACAAAAACAATAATAAATAACTTACAGTTCCACACTGTGGTGGGGTGCAGCCTATTTTGTGGTGGTTTTGTGTTTTTTGTATTGTTTAGAGTGAGTTTGGGGTTTGGTTCAGTGAGTTTGTGTGAGGAATGTGTGGAATGTGCCTGGGCTAATGAGGTGCGAATTGCCCAATTAGCCCAGGCACCTGTATAAAAGGGAGTGGTTGGGTATGTTAGTTGGTGAGTGTTTGTGTCTGTGAGAAGACGTGCGTGCGTGCGTGCGTGCGTGCGTGCGTGCGTGCGAGCGAGCGAGCGAGAGTGTGTGAGAGAGAGAGAGAGAGAGAGTTGTTTTCTTGATATAGTTTGTTTAAAGCCTGTTTTTGTGTTTGTCTTTTTGGTTGGCCATCGTGCCTTTTGTTTTGTGTATTTTGTTTAATTAAAACAAAATACACAAAATCCTGACTCTGAGTCTCCTTACCTTGGTCAGCCTGTCACACACACATAAATCAATCATTGTCGATTGTTTCGCATGCAAAAACACGCACTTTGAAAGTTCTGCTGACAAGGTTTTGTTATCTGGAATAACCTGAGCTTTAAAGCCAATTGAATGCGAACTCATTTTTCACTTCTCACTCATTATGAACTGATAGTAGTCTGTAACCAGCTGCACTTGGTAGTTGCGAATGAATGAGTGAACGAACGATCCGTTTCCAGTCAGAGGTCAGCCACGTGAAACAAGAGTGTCAAGTAGATCAGTCGCGTGAAACGACAGTGTCAAGTTATCCACTAGTCTTTTTAATAGTTTTTATCCCTTCAGTACTGGTAATAAGTGTCGAGTTACGAGTAAAGCGTGGCGTTGAATTAAAAAATGTAAAGAGGAAGGATGCATATATTTTATATGGAGAAAATCCGGGACCAAGACCAAGAGAATTAAGTGAAGGTGTCGAGTTAGCCACCACTATATATATATATATATATATATATATATATATATATATATATATATATATATATACCACACTGTATATATACAGTTGTAGTCAAAAGTTTACATACCCAAATGGAAATTTATAATTCTAGAAATTTCTCCAAAACAAAGAATTTTAGGAAAAATCTTTTGTAGCAAAAGTTTTGCCTTTGTGGATGAGGAAAAGAAGTTACAAGAAATAGATGTCTACAATTATTTATTTCAGCAATTGTTTTGCAAAACTCCAAAAATGCAAATTCAAAAGTATTCATAGGTAGTGCCAGTGGCCCGAATGAACAGTTCTGTGAAAATTTGTTACATTTACTAAAATAAAAACAGTAATAAAAATGCTTTTAAAAAGACCCAATTCTCTTTTTTTTAGATTCTATTGATTTTTTAAGTATTACTATGCAGGACATTTTTTTCTGAGAAAGTTCTTTGTGAAAATTGATTTGTAACTAAATCAACTACGATGCCTCCGTTGTCTGATGACATTTTTTTTTTAATTTGTAAAAAGTAATTCTAACTATTACTTCGAAGTTCTCAACATAATTCTCAATAACAGTCTTTATAATAAGCAATACTGCATGAAATTCAGCTACTCTCATACCTCTTACCCTAGTATATTTATGTCCCGCCCCTGCTCACTAATGATTGGACAGCAGCAAAACCAGGGCAGATCTTTGACTTCACCATTGGTTAAACTCCCAAGACCTTCAACTGAAATTATTATTATTATTATTATTTATTTCTTAGCAGACGCCCTTATCCAGGGTGACTTACAATCGTAAGCAAAAACATTTCAAGCGTTACAATACAAGTAATACAATAAGAGCAAGAAATACGATAACTTTTGTTCAAGCAAAGTACAAGTTTGACAAACCACAATTCAATAATACAGCAGGTAATAGTGATAGTTACATCAGGATATGATTAAATAGCGATAGTTCCATCAGGATGTGATTAAATACAAAGTACTACAGGTTAAAAACTTGGCAGATTACAGTATTCTGAAGTACAGGATTAAATGCAGTAAAATAGGGGGCTGATAAGAGCAAAATAAAGCACATTTACATGAAGGGTGATAGTGTCCCAGGATACAAACAGAGGAGTTCTACAGGTGCTCTTTGAAGAGGTGAGTCTTAAGGAGGCGCCGGAATGTGGTCAGGGACTGGGCAGTCCTGACATCTGTAGGAAGGTCATTCCACCACTGCGGAGCAAGGGTGGAGAAGGAGCGGGCTTTGGAGGCAGGGGAGCGTAGCGGTGGTAGAGCTAGTCTTCTAGTGCAGGCGGAGTGGAGAGGTCGAGTGGGGGTGTAGGGAGAGATGAGGGTCTGGAGGTAGCTGGGTGCAGACTGGTCAAGGCATCTGTAGGCTAGTACAAGAGTCTTGAACTGGATGCGAGCGGTGATCGGGAGCAAAGTGCCCACCCCTTGGTATTTATTTATGTATGTTTTCATTTGTTGTTGTTGTTATTATTATTATTATTATTATTATTATTATTATTATTGTATTTGTAGGCGGGCGGACGAAGCCGTCCATTCTAATCATTATTGTGTTTATGTGCGGGCGGTCGAGCACCGTCCGTCTTTTATTATTTGCTGTTTGAGACCGGCGAGAGAGCCGGTCTTGTAATATGTAGTCGTGGGTATGGGGTTAAAACCCCTTCCCTAGAACTCTCGTGGGAATGTGGCTGGAGCCTTAAAAAGGTAATTTATTAATAGGTGATTAAGGCTCCAGCCACGAATATAAAAGACCCACTCGGCTCAGAAGGTGGAGAGTGTCAGAGGCGAGACGTGATTTGTGAAGTAAGAGAAAAACAATCGCTATATACCGATATACTTGTTTTTCGTTATTGTTTGTTTATTTGTTTGGTCAACATGCCCTTTTGTTTTGTGGAAGTGGTTTTGTTTTGTTTAAACTGTTTCTTTATTATTTTAATAAAACACTGAGCACAGCCATAGCGCTTCAGTTTCAGCTCATACTTTGTTTTTGACTGCTGCTTCCTGAACCTGACGTCACCACTCACATGTCACACAAAGCCACCTGTGACACTCTCCCATTGGTTAAATTTACTCTTCAGCCGAGGCAGAGAATACCTTCAACTGTTTATGTCCCACCTCCGCTCACTTATGATTGGACTGCCACGGAGAAAATGCAGATCTTCTGTTGGTTGATGTTATTCTATATATATAAAATTCAAAAATATACTGTATATGTATATATTTATATAATATAGCAAAGAGCACATTAGTTAAATTAGTTGTCACAACATTAACATGTTATTGGCAATTGTTGAATTCTTATTTTAGGACATCTGGTACTACTTTAGGTTAAAGGAAGCTCTCAGTTTCTAAACCTTTTGTCAGGTTATCAATTTGCACTTGCACTTACACAGCACTGTCTTCAAGCATGTTCATCAATAGGAGAAGAAGGTGGTTGAGTAATGACAGGAAGGAAGCCATTTAAGGGGGTGGGGACAAATTCTCCCTCCAGGTGAAATTCCCAAACATGTGCAACACTGAAAGCATAGCTTGCAAACTTAGATTTATTTAACCTGGTGTAGTACCTAAACAAAAGATTCTACCTCGAGCGCGCTGAGGTAGTCATCCCAGCTGGCTGGGATGTGTGGTATACTGGCAATGGTGACATTGGCTCCTCACTCTTCTGCTCTGGAGCTGGCACCGGCTTCTTTGCTCGTCTTCGGGGACGGCCACTCCTCCCCTTTTTACCAGGGCAGGTGGCTCCTTTGCTCCCTGAAAGGGGCAGCACCTTGTCTAGTGCCCAGGCTCTGCACAGGCGAGGTACCAACCTTGGTCCTCGAGGCAGGAGAGGAAAGTGTCCAGGCCACCATCCCTCAGCACTGGGAAGGAGAGAGGGGCCATCTTTGGAGGTTGCGAGGCCGGTACTTGGCGCACCTACAGGCAGAGCCATTCCTCTGCCATGCTCACCTCACCCCGATAGTAGGCCTCCATCCAGAGGGGGTCTTCGTATGGGCACACGTCCCACAAGCTCCGCACCACAGAGCTCTTTCTGCCTGTAACTGGCGATGCTATTGCACCATGCTTTTTTATGATCTTTTTTTCCCTTTTTTAAATTTTTTTATAATAAAATTTATAATAAAAAAACCCTAACCTTCACCACGAACACCGACATTAATTCTCGATTCTAATTCTAAACTAACACCCGTGAACACCTATTTTATACACCTGTGGCTGGATCATAATCATGTATTCAATTGTCGGCGCCAGGCACATTCCCACGTGTTTTGACAGGTTGAAATTTCCGCCCTGCCACAATAATGAATAGAAATGCACAACCTGTAAGAGTTATGGAAGATACCAGAGTTTCTATTCATGCAGTATGGAAATTATAAGCCTTTACTGATTTCCGTGGCACATTTGCGTGGTAATTTTGCATTTCCTCATGTTCTTTCCATGATTTTAATATGTTTTTACCACGCTTTACCATACGTACCTGTGTTTACTGTACCTTATATTATATTTTGTTTTTGTTTGTTTGCTGTTCAGATCCGTCACTGTTTAACTCTGCTGTTGATTTTATTCCATGAAGGCTCCTCAGCCTGGGATATTGAAGTTGACTGGCCTAAAAGAAGGGTCCTACCACTTCCAGCTGACAGTCACAGACACTGCGGGTCAGAAGAGCTCAGACAACGTTACAGTCACTGTTCTCCAATCAGATCACAAAGCACCAGGTACAACACCTAGATGTGTCTCAGAGAAATTATGTTTTTGTCAGTCAGCTCCTCCTTCATCTCCTTCTCTGTCTATTGCTTTGGTGTTACATTTTACCAACTTGTTCAAGGTTCGTTTGTCAATAAATCATGAAGTTGAAAAAAAATGTAATGTGAGGACTATGTGTTGTATTTTAATGCTCTAGTCAGTGGCCAGTCTGAATACTGCCACTGTTTAATATTATAGTAATCCAGCTGGGGATTTTCTTACATGGGTGATTTGTATTCAAAACTGACACTGCTTAGATAATTTAGACCCCTATGTGCTCTATATATAGCTATCAATGGTCAGGATGGGAGTTCTACAGTTTATTTATTATCAGTATTACTTACCGTATAGGAGTGAGGGCTGTGCTACTGCACCAAGGAGTACCTCAGCACCATACTCATGACAAAACAGAGCTCAACATCCATTATTTGTACTTGCAATGACAATTATATATTCTTCCAAAGCATTAGACTAAAAAATAATTAACAAATAGATAAGGTGTTTGCTGCAGAATTGCACATTACAATGGAAAATAGGTCAAAATATATATGGAATTGGGTCTGATTCCTATGAGCATGCAGCTGAAAACAGTACAACTGGACTGTTATTAAACAAGTACTTGCTTTTAATTGTATTTCCTGTATATCTGCATTTGGACTAGGAAGTGGATTAAAGCTGAACTGTATTGTTGTATTACAGCAATCTAGCTAAAGTATGTGATAACAGCACAGAGCGAAGGCTAATGCTTTCTTCTTGACCTTTCCTATTACACAAATACAGAATAATGACTTGTTTATCAGCATACAGCGAAGTACCCTGCTGATCAAGCTGTTATTTAACCCAAGCTGTGCACTATATTTCATGCTTAAATGTCCAGAGGAAAACATAGTATTGAAACAGAAATGCTGTATATGTTGATTTTGTATTTCAAAATCATTGCAGGTTAGTACGCTGCTCAGTTTAAAATGAGGTCAAGTTTTGCAACATGATTAGAGGGAGCATGTAATGATGGTAGCACAATTATTACTGAAACAAATCCACTTCATCATGTTCTTTTTTTATTTAGACATTTTATTTAGGTTTACAACAAACTTCTAAGTGTCGTGCCAGTGTGTGCCATTTTATGGTAGTTAAGGAGTAGCTATGCTAATATTTTGAATGTCACATGTACACTGTACGATTCTTAATTCCAGATTAGTCCAGGAAAGGATATAACTAATATATTTATTATAAGAGAAATACTTTTGTATTAAAATACTTTTCAACAGTGGGATTCAATGTAATGATCTTAGAAATCGCATGTAAAGGTTTTATTGATTGAGCTATACAGAGTTTGGCTTGCTGTTGAGATTTCAGTAGTTTTGTCAGTGACAGTCTGGAGCTGTGTATATACATCGACTAATGTATTTTTATTTGTGTTTGTAAATAAATGTATAAACAGATTTGAGCACAGTCTGTTGTGAAATGACTGAATGTGCTTTCATGACAATCGTGACAATGCACTCATACAGCTCGTCCACTTTTTTTTTTTTTTAAGCAGTTTCATTAGTCCTTGTGCTATTGCTGTTATGTGATATGCATTTCTTAATTCAAGATTTGCAACACGATTACAGAAGATCATTCAGTGTATTTTTGTCTCACTAAGATGATGATTCTTCAATTTGTCCCTGGAATTTGGCGCATATTTAGACAAACAGTACGATAGAAAAATAATGTTCCACTCTGGGTGCCAAACATTATTGTAAAGAAAGCCAGTGTTACACTACTGTAGTGACGCCCATAGAGCAGAAAACAAAACAAACTTTCAAAAAGCCAGACAAATTGCTAAAATATAGAAGTACCATCCTGACCTTATCCTTGGAAAAATTATTAAAATCTAAAACCAATAAATGTTAGTACAGCATGAAGGTCACGAGCCAGATAGGAACAAATCTCTATCCCTCCTGAAAGAGAGGCGAACACCATTAGCATTCAGAGACACAATGTATTTAATTCAATCAAATGTAATTGTCTTGTCGTGCTTTGTCTGTGGTTTCCTTATTCCTGGAATAGTGGACAGGTATTGCTTGCTTCTTGAGAGACACATTGACAGCATAGTGTGTAAACCTTTAGTCCCTCTTGTCCCAGAGTAGGTCATTACTGGACAGTGGTACTTGAGCATTTTTCCCTGCTGGCTATAATAACGAGTATTTCTGTCCCCCAGTCTGTCCAGGGCTCTGCTCCCGCTACCAGTTCATGTGTGATGATGGCTGCTGTGTGGATATCACCTTTGCATGCGATGGAAAAAAGCAGTGTCTCGACGGGTCAGACGAAGCCTTCTGCCAAAGCAGTGAGCTCAAATACTGTGTGATGTTCATAGTATGTTTCAATTTGTTTGCTCAGGATGTATTCAAAGTCCTTGGGCCTAATAAATTCATACTTTGCCTTAGATTATATTTTAAATGAAAAACTTTTTTTTTAAGGTGTTCATGACACCTATGTCTTTTAGATTAAACCGTTATAAAGTATAAAATTAGTGGTAGGCTATATTGAACATTAATGGTTAGAAATAATTGTTTACTCACTGCTGCTTAGTAAGGATTATTGTCTTCACTTCCCTCAGTTGAAGGGACTAAAGGAAGCCGCAAGTATGTTACCCACTCCTCCGAGAGGGTCAACCAGATGAAGACTATGATCCTGACAGAGGGGAGTGAATACAGGACCACTGCCGAAGACCCAAGGAAGACAACAATGGAAAAACTGCAACCATCCTTACATACATACAACAGGGAAGAAGCCAATCCCCCATTAACTCAGGGAAAGACTACACAAAGCAACAAACATGTTACAGGTACTTGTGTACAGAGTCTATACTGTATAGATGCTTATGTAACCATTATGTATGCACATCAATAAGAAAGGCTATTGAGAATTATAAAATGTACACTTTTTTTTTTTTGCTTGTGAATTTAGTGCACACAAAATGCAACATTGTTCACAGAACATGGGAAAAATACATCTGGCCCTCTAATTTGTGTCAGATGGGCATTTACATTTAGATCCAGTTTTTAAACAGCGTTTCTGTTCTCAGAGTACTGTCTGGCGCCCCCTGCTGCTGGCCCTTGCAAAGGTATCTTTCCTCGCTGGTTCTTTGATGCTTCCACAGGGACTTGCAAGCACTTCATCTATGGTGGCTGCAAAGGCAATGGAAACAACTTCCTACAGGAAGCAGACTGCGTCAATGAATGTGTAAAGAAACAAGGTACAGAAGTCTTTTTGTTTTCTTTATTTCATTGTGGGTCTTACAAGTTACAAGGGTTAGCCCAACAAAACTAACGGTGTTATGCTGATGGCATCTCTCACATTTATTCTGTAAATCTTCCTGTTGAAAGTTAGTCTCAGTCACGATGGGCAAGAAAGCAGACAGACTTTGATAGAGGTTGGATAATAGAGGCTTGGTTGGTCGGGAGAACCCCCCTATTAAATGTGTATGCTAAGTAGTAGCTAAGTGTCTACTATTTACATAGTGAGGGCTCGGCTACTGGTAGGATTATAAACCTGTTGAGGGAAAGCAAACTACATCCCCTGCATGTTTTACCACCATTGTGTACAGGGGTGTGCAAGTTTTGCCATTATACTTTTCCCGTCGGACAAGTAGTTTTTATTTATTTATTTTTCCTATGTTCGTTCTGTTGCTAGAAAGACACTCTGAGTATGTTTATAGAGAGCCGCGCAAGTTTCTGAAAATTGAATTGCTGAAGTGTTTCTGTCCCACCTATGACTTCTGATTGGCTAGCTGTGGAAGAAGCTGATCTTCTGTTGGTTACAAAGAAACCCAGAAATGGCTGCCTGAAAGCTTCTGGCAACATACAGACTAATTACCAGTATTTATGTTTGTAAATTAGCAAATAAATGATGCTGCTTTCTTAAAGGGGAACTGTACTCAAAATAACAAGGCTCTCAAAATGCTCTGTATACATAACAAATGCGTCTCGCTGCGCCAATTTTGTTAAAAAGTCAATCGTTTGGCCAGTATTTCAATTTTTTTGTCAGCTTTCTGGGTCAGCTGGAAATGCAGGCCGCCACCATATTGGAACCTTTCTGGCGCTGCTGTTACGTCATATCGTTGACAGTCACCCACACTAGTGAACGACGTCCGGGTGAATTATGTCAGAATGCAAAGCGTTCGGGTGCAAAAATAACAAAAGGAAAAACGTCACCCAGGTCAACCCTGCTTTATCAAAAGCAGTGTGAAATCGCGTAGCCGACCCGCATGACACCGGGTCCTGACCCGAGTACAGCATGCCAGTGTGAAAGGGGCTTTAGTATGTTACTTAAATTTACTAGCAAATGTGTTCCAAACTGCACTGAAAGGAACATTTCCTTAAAGTATGTTATAAATTTGTTGAGGTGAGGTGGGGTCACAGGGAACCTTTTGTGTATTCAAGAATTTAGAGAACCTGTCAAGCTCTACAAGGCTAGATCTGCATCTGTTAATCACTAAGTGATTGATTGTGTTCACTGTTAAATCAAACCAACATCCTACAAGCTATATTCTACTTTATTGTGTGTGTTTTGTGCAATGGGGAGGGGGCAAGTAGATTTTTAAGGCCAAATAGATTTTTCTAGCATTTTATCCCTTGGACAACAAGTTTTTTTCAAAGATTGCACACCCCTGATGTACTTAAGGGGCAGTACTTTCAGATGGTATTTGGATATACTCTTTTGTTAGACTAGAACTCTTCTAAGGCTTACACCTTTAAACATGTAAATCCTTTAGTTTAGTTTACTACGAATGGACGTTTAGAAAATCCATAAACTATAAACTTGCTAAGCAGCTGACAAGTCTATCCCTCCCCCCCCCCCCCCTCCCCCCCAGGTGGAGCCCATTTTAAAATTATTATTTTGTCGTGTCAATTTTTTATTTTAAATTTGCTTGTGTAAATTATCTGTAGACCTGCAGAGTATAAATTAACATCATGCTTTATGTTAATTAGCCATAAGACAAAACTAATAAACACATGTGTGCAAATACCTTTTCCTTATGTATCTAATTTATTTTTACTCCTTAACTGACAAGTGGATTATGTACTACTTAGTACTTCAGTAAATGTGAAATAATGCGTAATGCCCGATTGCAAGGTACTGAGTATTTTGGTAGTATTTTTTTTCTTGAAAAGGCCCCGCCCATCGTTTAAATAGTGCCATTTAGTTCACTGCAGGTAGTTTACATGTTTACAAAATGTTTTAAATGTGGCAGCCTTAGAATCTTTGACTTTGTAGACCCTTAAAATGGGAACAACATATAGTGTGCAGAACATGTTACAGTTGTCTTGTTCATCCTTGATCCTAATAACAACTTACCCTCATGTGGCTGAATATTGTTATTTTCCTCCATGTCATTACTCTTGTTTATTCATGAGTGATGCAGACATGAGTCATGGTTATGTAAGCCCTGTTAATAAACTTAATACACTGTACCGATGTCTATTTTTTTAATTCTTAGACAAAGACCCACCACACAATTCTACTGATCCTCCCTCCAGCTTAAACAATGAGCCTGGTAAGTTCTGTCAAATCTTATCAAAAATGAAAATCAAACACATACCGCTTGTTAAAGGGTGAATTAAAAAAAAACACTTATCAACCTAGCCATTATAATATCCCTTTTTGATGATACGTTTAATTCACAGTACCGGGATTCAGCATTGCAGAAATTCATGAATAAGAATGTTATTTTGGGCCAAGTAGGTAACCAGTCAGGGCTGTTTGTTTCTTTGACATGTATCTTTTTTTCTGTTGTTTTTAAAGCTGATGCTCCACAAGAGAAAGATTCAGTGGATAAAGGTGAAGCTGGAGGTGGACACCCAGTCCCAGAGTCAGGTGAGACAATATGTGGACATGCATTACCAGAGAATTTATATTCTGTTACAAAACATACTGCATTTGTTATGCTGGCTGAATTTTCATTTTAACACATGGTGTCTGGGACTGCACTAGATTCAAGAAGGTTCTCCGTTTGCTTGCCTTGGCTTCCAGAAAGTCTGTCCCTGCAGTGTCTTCCAGGTCAAAGCATCTTACTGGCTGGAGAGCATGTCAATCATTAGGGGGAAGCAGCTGGTTGGTTACCGACAGCAAAATTAGCCTTGAAGGTGTGGGAACAATTTCACTCTCCAGGTGAAATGACCCAGGAAGTGCAAGATAATCTGGAAGCATCTCTTGCAAATAGATTTCTTGAACTTATTGTAGTACTGGATATCATGTTTTAAAATGAAAATAATGTACATGTTTGATAAAACATTAGTTTTTTCACAAACTGCACTGAGAGCTACAGTGTATAGTTAACGGATGTGCATAGCGGGGAATATCTGTGGAAATATTTTGTTAGCTACACTCACTTTGAGGTTCAACACCGGCTTCCTGTTTTCCTCAGTCTCAACCTATGTGTGACATATTTAGAGATAAACCAAAAAACATTCAAGCCGTAAGTGAAGAACTTACTAACCTAAACAGAACAGAACTTAAATATACATACAACATACACTGTGCAGTGTCACTAGCCTTTTATATACGGTAATGGATGTTTGTGTGGTAATGGAATGTCTATTAATGTGCTTTTTCTATTGGAACCAGTTTGATAGTGGAGACATTAATCTTTTCCGAAGAAGGAATCTGAAATGTGTTTATTTACTATTCTGTGTTCAGTGACTGATACTGCAGAATGTCCGATGGGACACAGCTGGCGTTGTTTATTCGCTCCGTTTTCCCCTGAAGGCATGTCTAAGAGTGGTTTCTTGGAATATCATTTCACCAGGTGCTGTACTGCCTCTTGCTCTGGGCCTGGCCATTACCGCCCTGCTCCTGCTAATGGTCGTCTGCCGCTTACGCCTTGTGAGAAAGAAGCTGAAGAAAGTGCAACCTATAACATCGGAGGAGTCAGACTACCTCATCAATGGCATGTACTTGTAGCTGCAAACACAGAGGTTCCGGCGGAATTGGAAGGACCCAAAAACAACTTTGTTTAGCTTGAGCCAACAATATGTATATTATACTGTACAGCAGAGTGGGTATATTCTTGTGTTTGAGGCTTAGTGAACATGTGAAGAAGCACCCAGAATTATGTAGTTTTTCATAAAATAAAATGGAACCCTACAAAAAGAAACAGTTTAAACAACCCTTGACCATTTTTGAGATTTGTCCATATAACCAATAAAAGGTCATCTGCATAGCCTCCTGCCTCTTGTGCACCACCTTATGTACAGATTAATGAGAGAATGCATCAGTTAGTTGTTTGAAAGGGACCAGTATGCAGTGGAGGTGTAGGATATAATTCCAGAAGTATATGGGTTAAACGCTCTGTGTCATATCACTCCCTATTGGTTTAACTAGTTAATAGCCACCTACCAGCACAGTCAGTGTTGTTTAGACTAAAGCCCAAGGAAAATATATAAGAAAATCCTAGTGTTTAATGGAGATCTGAAATTAGGTTTACAACAATGAAGTCAAATTTTCCTTAAAATTAAAATTTATTTAAAATGGCAGTGCATTTTTTAAAAAAAAACTACAGCTATAAATAATAATTTTAAAAAAGCAATCAAAATAAACTATTGATGTATATATGTATTATTAAGGCACCTTATATATGTATCTTAATAGGTCAGCAACCAACTGCTGTTTACTATGGCAAGTATGGACATGTCCTACCTGTTCCCATAGCCCCAGTTCAGATTTTTAGAATGGGTTTGTTCTGTATTGTTAATGTTGTGATAATCCAGTAACATTCTAATTACTGTTTTTACTCATTGCTGGTTATTTAGCAGATGTCATACTATGCTCAGTGACTCCCTGTAAAACTTGAGTAGGTATTAGCTTACTAGTGCTCTACACAAAGCCTTTGTTTGTGTTTATGGTGTGGCCATTTCTTTTTTTTTTATTTGTTCAACTTACAAACCAATATTAAATAAATCCAAAGCACTGAATTCAATGATATAGTCAGTTTTCTCCTCCCTGCTACATGGGTTCCAAAATGGAAGCTAAGAATTCGGATATGGCTGGTACAAAACACTTGTGCTACTGTAAAGCCTTCTATTTACCACATATTCTTAAAGTCTTAACCTAACCAGAAAACCTGCTCTGCAGTTTAACATCTTTTAGAAAAGCTTAGGAATGTACTACACTCAGCAGTCAGGCAGAAATATATGTGCTAATTTAATCTGATCCAGAAGATGGTGCTATTGTGTAACAATGTATATTTATTGCATGTAAGTGATGTACTATTTGGTGCATACCAGTGTGACATTGTAAAAATATGGTGTTTTAATTGAAGGTACAGGGAACTGTATGCTTTAACAACTTTCATTTTCAGGAAGATCAACCCACAGCAATCATTGTGTTTATCCTCTAGCAATAGAAAACAAATACAAAATATAGTCAACTCTCATTAATACGAATTGCAAGGGACCAGCGAAAAAGGTCTTTTCACTGATCAGTAATTCTTATTATCAGGAGTTTTTATTGAAGTTACATTGAAATCAAATTTCAATTACAGTACAATGAAAAGTATTATAAATGTAAAAGTACTGTGCATTTTATTGAAAATACGGTTCTAAGTGAAAGTGTAAGTGAAAAAGTATACATTTGCAACTTGATATCTGCATGTCCCATTCTAATCACAGGCATTTTGAAACCACAAAAGCAAGGGATCCTCAACATCAGGGTATTCAGCAAATCTGAAATGCTGTCAACTTGCATCCACAATTTTGCTGTTCATAGGCCTGTATTACTGTATCCCAGTTTTTCAGAATGGTTGAGGAAGTGTTTGCGGGAACGTTGAAATCTGCAGCAACATCTTTCCTTTTTTGTACGGTGGTGCAATTCAACACCTCCACTTTTGTCTGCAAGGATAATCCACATTTTTAGCACTGGTCACTCATTTCTGTGCTTCATAGAAATGGAATTGATGTGCAAGCACTATGGCAACTCAAAATGCATCATAGGATCAGTAGTACCAAAATAGCACTAAAATAGAGTATATTATTATTTGTTTATTTAGCAGATGCCTTTATCCAAGGCGACTTACAGAGACTAGGGTGTATAAACTATGCATCAGCTGCAGAGTCACTTACAACTACGTCTCACCTGAAAGACGGAGCACAAGGAGGTTAAGTGACTTGCTCAAGGTCACACAATGAGTCAGTGGCTGAGGTGGGATTTGAACCGGGGACCTCCTGGTTATAAGCCCATTTCTTTAACCACTGGACCGCACAGCCTCCTGGTGCAACTTAAAACATTTCCCATATTACACACATTGAACTAGGGCAATTTGTAATTTACAATAAGCAACTGCTAAATTTGTTCGGGACCATATAGAAAATTCATAGTATCAGGAAATTTGTTTAATCCAAGTTTGTCTTAATGAGCATTGACTGTGTATATGAAACACATTTGGGGAATTAATTCTGAGACTATATTTTCATCATTCCTCTTCCATTGCAATCATATCTGTAATGATTTTCTGAGCCAAATGTAATACTCTAGAGACCAAACAAGCGGTAAAACAAAAAGTGGAAATCAAGATGATCGTTCAGTCTCGTATCTAAACTCTCCCAGGGTTTGTAGGCTTGAAGGGTGCAGAAGCCTTGGTACACAAGACAGTGGACAGTATACTGTCAAAGCGCCATATTGCCAATTGACTTCCAGGTACTCGCTCGCATCCAGGTCCACTAGGATTGGACGTTTACCAGCTGAGATCCAATAACTAGAGCACTGCATAAACAATTGACTGGACGTTTCGCCCCCCAATTTGTCAAATAATGTTATTTTCAGAATTGTGATTGAAATGATTGTTAAACAACATAAAGCTTTTTAAGTGTTGCATGTTGACCATCTCTGAACTGTATGCCCCTATATATACAAACCTAAAATCAAGTGAGCTTTCAGATAAAGTTGGTAGTACATGTGACAAAACATGGTAGACTGCCAAGTTAAAAGAAGCTGCAGGCAGCCAACAGTTAAAACGCAAGGCAAAAATTGTGGGGGGGGGGGGCTCTTGAACATGCAGTTACTACTGCGTTTGATGAATCATTATTTTTACATTATTAGGTATCCTTGTTCTGGGATCTCCTGCAGCATTCATAGAAAAAAGAAAAAAAAACTCTAGGGATTTATTCTGTCATTATTCTAACAAACCTGCCAAAATAAAAACAAAATAAGAGTTATACACTCTTTCACTTTGGTACGAATACAAAATGAGAAATACTGTGGTACTCAAAGTCTATTTGAAACTGTGGCAGGTACTTTCATACATCACATAAGGGTCAAGATCTTTGTCGTACCTTTTGGTTGCGTAGGGCATGACAAAGGTCTGTCTAACACACCGAAGACAATTATTAGCAGATGTGTTTCACCTCCTTGCAATACAAATTTTCATAATTCCTCTTCCATTGCAATCATATTAAAAAAAAAAAACATTATATATATATATATATATACAGTACTGTGCAAAAGTTTTAGGCAGGTGTGAAAAAATGCTGTAAAGTAAGAATGCTTTCAAAAATAGACATGTTAATAGTTTATATTTATCAATTAACAAAATGCAAAGTGAGTGAACAGAAGAAAAATCTACATCAAATCAATATTTGGTGTGACCACCCTTTGCCTTCAAAACAGCATCAATTCTTCTAGGTACACTTGCAGTTTTTGAAGGAACTCGGCAGGTAGGTTGGCCCAAACATCTTGGAGAACTAACCACAGTTCTTCAGTGGATTTAGGCAGCCTCAGTTGCTTCTCTCTCTTCATGTAATCCCAGACAGACTCGATGATGTTGAGATCAGGGCTCTGTGGGGGCCATACCATCACTTCCAGGACTCCTTGTTCTTCTTTACGCTGAAGATAGTTCTTAATGACTTTCGCTGTATGTTTGGGGTCGTTGTCATGCTGCAGAATAAATTTGGGGCCAATCAGATGCATCCCTGATGGTATTGCATGATGGATAAGTATCTGCCCGACTTCTCAACATTGAGCAGACCATTAATTCTGACGAAATCCCCAACTCCATTTGCAGAAATGCAGCCCCAAACTTGCAAGGAACCTCCGCCATGCTTCACTGTTGCCTGCAGACACTCATTCGTGTATCGCTCTCCAGCCCTTCGGGCGAACAAACTGCCTTCGCTACAGCCAAATATTTCAAATTTTGACTCATCAGTCCAGAGCACCTGCTGCCATTTTTCTGCACCCCAGTTCCTGTGTTTTCGTGCATAGTTGAGTCGCTTGGCCTTGTTTCCACGTCGGAGGTATGGCTTTTTGGCCGCAAGTCTTCCATGAAGGCCATTTCTGACCAGACTTCTCCGGAAAGTAGATGGATGTACCAGGGTCCCACTGTTTTCTGCCAATTCTGAGCTGATGGCACTGCTGAACATCTTCCGATTGCGAAGGGAAGTAAGCATGATGTGTCTTTCATCTGCTGCAGTAAGTTTCCTTGGCCGACCACTGCGTCTATGGTCCTCAACGTTGCCCGTTTCTTTGTGCTTCTTCAAAAGAGCTTGGACAGCACATCTGGAAACCCCTGTCTGCCCTGAAATTTCTGCCTGGGAGAGACCTTGCTGATGCAGTATAACTACCTTGTGTCTTGTTGCTGTGCTTTGTCTTGCCATGGTGTATGACTTTTGACAGTAAACTGTCTTCAGCAACCTCACTTTGTTAGCTGAGTTTGGCTGTTCCTCACCCAGTTTTATTCCTCCTTGTGACAGAGATCGAATGATTTTTGGTGTTAGATCTCCCTCTCGACCTGTGAGGGCACGGTGCAAGAGGATCAGAGTACCCTTAATTAAATGGCACGACAATCTATTCCGTAGGGTAGGTGGAAGTCGGTCATTTAGGAGAGGAACGGAGCTACGGTATCCAAACTCCACGACCCCGACGGTAAACGGTGTGGCATCCGAGGATTGGAGGAGCGGATACGCTCGTTAACTTAGGGGTCATGAGCGAGGATATAAATAGGGGGGTAGCGTACGTGATCTGTTCCTTTGCATATGGTTGAATCAAACAACCTAGAAGGAGCCCGTTTTTGTGTCCTAAAGAACCGTGAGTGTTTTGCGTGTCTGTGTATTAACACTGTGTGTCTTGTGTGTCGTTTTGTCACTAAAGAATACTGAGCACGATCCGGAGCTGCAGCCGCAGGCCAGCGAAAAACCCGTACCTCACCACTCAACTCACCACTAGCACTAAAATCACGCACTGTCTTGTGTTTTGTGTTTTGTGAGGGTGAAGGAACTGGACTTAGGGTTACGGGTCAAACCTGTGGGATTATAAATCAGAAGTGATACACGCCGCTGTACCACTTCCAACACTATTATTTTTTGCAGGTTTGCCTCAAGGCTCTGGACATTTAATAAATTGAATAAACACCCTTGCACCTGTACAACGTTGTCTGTGTGATTAATCCGCTCTGCATTGCTCTCACCTGCACGTATTCACCACTTTGCCACACTCCTACACAGCTGTTTCTGTTTCAGTTAATGATTGTGTTTCAACCTACATATTGAATTGATGATCATTAGCACCCGTTTGGTATAATTGTTTAATCATACACCTGACTATATGCCTACAAAATCCCTGACTTTGTGCAAGTGTACCTAGAAGAATTGATGCTGTTTTGAAGGCAAAGGGTGGTCACACCAAATATGGATTTGATTTAGATTTTTCTTCTGTTCACTCACTTTGCATTTAGTTAATTGATAAATATAATCTATTAACATGTCTATTTTTGAAAGCATTCTTACTTTACAGCATTTTTTCACACCTGCCTAAAACTTTTGCACAGTACTGTATGTGTAATATATATATATATATATATATATATATATATATATATATATATACACACACACACACACACAGTGCCTTGCAAAAGTATTCAGACCCCTGACCAATTCTCTCATATTACTGAATTACAAATGGTACATTGAAATTTCGTTCTGTTTGATATTTTGTTTTAAAACACTGAAACTCAAAATCAATTATTGTAAGGTGACATTGGTTTTATGTTGGGAAATATTTTTAAGAAAAATAAAAAACTGAAATATCTTGCTTGCATAAGTATTCAACCCCCACACATTAATATTTGGCAGAGCCACCTTTCGCTGCAATAACAGCTTTAAGTCTTTTGGGGTAAGTATGTACCAGCTTTGCACACAGTGTCGGAGTGATTTTGGCCCATTCTTCTTGGCAGATTTGCTCCAGGTTGTTCAGGTTGGTTGGACGACGCTTGTGGACCGCAATTTTCAAATAGTGCCACAGATTCTCAATGGGATTGAGATCAGGACTTTGACTGGGCCACTGTAGGACATTCACCTTTTTGTTCATGAGCCACTCCAATGTTGCTTTGGCCTTGTGCTTGGGATCATTGTCCTGTTGAAAGGTGAATTTCCTCCCAAGCTTCAGTTTTTTAGCGGACTGAAGCAGGTTCTCTTGCAGTATTTCCATGTATTTTGCTCCATCCATTCTTCCTTCAATTTTAACAAGATGCCCAGTCCCTGCTGATGAGAAGCATCCCCACAGCATGATGCTGCCACCACCATACTTCACTGTAGGGATGGTGTGTCTTGAGGCATGGGCAGTGTTAGGTTTGCGCCACACATAGTGCTTTGAGTTTTGGCCAAAAAGCTCTATCTTGGTCTCATCTGACCACAAAACCTTTTCCCACATCGCAGCTGGGTCACTCTCATGCTTTCTGGCTAACTTCAACTTCTTCCTTGCCACCCTCCCATACAGGCCAGTGTTATGCAGAGCTCTTGATATGGTTGACTGGTGCACCATTACTCCACTCCCAGCCACTGAACTCTGTAGCTCCTTCAAAGTGATTGTTGGCCTCTCTGTGGCTTCTCTCACAAGTCTCCCTCCTTCTTGTTTGAGCGCTGAGTTTTGAGGGACAGCCTTTTCTTGGCAGTGCCTGGGTGGTGTGATGCAGCTTCCACTTCCTGATTATTGATCCAACTGTGCTCACTGGATATTATTTTGTATCCTTTCCCTAATCTATGCATTTGTATTACTTTATCTCTAACTTCTGTAGAATGCTCTTTGCTCATTTTCCTTCAGATTCACAGCCTGACCAATGATCCTTCAACAGTGGGGTTTTTATCCAGAAAATGTGACAGCAACTTTAATGGTTCACAGGTAGAGGCCAATGGTAAGGTAATTGTGTCCTCGTTAGGGCAATTTCTTTCATCGGTGTAAACTGGGAGCATCCACAGCACGGATTGAATACTTATGCAAGCAAGATATTTCAGTTTTTTCTTAAAAATACTTCCCAACATAAAACCAATGTCACCTTACAATAATTGATTCTGAGTTTCAGTGTTTTAAAATAAAATATCAAACAGAACGAGAGTTCAATGTACCATTTGTAATTCAGTAATATGAGAGAATTGGTCAGGGGTCTGAATACTTTTGCAAGGCACTGTATATATATATATATATATATATATATATATATATATATATATATATATATATATATATATATATATATATATATATATATACACACACACACACTGTAAAGTGACTGTCAAGAAAGTCTTCCACTTCCACAGAGGCTTCCTAACATTACATTTTCTTGACAACAAATAAAAAGCAGTAGCCATACACCATTTGCTTTGCTTTCAAATTTATTTGGCAAAGCAGCACAGCATTAAACTGCCAGCAACTGATACACAGCATGTTACACTGTAGCAATACACATTATATATATATATATATATATATATATATATATATATATATATATATATATATATATATATATATATAAAATCACAGTGGCAGCAAATTTAATACTGAAAAAAAATATGTCAAATCTGTACAGGAGATATTACAGACAACTATAGCAACATTCCATATACTGTCTGGTATTGCATTTTAAACAAACAGCAAAACATCAGTTACAGAAAGAAAACAATATCAGCTGTTTTATGTTACGTGTTGCTCTGCATGAAAAAAGCTTGAAAGAAATGCAGTAAAAGTTTCTTACTGTTGAGCATAGCAATATAGATGACTGCATACAGAAATCTTATGCATGTAGTGTCATAAGTGGCACATTAGCTATTTATAATAAAGGCTTTACACAGTCACTGCACCAAAACAGTCCAGTTAAAAATATTTGTCCAAATCAATTTAAATGGAAAATCGATGAATGAGAAATTATTATTATTATTATTATTATTATTATTATTATTATTATTATTATTTTAGCCACAACCCCAGAAAAGTGAAATACAATGCTCCATGCCATTTAAAAAAAAAAAAATCCAAAACAAGTTGCAATGCTGTAATTTATAGTTGTTTAGATCTGGAGAAATCCACTGAGTTAACACTATAAAGCAGGACAAGGACACACTGATGGTGCTTCACAGTTCATCCCTGCAAGAAGAAAGATTAAAGGTATGTCAGAGTAAGCCCCACAAATTACACTGTAATACCATAGTCACTGTTACCATGCAGAAACAAGGTCCTACAGCCAACTGGCATCACATGGCACAAGCATTAAAGCACAGCAGCGTTAAAGTTGCCTTCATAGACAATCAATTGCAGCAGCATTTTTGTATTTATTCAACCGTGCAGACCTGCATGCGTGCGTATGTATATTTTTATGTATATATATATATATATATATATATATATATATATATATATATACATACATATACATATACAGACGTGCTCAAATTTGTTGGTACCCTTACAGCTCATTGAAATAATGCTTCATTCCTCCTGAAAAGTGATGAAATTAAAAGCTATTTTATCATGTATACTTGCATGCCTTTGGTATGTCATAGAATAAAGCAAAGAAGCTGTGAAAAGAGATGAATTATTGCTTATTCTACAAAGATATTCTAAAATGGCCTGGACACATTTGTTGGTACCCCTTAGAAAAGATAATAAATAATTGGATTATAGTGATATTTCAAACTAATTCGTTTCTTTAATTAGTATCACACATGTCTCCAATCTTGTAATCAGTCATTCAGCCTATTTAAATGGAGAAAAGTAGTCACTGTGCTGTTTGGTATCATTGTGTGCACCACACTGAACATGGACCAGAGAAAGCAAAGGAGAGAGTTGTCTGAGGAGATCAGAAAGAAAATAATAGACAAGCATGGTAAAGGTAAAGGCTAAATATTAATGGTTTAGTATTCATTTCAAGGTCCTGCTTTTAACTTCTAAAGCTTTAAATGGCCTTGCTCCCCTATATCTAAAAGATTTGCTGACCCCATATGTCCCTAATCGCTCTCTTAAGCCCCTTTCACACAGGCACTCCAACCCAGGTCTCGACCCAGGTTCTGGCTACCCAGGTCACAATCCCACGTAATGTGAAACCATGTACCTGGGTCGTACCCGGGTTGACCTAGGTCACTGCGACCCACCTCAGGATGTGGGTCGCCATGCTTTGACCCGGGTTGAGCAAGACAAAATGCACGACGGCCGTTCGTAAGCCGACGAAATAACAAACAGCCATGCGTGAAGGTTTCACTTCCACAATGAACATTTCTGTTTAGCCACATTTTTGTTGATTGAGACACACATGAGCCAGATTGCAACAGGGATGAAGAAACATTTGCTCTAATCAACATTTGGGCCGACAGTTCAATCCAGAGAAGCTTGGATGGAAGCGTCAGTATCAAGCTGCTCCCGGGGCATTGATACGTGCATTGTGTACTTGTGTCTGTCACCCAGATCAACCCTGCTTTATCAAAAGCAGTGTGAAATCGTGTACCCGACCCGCATGACACCGGGTCCTGACCCGGGTACAGCATGCCAGTGTGAAAGGGGCTTTAGATCACAGGACAAAGTTTTACTTAGTATTCCACGGACACAGATAAAAGGCAGGTGGGAGAGCACTAAAGTTATGGAATGATCTGCCACGACTTGTAAGGGAGGCACACATTTTTATAATTCAGCATTTGTATTTTAAAAAGTAAAACTTTATCAGCCTATTTTTTGCTACTTATTTTTATTTTAATCACTTATTGTTAATTATTGTTTTTTTAAGTAATAATTTAAATGACTTGTTTTACAACTTTACTGTATGTAATTTAAGGGGGTATTTGTATTTTTTCATTTTATCTGTTGTTTTGTATGTTATTCATTTTTGTTATTTTGATCTGTAAAGCGCTTTGAGGCAATCTATCGCAAAAGGAGCTATAGAAGTAATAAAGATTGATTGATTGATTTGTAATGTTATAAAGTTTAAAACCACTCAGAAGTCCACGTTTAAATATCAAAAAAATTATTTTGTCCATGAGAAGAATCCTTAAACAATTTACCACTGCAAGGCAGCCAACACTGCAAATCCAGGATATAAATTAAAAAATAAACAGCATACCCTCAAACACCCATGTTAAGCATTTGACGCAGTTTAGTTTCCTGATCCTTCTTTAATGATATGTACTACGTTTTTGGGGTACCATTTCCCCCAGAAAAATGTTAAACTCAAAAAGTGCAGCCCGTTGCCATGGTATGGACTGGCAAAAAACGATAACAAGCAGCAAATGCAGCTCTTGTAATCCATTATCTGCTCCATTCCACACCATTTCACCTTTTGTCAACTTTCTGCAGAAGAAGAAGAATAATTGGGTAGTAAGTCACTTCCACCTGGACCACTGCTTGTCTTTGTCTGTCAAAGGCACATAGATCACCCCCATGAGAGGCTTCATTTTGGTGCTGCCGTCTTCCAGCTTATCGTACTGTTCTAGCATCTGGTTTCCACCTGGTGGGCCCACTGGGAGGATCAACCTGCCACCAGGCTTCAACTGGTCTAGGAGCTGAGGCAGAGAGAGCAGTATTGAAATATACAGCACCTTCTAGCAACAGATAACCTTATTATTATTATTATTATTATAACAACAATATAAATACACATTTATTTTAGAAACATTTCTGAAAACAATCAGAAAAAAAATGAAAAAGAAAAGCATCGGATTATAAAATACGCTAAAATATCTATTACAAAAGGAATATATGATTGACTATTAATCTTAGTCTGGAATACAATCAATACAGTAGGAATATGTTTTTTGTTTTTAAATCCGCTACTGTTTACCGATCATGTCGGAAGTGAATTATTAGGGTGTTATTGATAAGACAATACACGTTGTATTATTGTACCTTTTATTAGGCAGCATAAATATAAAATCATAATAAAGTTGTCTAAAACTTGAATATAAATAAAAGTGATTCTTCACTGACAGTGAAGAAAACAACCCTAATACAAGTTATGATGGCAAGCTTTATCTATTTTTCTTGATTTATATTACGTTTATATTACGTTTTAGCTGCATACAAAGCTATTTTTTAAGTTTGCCAGTTATGTGCGAGCTATGCGGAACATTCTCAACATGACATACATGAATGAGAGAGACCGGGGTACAACATTACCCCAGAGCATCACGTGGTGTCTCATTTGTTAAAACATCACTTTCCTTTTTTAACACAGTTGTACATCTTATTGTTATTATGAATTAACACAGTGGTACTGACATTAAGTCACTTTGCTCTTAGTAAATACAAGAAAAATAAAATAAACATTATGCACGGTTGCACTTGCACACACTAAGGAAGTGGCAATAAAGAAAAAACCTACACTAATGTACAAGACGGTAGTGAAAATTCATGCACCACTATTATCTATACCAGGGGTGGCCAAACTTCTTGACCCTACGAGCTGCATACCATTCCATTATTTCTGTATTATGCACTTTAAATAAAATATATTCAGTTATGATGCAAAATACAATAACTGACCCAATTTCACCAAAAACACCACATAAAGACACATTTGTGTAAGGATTCTTTTTGACAAGCTCTTCCCTTGCTCTGAATGCTGGAGTTAAAAAAAAAAAAAATTTAAAAAAGAATTTAAAAAAAAGTATGAAATAGCTTTGTGGATGACAAATGCACTGTATTTATTTTGAAAGAGATTACAGTACCTGCTCATGAAGAGACGTAACATATGTAAATATAATATTAATTTTAGACCTGCACTATAACATTTAAACATGCATTCTCTAGTCTAGCGCCAACAATTCAATTTTATAAAAATATTAATTAATCTGAATAAGATTTGGAACGAGCGATATTCCATGCTTGCCATACAAAACTCGCTTAAGTCGTTAAATCAGTTTCTTTAGTAATGAACACGGACAGGAGCATCTGCCTTAAGTCTGATCCAGGAGGACATTCAGATGAAAATGTTTTGTGATTTGTTTCATAATGACGTTTGAGGTTGCTCGCCTTGTACAGACTACAGTGTGTAAGCGATTTGGTTGCAGATGAGACACAGGTTTACCACTGTTTTCAGTGAAAGCAAACTCTTTCTCCTAGTCTGGTTTAAAGCCTCATACGTTCATTTGTTACTCGTGGAAGGTTTGCTCAATGCCATTGTCTCCACGAAGCGAACAAGCACTTGATTAAAAATGATGAAATTTACTTTCAACTGCACATCCGGCTTTCACTAGGTGATTGAAATACGCATGTGCCATCAAGCGGTGTTGAAAGTCAACAAGTGATGAAATATCATTGCAGTGAACATGCAGGCTCAAAGAAACAGGAGAGAGAACGAGATAGAAGAAATAATAAACACGAATGAATACAGAGAACAAAAATAATAAACTTCTTGTGTTTATTTTTACTTTCTCTCTTTTCACTTTTGTTTATTATACCGCACTTGAACTGCCCAAGAGCCATGGTTTGGCCACCTCTTATCTATACCATCAAAGAAACAACTTACTGCTTGCGGCACAGTTGGTGCTGCAGCACCGACATGAATCGCATCATAGGGAGCTTCCTCTGTGTTTCCCATTCGGCCATCACCCACTGAAAAAAAACACAGTCTGTCAAACTAAACACAGTTCGAAATTCCATCAACACTAGTTCAACTGTGTCCTGATTGCCTATGAAGGAGAAGTCAGCTTTCCCCAATGCAATGAAATTCACATAATGTTTTGGTGAAATGTATTCCTACATAAGGAAGTTTATTCTTGACATACTAAACACAGTTCCCTGTGCCGCATTTCCTGCAGTGCACAGGACTCCTACTTAGCAAGCATCTTAGTTACATTATATACCCAGAGTAATTCTCAAGGGAGAATAGCATTCAAGCCAGCCAACTAGAATAACAAAATGTATTAAAGATATACTATATCTTTACATTTCAACACCATTATTGATGTCATAACCCCTCCTCCACCTACTTAGATCCAAAGTCTAATCATCTTAGTAATAACCCAATTGTTGACCAATTGGGTCCTCAATACTGACCAAAAACTAAGGGCAATAACAATATTATACATGAGTGTTCTACTAAAAAAAACTTACCAATCAGTTTTACCCTTCCTGATGTTATCAAACTGGGGTCATCTTTCTTCACATTGTTTACTGAATCATCAACCAGTTCTTTGATATGATCAATTCCTATGACTTTTCCCTCAGGGCCAACCTGTAAACCAGAACACACTGTATGAATATAAATTGTTGCTTTTTTTCTATGGATGCAGCATTCGCACTGCAAAGCATTTACTCCTACCCTCCAGTGTGTAATGCTTTTAAAATTCCACTCTGTTTGCATCTGAATGATTCACGAATTCAAAAACACCCACTAAAATGTAAATCTAACCACACAAACTGGTCCAAGATGAGTGATAATTGCACCGACAGGATGTTACTCCCTACTCAAATCTGTGTAGGTCTCAATCATCTGACATGCCTTTGTAAGAAACAGTTTGTGCATTTAACTGCATTTGAATTTAAAAGTAAAGTTACATGTATGTAACAAACACTAATTATCTACTAACTCCACAGTATTAGGATATTTATTCTGGGTGTCAGGAGAGGTATTCCACAGGTAGGACTTTGAAATACAGCCCAAACATACTTTGCAACCTTTGGGAATGCACTACCCTGTACAGAGAGAATAGATATGGGCTACGGGTGTTGCATGATTTTACATTCAATTACTAAAAAACAGTTGAATGAAAATGTGTTAATACCGCCTTACCATCCGTGCAAAGCAAACAGAAAGAATTCCACTTCCAGATCCAACATCCAGTGCCTTAGCCCCTTCATATAACTGATCGTGGAGAAGCTCCAAAGCATATGCATGCTAGAGAATACACAGAAACGAAACAAACCACTGTGAATGATTTACTGTTCATCTCTTCAAACCGTCTTCAAGTAGAAGTGATACCGCACTGCAAAACACATTTAACATATTGCTGCCAGTTTAAATTTCACTGTATTAAAAACCTGGAAATTCCACCTTCAGGTGTTAAAGATAACTAAGCTTAGGCTCCACTGCAAAGTTGTTGTGTTTTTTTTTTCTAAATGGAATAAAATATAAAATGTTATTTGTTTTTTAAAGTAGAAATAAAAAAGCTCTGGATATTTTTTATAGGACCTACACCAAAAGCCTCAAACCTGTCTCCTTATATGTATGAGTTAAGAGATACAATATTTATTTAATTCTGTTTTTGCTGAAACAAGCAACTTTTATAAACAAATTGGCTTTTTTCACATTTCATTTGCTCCAGTATTTTCCAATGTTTGCAAAAATTCTGAGTTGTTCTGGCTCCACTCAGAATAACTAAAAAAACACCATAAAATAGTACATTAAATGTCACAAAGAATTTAAAGTAACATTTTAATATACTTACTCTTTAATAATTGATGGAATATTATACAATTAGGAAACACATAACACTTTTTTACTAACTAGAACACGTCATTACCTCTTTATATAGATTTAAACATATGGTTTCGCAGCCCCTTTAACTGTGCTGATCTTGGACAATCGTACTGGGTATTTTTTACTAACATTTGGAAATATGTCGTACACATCTCATAAACCCTAACCCTAAGACTGTGGTGAATACATTGAGATTAACAAAAGCCATACTACATTTTTCTTTCATTTAATGTATGCATTTGAGCTTACCATGTGTGGAGCACTGATAGTTGCCTGGTAACCTGTAAAACAAAACAGACAACTGATTTTGCATGGACCAAAAACATACAAGTACATTTGTAAGACAGACAGTCTGTCAATCATTTCGAACAATTTTTTGGGATGAGTTTGTATTGTGGCAGCTAAAATCAGTATGACTATTTCCACAGCACTGATCAAGTTGACTAAGTTATGTTAGTCAGTTATGGTGAATATATACATATATATATATATATTTGATTGATATATATATATATATATATATTTTTTTTTTTTAAATACTTTCTATTTCGCTTGACGGTGTAGGATCCTACAATCAATTGGTATTGTGGTAATAACCATATAAATTGTTTGCGGTTTTAGTACCCTGGATAGCCCAACAGAGTTGGTACTACACCCAGTTTTACAGCTAGAAAGATAGACACCATAAATAAAATGAGGACATTTTCAAAAAAGATATATTGTTTGTTCCAGTTTAACAGTTCTTCGCCACAGTGGTGAGGACATTACACACACATACACACATTTTTCTTAAAAATATTTCCCAACATAAAACCAATGTCATCTTACAATAATTGATTTTGAGTTTCAGTGTTTTAAAATAAAATATCAAACAGAACGAAATTTCAATGTACCATTTGTAATTCAGTAATATGAGAGAATTGGTCAGGGGTCTGAATACTTTTGCAAGGCACTGTATATATATATATATATATATATATATATATATATATATATATATATATATATACACACACACACATATATTATATATATATATATATATATATACATACATATATATGTGTGTGTGTGTGTGTGTGTGTGTGTGTATATATATATATATATGCATAGGCTACCCATCATAGAAGTCTATAACAGTGAAAAGGTTTTGAATCTCAGGCCAGCCACAGATTAAACTTGGTTTCTGCTTGCTTTAATGTCGAACTGTAACTAGGTCCTGGCAGGGAAGATGGTGCTGAACCTTAGGGAGGTTATCAACAGTAATTCAGGTCTTCTGGAACAAGTGCAATTACATACATGCATATTCATACTTACCTAATGACTGAGGGGAATCCATGTATGGGTTACATTTTGAAAAGTGTGCACGGTCTGTGGCCAACATGACTTCAAAAACCTTGTCTGATTTAATAATCCCATTTTCTGAAAACAAAAGAAAAAGAACATGCATTACTATATTACAGTACAGTGGCAATGGTTAAACATATTTCTGGTATAAGTCTTAATACCACTAACATATCAACTTGCTTCCTAATTCAAATATGAATAATTATATTTAATAATATGCAAGTGTAAATGTGCTTGCAGGCTAAAAACCTGAGCCAGTTAGTGATGCTATCCAGTGAATACACCCATTACAGGTTTTGCCACAATATCCATTGTACATCCCACAGGTATTAACAGTGGCTGGTCTAAATACGTAAACAAATCACTACTGTGCGAGAGAATTGTCAGTACTATTAAAAAAAAGTATGTCCACAGCATGCAGAACAGAACAGTATCTCATAAGTGCAGCAGTGTGGAGTAGTGGTTAGGGCTCTGGACTCTTGACCGGAGGGTTGTGGGTTCAGTCCCAGGTGGGGGACACTGCTGCTGTACCCTTGAGCAAGGTACTTTTGATTGCTCCAGTAAAAACCCAACTGTATAAGTGGATAATTGTATGTAAAAATAATGTGATATCTTGTAACAATTGTAAGTCGCCCTGGATAAGGGTGTCTGCTAAGAAATAAATAATAAATAAGTTTCTTCAGATTCAAGAAAGAGTGTCAACACTGTTTAACAGTAGAGCAATGTGACCTTGATTTTTCTCTATGTGGAATAACTTACTGAAGAGTTACTTTTTGATTAAAGTTGGCAAAATAATTAAAGTATGACATACATACAGACAGCTCTACTACACCCCCAGAGATTCTTCCCCCACAGGTCATATTGTTTTCCAGTGCAGGTTACCTGCTCCATTGAGCTGTGTATTCCAAATCCTGTTATCCTGTGATAACAGGACACAGTCCAGAACTGATAAAAGAATCTTGAAGAGACATCATAACTAATACACTAATCACATGCTAAGTCTGGGTAAATACGACACAATGTCAGATAGGCAAGACTCTTCAAACACCCTAATATGACAAAACAAACAATATGAAAAACCGTCTGTTAAACAGGTAAAATGGATTATGAAGCATTGGTTAGCACTCCTTTAAACCCAAAACTTGTGTACTGGATATACCTGGAACAAATAATTAGCTGTTACACTTGAGGTTTTGAGAAACTTGCCAAATAAAAGCTATACAACATATATAAATGAATGACTAAAAAAAGATAAGAAATCTTTTACATACAAAGTTTGTGCTACTGTTAAAAAAATCTACTATAACTGTCAGCTACTGCATGCTTGACAGCACAAAACACAAACTTTCATATGCAGTGAACAAGACATGGCTGTAATACATATATATAGCACACTGATGATTTGGAGCCAAAGCTGGCACGGAGAATCAAGTATGAGTTACAGGCTTCTTACTTTATATAGAGAACATGCTGATCTCTGACGCACTTTGATGTCTTCCAGCCAAAACTGGAGACCCTACTGCTGCAGAGGTTCATTAGGTAATAACGCGATGCAGCATCTGCTTGTTAGAACTCTTTCCAACAAAACTCATCATTTTGTTTGTTAACAAACTGCCAGGGAACTTCTTGCATGGCTTTGCAGCTAACAGAAACAAATATTTTCCTGTAGTTGATTAGTTTAATCAAAGAGGTTCCAGAACCAAATCAATTAAACCTGAGAGCAGGTGGTATGGTTTGAAGAGTGGCAGTGCTGAGTAAGTAGCCTAGCTGTGTGCATTGCAGTGTCTGCTGGCCACATGACAAACATTGGGGTTGTGTTCTGGAACCCTGGTCAGCTTACTGCATGAGTAGCCTATGCGAGTCAAAACACTAAACCGTGCTTTCTGCTGTTTGCAAGAGTAGCTTTTGTATTAACATTTTATTGTAGTGAATAAAAAGCATTCCTGTCATACCAAAATACATAATCGTCTCATCATTTAAAGATGCAGCTATGCCTCTAATAACAAATCCTCAACTTAGTTTCAGTGCATTTTTTGTTTCTAGTTATTACTGCCAATCCAGTGCACCTACTACAGTACTTAGAATAAAGTGTGTACAAATGGTAAAAACGAATTAAGTTAGCTCCTAAATATCAATATTATTAGATGTCTGAAAAACAAAATTAATAATTAAACAAATACATATGTGTTTTCTCACATTGCAGCATATGTTTAATACAAAATTATGGTATTATTCCAAATACAAATAATAATTCGTAAATCTGTTGAAATGGGGCAACAAACAGATCAAATACCGTGAATTAGTGGCTGACTAGTACTCTGACATGAGAATTCAGCTGCCACTGCCAAACTGGAGCCAATCACTTTTGCAAGCTATGTTGCCTTGTGCAGTTAATTGTGACAACCTGACGCTCCCAACAGACCAAGCACATGCTTTTCAAAATACCACTACATTACTGTAACCGCAATATTGTGGTTTCATTGCGTCATAATCGTGGTGCAGGACACTTCTACAGACAAGACGCGTGACTTTGAAATTAATGCATGAAAATAAACGCTAGTACAGTTTTGAGAGCTGACACGCCCCTCATAATCTAAGTATCCACGAAAACGTGAGCTTTGTTTCTTCCAAGTTGGCGGTGAAAGAATAATAAAACGATACTCCATCAATTCTGAACCTACACACTTCACTCACATATATGCTAAAGCTGTGTTACTCGCTTATTTCGGATTCCCCACTCTGTGGAAAAACTTACTGCGGAGGTTGTTCACGAGCTCAGCTTGGCTTGATCCTCCTGATTTCCAGGCCATCGTTAAACAAACTCTGCGGATCAGGTAGAGAGCGGCTGTCAGCGCCGCGCCTGCGCAAACCGCCTTGCCCACAACACTGACAACCTCCAATGCTGTAGCGCCTACGTCACCAGCCTCGCGTGACACAGCACCCCCTGCACTGCGCTGCATCGCGGCGGGGGAGTGCAGACTGCAAAGCCAGACACCCTATTGACAATCACTGCTTGCGGTTTCGAGTAATTTAATGTTCTGGAAACACATACACAATTTGGTGTAAACAATAATAAAAACAACGTCTAGTCAAAAATAAATAAATAAAACCGTCTAGTCTAGTGGTGATACTGAGGGTACTAGCTAAAAGTCATATCCTGCGCAATTTAAAGACAAGGTGGTATGGTCCAAATCGTAGCTCTCCTGATGTCTGTCTGCAGGCGGAGTTGCTTGTGTGGATGTGCAGTGGTGTGGTTGCATTGGAAGGCATGTGATGTGACATAATTACGGGTGGGATTCTAGAACGACACAGAAGCGCCTTCTGTCTTTAAGACATCATAATATTACCAAAGTACTGTTTTTGTTGTTAGCAAGGGACGCATTTGCAATACAGGACAATGTACTATGAGATAATATATTTAGTTATTATAAGGTGTGATGAAAGGGTGGTACAAATGAATTAACCACACAGATATTTTACAATTACACAGATAATTAATGAACGGCTTTTTAACACATTGTTCATAGTTTAGCCTTCTAGACATTGTAGGTAAATCAGGTTGTTTATCCCAAAGACACCAGCTTCACCCATCCTTGAAGTGAAATGTGCTCGCCACAAATGCTGCACGACACCTTCCATGCCAGCTGTGTAATGCTGGCTAGAAATCAACATTTATTTATTTATTTATGTTTTACAGGAGAGTTAACATTAAATACATATATGCGATCAAGGCTTTCTCAAAAGTAGAAAAATATACATTTATATTTTTAGAAATATGTATTTTATTCTTCCATTTTACAAAAAAAGAAATCATAAATAACGTAACATATGTTGTATGACCACCCCATCCAAATTACAATATTTCTCTCTTGTTTCTTAGTTTCAACAAGCTTACTGAACAATACTACTCGCGTTTTCCAAAATGAATTTTGTTACTGTAGAGACGCCGTTATTTATGACTCTAGCCAATCAGATGACAAAGATGTGAATCGGAAGAGGAGGAACCGGCGGGATCAAGGCAAAGAGAATCTCACAGAACGTGATAACATTTTGAATATTGTAACGTACTAAAGGAAAAGCGTGTTTATGGAGTACATCAATGCCAAGTTCGTGTCTCAGAAAATCAGTAAGACGCGATGGAGACCTATCTCTTCTACATCTCTGCAACAGCCTGAAGTTTTTGCTACTGGATCTTGGGATAATGAGGTATGGACAGCCAAACATGGTCTGAAGAACAAGATTGTTACGTTTCAGGCTAAACCATGAAAATCATTTGACTAACTAAGTACTTACACGTGTGTTGGCAAATAACAACCCCAACAAATACATTTACGTTTAACATACACAATTCATTATAATTATAGGTCTCTACAGATAAACCGACATGAATAAGTAATTTATTTGTAGGTTTATTAACTACAAACTATTGTAGTAACAGAACCTAGAACTGTTTCTTGTAATGTTTTTGTCGGTACACGAACAGTCCACATGACAATTTCTAAACGGGCTGAATGGCTTCTGCCTTCTGTACTATATTAGAATCTCCAATCAAATTGAATGCACGGAATGATAAACTGATGTGTTAAATAAGTCGTGTAAAATCGAATCATGATAATAGGATGGAAACGCTATATAATAATCTAGTGGGAGGGCTATGGAGTCTGGGACTTACCATTTCTGTTCCCCACAGGACAACAAAGTTTCCATCTGGTCTGTCGCAGAGCAAGGGATGCAAGATGATTATGAAGGAGATCCTCAATTGCTGTGTGAATACAAACACGATGGCGATGTCATGGATCTTCAAGTAAGTGTTGTAATTCATTTGTATTGAGTATAGGGACGTTTGCTATTCATTAAAAACAGTAATGGCAGAATGTCTAGCTTGTGATAACAACTTTGTAACACAAGTGAGGATGGTCTGAAAAATAGCAGTTATTAGGCCTACATGCTGAACCATGTAGTTCTTTTTCATATAACATGTGAGCTGTTTCTTAGGTAGCATTATAAAACACACAAGCTGCTCATTTATCTTTTAGATTATTTCTAAAAGTTGCATAAAACTGCTAGAAGTTGAACACAATATTCTAGACACTGAGCTATATCTTACACATGGTTTAATTTCGTATTTATAATTAAATTATGTATTACTGTAGTTATAACTGCATTGCAGTGTATGACCAAAATCAATGCATAGCTACTTGTAGTCCACAAAATGGTTCTTGAATGATAAATGTGATTTATAGTTTCTACCAATACATGATCTTCATTTAAGTTTTGTCTTTTAACAAAATAGTTCATCATTAATGATCATTTCATCTTATTCCTCCTCATACCCATCAGGACCATCACAAGTATATGGGTGAAAGACAAATAAGGTTTTCAAAATTGAAAACAATCAAAGTTTTAAAAAACATCATAACTAAGTCTTACCTTCCTGAACGTACATTTGTCCACACCAGATCCAATTCATTTTCACATTTTTTTTGCAGGATTTAGTTCATTTGTGGCCTAAAAATGGCCTATGGTATGACGATAACATTTTCTTTAGAAAAATTGATATATAATGATGGTTGGGGAGACTTAAAAAATGTAACTGTCAAATCTATATGTATAACTGTTGTTACCTTGGCCAAAACCACTCCCCCCCCCCCCCCCCCATTTTTGAAAATCTTATAAATGAGACTTGTGGTCTAACGGTAATCAGTTTTGCCATAGCTGACTCCTGTCTGTTGATTTAAGCATAAAAGATTAACTTATTTAGCATTTTTTATTACTACACACCATTGGGGACAGTCAAGCCATAGGACATTTTTACTGTTAAGTGATAAAAGTCAAACATGAGAATCAATTTTTGCTAAAAATGAAGGTGTAAGTTAGTCCATAGTGAATAGTTTTATGAAATGGATAATTACATTTTTCAGCATTTCACTGAGTATCACTTATTTTGCAAGGACATGAAAATAGTAGCATCTTGTCTCTGAACCATATACCTGCTTCTCGTCATACATATTGTAATGTCCTTAGTGTAATGTTATACCTGTACAGGCAACATCGAGTGTAGTACATTTTTTTTGTTTTAAATTTAATTACATTTCTTTTTAGTTTCTGGATCAGGAGAGAATTGTTACAGCTTCATCCACAGGGAGTGTGACCATATTTCGTCACTATCAGAACAGCCAGGTAACACATTTGTATTTTCTTTTTTTGCTGTTAAAGCTGATACAACCTGGCAACCAAGCCTAAAACCAGTTATGAATGAGCCTTGTTTCCCATGTGTTTTTCCTGGTCAGGCATTTCAGTCATAAAAACCGAGACAAAAAAACAACCCCCCACTTTACTCTGTGTTTGTATTACGCTTGCACATTGTAATGTACAGGATGCATATTATAGTCATTTTTAATACATAGCAATTAAATGCATTAAACGTCAGAGAATCCCCTTCTTGTCACAAACAAATTTTGCAGACACCACTTTCATATCATCAGGATAATTGTGTAAATTTGAAGTATTGTGTTTGTAGACCTTGTCTGTAAACCAGCGGTGGGAGCGAGCACACTACCATTCTTGTGACAATGCCCCCTGCACCGGGGTTGTCTGCAACAGCCCAGAAATCGTCACAGTGGGGGAGGATGGGCGGATCAACCTGTTGAGAGTGGATCACAAAGGCATTGTGCGCACTATAGGTACGTCCAACAGATTTTAGGTTGATTCTAATTTGTATGTCGAATTGTTCTTTAAGAAGATAGAGACTTGTATTGGTTGCCAGCAGGCCCATATTATACATAAACGTTTTATAAATCCCCCAGGTCGTCCTGTTGTATCAGGTAAGGAATCACTTGTGGAGCCTTTATCTCAGTATGTAAATTTTTTCTTAAAATCACATGTTTGTCAGTTACAATCTTATATTCGAGACTCTGCTAATTTAATTACTAAGTTACTTCTGAAGTGTGGCTAGTCACATTAGATATTGAGTCACTTTATACAAATATCCCACAGGATGAAGCTATAGATGTTATTTTTCAGACTTTAGAATTACGTCCAGGGCCCAAAACACCACCTTCTGAGTTTATAGTTCAATTGGCAAATTTAGCTTTAAAGAATCATTTATTTTGTTTTGAGGATTCATTTTATCTACAAATCAAGGGAACAGCTATGGGTTGTACAATGGCCCCTGACATTGCAAATTTATATGTTGAGAATTTTGAGAATCAGTTTGTGTTGAATTCAAACAAAAATGGTTTATTTTCTAAAATATTGATATGGTACAGGTATATTGATTATGTGTTTTTGACATGGAAAGGGACTGAAATAGAACTTAAGGAATTTCACCAAATTCTCAATCAGTGGCGTTCCCATTTGAAATTCACCCTTTAACACATTTTTTGGTCATTAAAATATCTAAAAGTGATTTGGGTTATAAGACGACAATTTACAGAAAAATAACTGACAGAAATACTCTTCTTCTGGCATCCAGTTTCCACCCTAAGATGTTGAAGGATAATTTACCTGTAAGCCAATTCTTTAGACTTCGGTGCCTCTACTACAGTAAGGAAGAATACATAGATAAAGCAAAGGAAATGCAGGCAAGGTTTATAGAGAGGTTATAGAAAATGAATTGTTAAAAAAGCTTTGAAGAGGGCACTGTATCCACACAGAGAACATTTACTACATCCGAAAAACAAAAGAAAAAAAATTAGTTTGTTGTCACAAATACTCAAGTTTATCGTATAAAATCAGGTGTATTATTCAGACACTGGCATGTTTTAGAATTACACACTATTTTTCAAGTTCGTCCATTTTTGCATTTAGACATAAAAAAAACATTAAAGATTTTGAACAGAAACAGAAGTAAACCTTTTTTGGTTCCGCGCCACAGGGACATCCCCATGTGGGAGATGCTCCTGCTGCGCAAACACTTGCACAACTTCTTTTCAAAATCCCAACACAGGTAAATGTATTATATTGAGAGATTTTACTACATGTTCTTCTATGAATGTTGTCTGTCATACAATGCCCTTGTTTGTTCATTATGTATGTCGGTAAAAAACACGGCCCTTGAAGACCTGTATTAATAAACACAAAAGTACTATACAGAGAAGTGATACCAGCTATCCTTTAGCTGTACGTTTTAATAAAAAACAACATTCCATATTTGATCTGGTATTTTGGGCTTTGAAAAAAATGGTTTTAGAGGTGGCTCAGTTGACAAACAACTCTTGAGAAGGGGAACTTTTTGGATATATTTTTTTTTAATTCAGTTGCACCACATGGCCTTAATGAAGACTTTAACTATGGGTCGTCTTTGTAGAATGTGTGTTTGTCTGTATATATACCTCTGTGCATTATTCAAGTTGCAGAGAAAAAAGTAACTTCGTAAAAGAATATCTAGTGGTATAAAAAGTGGTGTTGACGTACAGATGAGTGTTTATAAAAAAAAGTATGGTCTTTTGGTTTTTGATTCTGTATCTAATTACTCATTATTATTTTCAGTTGTGTTTTATTGTTTTAATTGTCAGTAGGTGGTTTGTGGCGCAGTGATTAATCACCTGTGGAAAATTGAGTGTATAAAAAAAAAGGGTGTTCCTCTATCAAATGAAGTCTACTCATGATTAAGACTCTGTCGAAACACGTTGAGATTTTGTTTGTGCTTTTTTGTTTTCTGAAAAATGTGAAGAGAAAAGCTAAAATAAAAAAGAATAATGGAAATAATTTGTTAAAGTCTTTTTCACTCGAATCAATGAATTGTTCTTTAAAACATTAAACAGTATTTAGGAAATCATCTTAGTTGTCCATATTGAACTTTAATTTGATGGTTCATTATTACAATATAGTGCTTGAACTAACACAGTGAGAAATAAGTAGCTGTCAGTAATTGGTATTACAGAAGGTCTTTTATTTGCTTTATCAACATGTTATTATTATTATTTATTTGATTGGCAGACGCCTTTATCCAAGGCAACTTACAGGTGTTACAGGGCAGTAAAGGGTTACAATGCAAGTTTAATAACATTTCAAACTGATACTTCAGCAGTTGCAGACCAAGGGAATACACTGAACACGTCACACATGCGTCCTTCCAGCTCAAGTGGTAAAGTGGTTCAAGTGGTTGTTTTCTCCAGATGTGGTTGATGGCATATAAACATAAGCAGTGCGTGTATGCAAAAGAAGAACTGTATAGCTCATGCCCAACAGAGAAGGTGTCTATTTTGGTTACTTTTGCCTTTTTTCTTAGTCCGCGAGACCTAGCTTATTTTTTGAGCTTTCCAACACGCCTGATCACCTTAAGAACTTGAGCTACAGAATGTCCTTTTGTAATTTTATCAGAATTAGATATACAGATAAGTGTGGCATGCAGACAGACAGAAATACCTTTATTGACCCTCATATTCTGATACAATCAATAATCTGTGATAGAATGTATTTAGAAAATATTATCAGTTGTACAAGTGGTTCTGTAAAACTGTAAGTCTGACATCCAGACAAGACAACTGGACAGCCTCCATATACCTTGATAGTATGATACACTAAATAACTTATGCCAAAGAAAGCCCTTCACAGTAGGAATAGCAGTTCTCTAGAAATATGCAAACATCTAAAGTGTGACATATTTTATATTTATACAGGTACACCTGCCTCCATTTCCCAATATATCCATCTGCAGGGATAATAAAAGGGAAGAGAATTGTTGTGATTGTTAGAGCTTGTAAAGATTGTATTTAAATGTTTCCCCTGTCCAGTATCATTTGCTTAATTGTATTCTGTTTGCAGACAATGCTGACAGCAGCACAATCCATGCTGTGACTTTTTTGAGGACAACAGAGATCCTGACTGTCAATTCTATCGGGCACCTAAAAATGTGGGATTTCCGACAGCAGGGAAATGAGCCATCACAGATTTTATCCCTGTGAGTTATTGAGTTGAACTTGTAATTGTCAATAAAGTTTAGCATGTTAACTTTTTACATAGATCTTGCAGTCTTGGTTCAAATGAAAATCAAGATACCTAAAAAAATATAAGATAGTGTATTTCCTCTTGCTCTCTGACTTTTGCCATCTGGAAGACTGTTCTCTCCTCATACTGTGCCTTGTAGTTGTTTTAAAAAAGTAGAATTTGCCAAGTACCTGTCCTCATGATTCTGTTATGCACCTTTCCTAGGACTGGAGACCGAGTGCCTCTGCACTGCGTGGACAGGCACCCAAATCAACAGCACATTGTGGCAACAGGGGGTCAGGATGGCATGCTGTGCATCTGGGATGTCAGGCAGGGCAACATGCCTTACTCTCTCATGGAAGCACATTCAGCTGAAAGTGAGTGATAATGATTTTCAATACCCTAATTTACTCTACCTACTGATTTCCATTATGCAGGTACCTGTAATGTAGTATTTATATCCTTGTCTAGGGATATGAAGGTTACTAACATTTAATGGCACACATTTTGTACCATAATGCATTTTTTATTTGATGTTTAGTAATGTATTGTGTTTGTTCTCTATCATTCCCTGTTGTTCCAGTCTTACAAACAAAGGCTCATTTTGCACAGTTGTGATTTATGCCCCTAAAAACTGCCACCTACAAATAAATGCTGTGTTTCATTTCCTAGTGTGGGAGGTCCATTTCCATCCTTCTAGCCCAGACCACCTGTTCACATGCTCTGAAGATGGCTCTCTCTGGCATTGGGAGAACTATACTACCACTGACACCCCATCTTTCCTACAAGGTAAGGAAAACAGTTTAAAAAAAATAAAAACAATTGTGTTTAAAAAAAAAAAAAAAAAAAGAATTAAAAATGTGCACTGTTAACATTGCAACCTTTACACAAGATGTACACATAGGGTGTGCACTGAACATATCCTGATATAATAACTATTACAAATGGAAAAATGTATGTATTTTATTTTTAAGGTGGAAGAAATACTACCATCATGTCACGCAGCACAATTGCCCCAGCAAGCAGTAATCAGTCCTTGATAAGTTCATGGTTAACCTCAGATTCTTCTAAAGGACGCCTGGAGACAACCAACATGCTTCCGAGCCAGACCATGTCTGTGAACAGTTTGGATGTGCTGGGCCAGTGCCTGGTCTGTGGAACAGATGGGGAGGCTATTTATGTCACTAAACAGGTGCCAATGTAAAGAAGAACCAACACAAACATTTTTTGTGTGATTTTACTTCTCTAGTCTTGAGTTGTGTACAGAACTGACTCTTTGTTTAAATGGCCTAAATTACAATAAATGTACTGTCAAAATAAATAAATAAATGTATGTATCAGCACTATCAAACATTTTTAATAAATCTTTTTGCAAAAAAAAGTTTATTTTTCTTTTCTAAATGTGGTATAAATGGTGTATGATGTATAAACCTGTTGTGTTGTCATTTTATAACAAAATAAACTGCATTGAGAAACTTCTAGTCAGTATGTTTGTCTAAGTTTTTTGTTTTAATATTTCTAAAATTTTGCACAATTGGGTGTTTTATAGTTATGGATGATCATATTTTATTCAACATGTACCTACAGCTAACATTTATTTCTATATCTATTTTCAAGAAAGCTTTCCTTCCAAGCTTCATAATTTACCACTATCATTAAAAATTGTAAATATTAAGTACAGTGACATTTAAACTCTTGATAGCAGTACAGTTAACTTTGTGTTTAAAAAAAAATATTGATATCCTTGGAAAGAAAGTTTCACCAAATAGATGTAGAGGCACTGGTCCATTTTGAATTAATAAATATAATTATATATGCAGAAGTGAACTGTTTAGAAATAAAAAGTCAATATATATTTAGCAAGGGATTTTATTCTAACTCAGTTTTAAAGAGCCCAGGTATACAAGATACAAACAGACCTTGTGGAAAAGCTGTCTTGCAATAGTTATTGTGCAGGTAATACTTCCCAACTAAGCTTACAAACTTGTATGAACAAAAAAGCTCTAATACCATGTTTTGTATAGTTGCACTGTATGATCGTAACTTTCTTTTAGTCAAAAGGAAGGAGTCGTCACCAGGGGACCTTCAGTATTAGAGAATTGCTGCTTACAGTACGACGGCCCAAATCGTTTCAATTGTAAGGCTAACATCACTGCACCACAGCTTCTTTTTATCCACGTTAGGCTCACATAGTGATTGCTGAGCTTGCTGGGAAATGGGGAAAAAGCTTCACATCCGGGCAACCACAAGAGTGGAATCCTGGCGTCGCGGGAACAAAAAATAAAAAGACGGTAAAAGTGAACGCTGGAAGAGTGTTATCTAAATACGGTAACGGCGAGGACAGTGTTATAAACAGTCGTAACCACTTTGTCTTGGAATAGAGTACCCCCGTGTAAGCTGGACGCCGGAGAAACTAGGTGAGTGTTGGTATTCTTTGTGAAGTATCGGCTTGCACTGGCCCCGGTTGCTGTCGGTGTTGTAGTGGAAGTAGCTGCGGTTTGCGACTCCGTGTAGTTTTGAGATTGGGGTCTTCTGGAGGAGGGGTTAATGGGGCATAACTGCATCGAGAACACGGGACACATTGTATGTTATTGTTGAGGGGATACGACTCAAGTGTGAGACATGTCATTTTTGTTTTAAGGAATGTACGTGTTGGGAGGGTTCTCTTATTAATGGCCACACCTTAGCCAGGCCCAGAGAAAGGCCTGAGAAAAGATGGGAAGCCTGGGAATGTCCTAATTGAGGCCGACCTGCTCAGCGAGTAGGCAGTGTATTTTTCATAAATGGCAAGAGTTTATTGTTTTTTGTTTGTTAAACTATGTAGATGTCTCCGGAGATGCCTAATGTGTAACAGATCAGAACGATAAATATCAAAGCGGCTTGTTCAAACATACCTGTGTCTGTAATCCGTCCTCTTGTCTGTGTCTACCGGTAGGTAGATTTTAAAGAATTGTATTGTCAGTTTTATTTTGCGCTTAATAACACGTTTGTTACTTGTGTGTCAGACATCCTGAATGGTGGTACTATTCTTTATTGTGATTTGTTTAAATTTGCTCTCAGGAAGGTTTTTGTAGTGACCGTTAAATCCGGTATATTAAAGTACAGCTGCATCTCATGCGCGCTACTTCCACACCACCGGTTGTATTTGTTTGGACGGGTATGATAAATGGAGAAAAAGCTGTAAAAGAAAAAAAGTGTATTTGCAACTCGGAAATTGCCACATTATTAAAATTGGTATAGCCTAAATCTATTTTGAACCCATTGGTTCACCACTGTACCTTTTCTGGTCCTTTTTTCCCACAAAAGTAGCACTTTAGTTGAAAAGGTTTTCTGTTTTTGTTTTTTTGTTTTTTAACATTTTGTTGCAGTGCAAAGTCTCAGTTCTGTATTTGGCATGAATTTGAATTCCCCACATTTAAAATAAATAATACATGTGCTTAATATCAAAATGTATAAATCATTAAAAACACCAGCTAATCAATTGCTGATCCTGTCAAAATGATTCTCAAGTGTTGTGAAATTGCTAGAGGCAGACCTCATTCAGACAATTTCAAAACTTGCTCAGTGGCTTGCATTCTTCTACTTCTGATTCCTTTCACTGTACGTTACCTTCCATTTGCCTGCTGTATAGAGCGAGATCACCAGTGTAATTGGCTGTACATCACCATTTTATGTTTCAAGACTATATGGTCATGAGTCTGTATGCCACTTTGAATGTTGCTTTTGTGGGGGGGGGGTATTCCATCCAAGAATGCTTTCCACCAAAGGTGTTGAATCACTTGTGTGACCTCCAGAAAATTTTATTTTCCAGTCAAGGCTTCTCAGAGAAAAGATCCTATGTAAAGGGTGCAATTACTCTTGTAGGTGTCAGCTACACAGTCCTTTGTGACCAGTGGTGGTGGTGGTTCTAGAATCTTGTTGCCCATTATTTGGTACAGTCATCTGACATTTGAATTGTACAGCTTTGAACTGTTCTTCCAAAACAGCTTTGCACAATTAAAAGAAAAATGTCGTTATAATAAATCCGGCCCGTGGATGCCTCCTGGCAGGGCTGTATCAAGGGCTGAGCAAAAGCGGAACTTCATTTTAATATTACTGCAAGGGGGCTGACATGGGGGATTCTCTGTATGACCTTCATATATTTCTTGCAAGTAGTAGAAATTAAGTGTTTTGCAATATCGATTCTAAAGTACAGTACTTGCTGATTGTGATGATACCTTTTATGCCTCGCTATGGTACTGGAATCCTCATATGATAGACAGGAACACAGAATGACATCAAACAAAATTCAAAAGTAGCATACATTTTTATTTTAAATGCTTCATTGCGTTATGACAAATTTAATGAGAAAAATAGCACTTTCGTTCTGCGATCAGCTTTAGAACCCCAGGTGTGACAGACATGATGGCGATAAGCAGACAGTCCGCCAAAGATTCTTGTGTGTTTGCCTGTTTCGTACATCCGTTTAATATTGCATTCATTGTGGAATAAGCCGCTTCATATGTGTAAATCGATCCAAACATGGAGAGCACAAACGGAGCCAGCGGTAGTTGTCTGGACATATATAGGCGGACCACAATGATTCTAGATTTGCTTTGTTAATTAATTCAGTTTTCAGCAACGACCATGCATGCAAATATACTAATAGGTCTAGTTGCTGCTTCGTCGATTGTGGGAAGCACTTTGCATGGGACGAGAAATAACCATCGGGTTGATTGATAACGGACAAAAACGATACATACCTAGTAATGCTGCAGTTGTCAAAGCGAGCACTGAAATTATTTTTCAGCTGTACAATAGTCTGTCATCGTTAGGAGTCATTTTGAATTACGTTTCAGTTACAGCATATGGGAATGTTAAACTAAACTAATTCGTCTCTTAATAGATAAAACACAGATGCTGTATTATTTTACTAATATTTATTTGGAGGTTACAAAGACATACTATCACAATTGTTACTTCTTTGCCTGCAGTCAAATTTAATTGCCGACCACTGCTCTAGTCTATGTACAGCATGTGTGTAATTCTGTACTAAAGCTTCTTTTTTATTTCAGATGTAACATTTTCTGGAACACCAAATGTGACACGTTGCCAAGAAAAACTGATTTTTGTGACCATCAGTGACATTCAGTTGCTGACCTGTGTGGAGGTCTCCTTGCTAGAGGTTGCTCACGTACATGTTTTTTCATGAAGAGGGGGGAGAAACCCGAAGGATACAGACAGATGAGGCCGAAAACCTTCCCTGCGAGCAACTACACCGGCAACAGCCGGCAAATGTTGCAGGAGATCCGGGAGAGCTTGCGCAACTTGTCTAGGCCGTCCGAGTCTGCCAAAACGGAGCAGGGCTCTGGTAAAGGAGTGACTGAGGACCCCAGGCAGCAGGGCCGAAACAGCAACCCCAAGTTTGTCACCTACCACAAAGCCCTTCAGGAGATCCGCAACTCGCTCCTTCCCTTTGCGAACGAGACCAGCTCATCTGGAAGAGGAGGCTCAGAAGTCAACAGACAGATGCTACAGGATTTGCAAGCAGCTGGGTTTGAGGAAGTGAGTCCTATTTCATATCATTATTGGATTACAAGCATATACAGTGCCTTGCAAAAGTATTCAGACCCCTGACCAATTCTCTCATATTACTGATTTACAAATGGTACATTGAAATTTCGTTCTGTTTTTGATATTTTATTTTAAAATACTGAAACTCAAAATCAATTATTGTAAGGTGACATTGATTTTATGTTGGGAAATATTTTAAGAAAAACAAAAAACTGAAATATCTTGCTTGCACACGGTGCTCTTTTTCATTTGCCATTTTTTGAAACTCATGCAAATTCTGGTGATGATAAATAAGTGCAAGGTATTTTTGTCATTTGTAGCGAATATGAACATCTGATTTTTGTCCCAGCACTTTACAATAACAACAACAGTGCTGCCTGTTTTAATATTCCTGATGACAGGGATATGTGGAAGCACTGTGTATGTATGAGCAACTTACATTTACGTACAAGCTGTTGAAGGTATCAGTATCTAGGTCATGGTGACCTACTTTTAAATTAGTTCTGATCTCTTATTAGTTGGGCTATATCTTCCGAAGCTCTGACCAGAATTTGATGTGACATTTTTATTGGTCATTTGTTGTTAAAAAATATTGCACATTCTGTGAAAGTACAGTGACTCAAAGTATTCAACCACCCCTGCTGGTTTGTGGTGCCTGGGATGGGACACTTATTAGACATTTTACCCTTATAAGACCGCTTGCTTATTAAATGTCTTGGCTAAATCCTAAAAAGTGTTTATTTTTGCGTGGCCCACTGAGTATGCATATCCCGGGCAGTAGGGCTACAGTGAAGCTAGCCAAACAAACCTCTGTATGTATCTAAAGAACCAATTGTGAATATTTATTTGTTAATTTTTATTATTATGTACAGTAATCCGTCACATATCCGATTGCGGTGGGACCAAAGGGCGGGTATGTAAAAAGTCGGATAAATTAATCCTGTTTTAAATACCATTACACAGCCGTAACAATTACTGTTTTCACACAATTATTGTTTTGAGGTTCAGCTTTTATCGAGGAGTTTTACCTATAATCCCTTGTTTAGAAGGGTACAGGGTATTAGCTTGTGACAGGGTAACCATATGGATGCGTACATTTGCTGCTGAGTGACAGGTAGGAGATGGAGACGGAGGTTGAAGTTGATATGCCTCGCAGGCGAACAGGATTTATTTACGTAACACACAGAACAGCTCACGTGACACTGCCAGCAATGGTAGCGTACAGACTACATATAACACAGTGTACGAAAACTTTGGTAGGATCTACAATCTGTCTTCTCTGTTCAGTAATAAACTAACTTTGCTGAAGAGCTTGATCGGGCGGATACGTGACGGATTACTGTATGTGTGATATTATTTATGTTTTAATTTCTTACCTAATTCTGTGTTTTTATTTTCAGGAGATGGTCATTCGCGCTCTGAAACAAACCAATTGTCGAAGTTTGGAGGCAGCCATTGAGTATATCAGTAAAATGAGCTACCAGGACCCTTGGAGGGAGCAGATGGTGGCTGCTGCTGCAAGGCCAGTCAATGCAGGGATGAAAGCACCAGGTAGATTATCACTAACCAGATCGAGTTGCACAGTCTGTGTATACTTGATATCTGCTGTGAGACAAAATAAATGAAGCATGGAGTTTTGATAACCTACAAATTACAATCTATTTTTAAATTCAGATGACTGTGTTCAGTAGTCTACAAAGCTGACTCGTTCTGTCATTATGAAACTATATTTACTTGTTATGTGTAAGGCAATCTTTCTAGGTTCAGAATTTGAGGGTCAGTTTTTTATGTAAACATAACTCAGGTTTGAGTATGTTGCTAGTCTCAAGTTTCTATTAATAAAATGGCATGTCGTTTTTTTAATGCAATTCCTTAAACAGGTTCATGCCATGTCCAGCAGCCGATCAACCGCAAGCAGAGCTGGAAGGGTTCGAAGGAGTCTTTGGTTCAGAGACACGGGCCTCCCCTAATGGAGGGAGTGATGTACCGCTCTGATAGCCCTGGCCCACCGTCTGAAATGGGTGTGCGGCCCCTGTCAGGTTCAGGACTGACAGCTTTCTCCCAGGTTCACCAGGGAAATGGGCAGCGTGTCAACCCTCCCCCGCCTCCACAAGTGCGGAGCATCACACCTCCTCCTCCTCCACCCAGGGGCACCACACCACCCCCAACTTCCTGGGACACCAACCCCTCGACCAAGCGCTTTTCAGGCAACATGGAGTACCTGGTGCCTCGCATCTCTCCAGGCCCCCAGGGGGCCTGGTCAGAGAGTTACCCAGCTCCCCCTCCACCAGGTCAGCGAGGCATCAGCTCTGTGCCCTTGGGCCGGCAGCCTATCATCATGCAGAGCTCTGGGGGGACTAAGTTTAGCTTCCCACCTGGCTGGTCTCAGAATGGGACAGGCCAGCCAGACTTCCTAGGCCCCCCGCCACCTTACCCTATGTCCCAGGGCAGCCGACAGAGCCCCCCTGCCTCACAGATGCAGGCTGGAGGACCAGTCTCCTCCCCCACCTATGCCAATGGTAGCAACCTCCCCCAGTCAATGATGGTGTCCAACAGGAACAGTCACAACCTGGACCTTTACAATATCGCTGGTATCCCCTCCTCGTGGCCCCAGCCTCCTCCCCCCAGCCAGCCTCAATCCTCCCCAGGTAACAGCGGGCACGCTACCTCCTGGCAACACAAACTTCCCGTACGCTCCAACTCCTTTACAAACCCCCAACTGAGTGGCCGTCCGAGCCACCCAGCCAGCTCCCAACCCTCAGCCACCACTGTGACTGCTATCACCCAGGCGCCCATCCTTCAACCTGTCAAGAGCATGCGGGTACAAAAGCCTGAGCTACAGACAGCCGTAGCACCCACTCACCCCCCCTGGATGCAGCAGCCACCCCCACCATCTGGCTCATACCAGGAGTCTCCTCCTTCCCTAGGGTCGTCTCCTGTGGTTGCCGAAGTCCCCAGTTACCAGGGCCCCCCACCACCCTACCCCAAACACCTCCTCCAGCAGCCCAATCAGCCCTATGACTCATCTGCCAAGTCAGGCAGCAGCAAAGAAGACCAGGTTGGTGGAGCTGGAAGAAAGGAGCAAGAGGAGGAGAGCAGCAGTGGGAGCTCTAATGAAAGGGCAGAGGTCACCGAAGGAGCAATAGTGGTGTCTGCTGGATCAGCAGACAAGGAGAAGAAGCAGATCACTACATCGCCGGTGCCAGTCAGGAGAAACAAGAAGGATGAGTCGCGCATTCAGATCTACTCTCCGCAAGCCTTCAAGTTCTTTATGGAACAGCACGTGGAGAACATCCTAAAGAATCACCAACAGAGGCTACGACGCAAAAAGCAGCTTGAGAGCGAGATGCAGCGAGTAAGAAAGTTTATTTTATTTTTATTTTTTTAAAACTGTTTAGCTCTTAAAGATGTACATAGGAAGGTGAAGTTTCCTAAATTGCTAGGAACTTGCAAGGTGGAAGACCCTTTGTTGAAGGGGTGGGGGGCAGTGTAAGGTCGGTATATGATATTCTTATTTGGCCTCTGATGAAATTATGCAGGATATGCGGTCAGCAGCAAGGCATGTACAAATCAAAGTCAGTGAGGGGAAGTGCCTTTCTCAAATTTAGATAAAACTATATATAAAATCTGGAATGTCCTTTTCAGAACCTGGAGATCCATAGAGTACGCAGGACCTCCACTTGCAATGAGATGTTTACAATTTGACTATTCTGGCAAAGATGAAAGAATAAGTAGTTTTTAAGACAGATGTCAATGATAACTCAATAGTGGAGAAACAGAACACTAAAATTGATGTGTAACATCGTAAAAAAGTGGGAAATATAAAAAAAATAAATGAAGCTACTTAATTCTCTTTAAAAGTTGAGTCAGTTGAGAAAAGAGGAAATAATTCCTGTGTGTTAGTCACATCATGTAGAACAGTTGAGACCATTTCAAACTGACATTGTTTCCATTGACTTGTCATTTTCTCAAGGCTGGATCCAAATCTTTAGAGTTCTTTGTTGTTAAGCTAGCTTTGTTACTAGCACAACATAAACATGAAATATGTTTGCTAGAGAAGCACATATTCAGTTGTGACGCAGTTTGATTAGGTAATTCTTAAGTAACAGAATCTGGGGGTAGGCCTACATGGAGGCATTTCTATGAATGTAATTGTTTACATGAGTATATAGTGGAAGTCATGATCCATTTTTTCATGTTATTGAAAAAACAAGTCCTATTTTGTGTCTTAACAGTCTTCATGAGGGAGGTATGTCTATAGGTCCATCTTTTCTTCATGCACACATGGTTCTCTCTTGGAATGGCACACCCACATGAAAATATGTTCTACGTCATCTTCACTGTATCTTCTCTTCAACATGCTCCTTATGTAAGCCTTTTTCTTCTAAAGCACTGTCTCTAAGTTGTTGTTTTTTTAATTCTTTTTTCTGTCTCTGAGCTTTTCTTCCTTTCTCTTCACTCTCACTAACAGCTGGTTTAGATCGTAAATGTGTCCTGAAGCGCTGTGACCTGAATAGCATCCACAATTCTCTGGGCAAGTAATCTGCTGTTGCCATGAGCCTGTTTTATTAACCGCATGAAACTTGCTCCCCCTTTGCATGGTCGTGTACACTATTATTATTATTTGTTTATTTAGCAGACGCCTAGACTAGGGTGTGTGAACTATGCATCAGCTGCAGAGTCACTTACAACTAAGCCTCACCCGAAAGACGGCGCACAAGGAGGTTAAGTGACTCAGGGTCACGCAATGAGTCAGTGGCTGAGGTGGGATTTGAACCAGGGACATCCTGGTTACAAGCCCTTTTCTTTAACCACACAGCCTCCTATAGGAATCCAAAGGAATAGCATGTCAACGAGGAAGAATGGATAGATCTCTTGCACCATGTATGTTTGCACAATGCACATAACTTGTAATTAGTATCTGATGTAATACCCACTAATAGACTAGTCTTTCAATCCTTATGGATGTATCAATGAATCATGATATTTTCTTTACATGCTACATTGTATCGTAATAGAAGTATGTATCGTTTGTATTGTGATACAAGACCAAAACCACAGCATAATTTTGTTATTCACCAAATAGTTTTGAATGAAGAACAAGTTTTTTTTTTTTTTTCCTTGTTGCTATGAATACATATTCTATCATTTGTTTTTTTTCTCTCTCAACAAAATAGTCCATCATTAAATGATTATCATGTGTATTGTGCATACCGCGAAACATCTGGTACTGTGACATTAATGGATTGTTACAGCCCTAGTAATCTTTGAGGAGGATGCTGATTTCAGTTCTGGTCAACCTGCTGCCTAGTTGTATGTAGCTTACAGAACAAGTTACTGTACATTCCTTTTTGGTTACTTAATAAAATTCATGATTATGAAAACTCTTAACTGGAGGGTAAAGCCGTTACTTAAATATAAAAAAGACTTGATTGTGTCATCAACATAATGTCAATAATGTAATGTCAATAAATGCATATAAAATATGACCATGCAGTTTTAAATATTAAGCTCAAGTGTCTTTTATAGCTGTAAAGTATGTTTAGTTTTTTGCATACCCTCCTGTGACTTTACATATAATGTAGCCACACTAAACCTATCACAACAATAATTTGTATGGGCTTGCCTTGGATAAGTTTAAGACATTTATGTACATTGTGCTGTAAGGAATCTTCTATAAGTCACATATCAGTTAACACTTATTTTAACCCTTTAACAAACCAAGGATTTGCTAATCACCATGAATAACCTGAAAAAGTTTAGCACTTGTTCACAATATTGTCTTGCTTACTGTAAAAGCCAGCATCATTTTGTCTTCAAAAAGCATGCAAAACAAAACATTTGTCCTTGAGTTAGGAATATGGAACAAGACTATTTCATTTTAGTGCTGCTGCAGATTCCTAACAGTCTTTGCTTCTTGTGTTATTCAGGTGGGTCTCTCCGAAGATGCTCAAGAGCAGATGCGGATGATGCTTTGCCAGAAGGAGTCCAATTACATCCGGCTAAAAAGAGCTAAGATGGATAAGTGCATGTTTGTGAAGATCAAGACCCTGGGCATTGGGGCCTTTGGGGAGGTGTGCCTAGCCAAAAAGGTTGACACCAACGCCCTGTACGCCATGAAGACCCTGCGCAAGAAGGACGTGTTGTTGAGGAACCAGGTGGCCCACGTGAAGGCTGAGCGGGACATCTTGGCCGAGGCTGATAACGAGTGGGTAGTGCGACTCTACTACTCCTTCCAGGACAAGGACAACCTTTACTTTGTCATGGACTACATCCCTGGTGGGGACATGATGAGCCTGCTGATTCGTATGAGTATCTTTCCTGAGGAGTTGGCCCAGTTCTACATTGCAGAGCTCACCTGTGCTGTAGAGAGCGTGCACAAGATGGGCTTCATCCACCGCGACATCAAGCCAGACAACATTCTCATCGACCGTGACGGGCACATCAAGCTCACTGACTTTGGCCTCTGCACAGGCTTCCGCTGGACCCATGACTCCAAGTACTACCAGAGCGGTAAGTGTTCGATCCACAATTTGTTTTATTGGTTTGTTTAGTTGAGTACACTCTTGAATACAAAAATCAAGGTATATTCTACATAAATTAATTACAGTGGTTTGTTTGGATGTTCATCAACTAAACAATTATGATAGGTGGCCGAGACTCTATTTTCAAAGTCCAGAAATCTAATAAGCAAGTGATTGGGTGCATATTGGTAAAACCCTTGTTACAAGGATTCATTAAATATTTTTCATTTAAATCTGTGCCTGAGTAGATTATTTTGTTTATAAAACTAGGTCTAACTATTGCATCCCCCAAGAGAATACATTTTATTTTTATTTCATGTAATCATTACATGTGTCTGCTGCCTTGTGAGTTTTCAAGGCCACAACTCTGAACTGCAGTGACACTCTGCTCTCTTCTAAGGTGACCATGTGCGACAGGATAGTATGGACTTCAGTAAAGAATGGGAAGACCCAACAAACTGCCGCTGCGGGGACAGACTTAAACCTCTGGAGCGACGAGCAGCCCGACAGCACCAGCGATGTCTAGCACACTCCTTAGTCGGGACACCAAACTACATTGCACCAGAGGTCTTGTTGAGGACAGGTAAATTGTCGAATGTGAGGCTGGGTTTTCAGAAATAAGCGCAAACATTAAGTATCAAGTTTAATTGGGATTGCTTGTTTTTGAAGTTTAACAGTTACGGGGTTGAAGATGCTTCAGAATGTCCACAAGAAACACTTAATAAAAAAACGATTTTTGTTTTCTTTCAGGCTACACCCAGCTGTGTGATTGGTGGAGTGTTGGTGTCATTCTTTATGAAATGTTAGTGGGACAGCCCCCATTCCTGGCATCAGCTCCATTGGAAACACAACTAAAGGTAACAGAAAAATACAAATTGCTGGATAATTGAGGTTACATTGTCATTCACAGCAAAATCCTGGAGGATATGAGGCTGGAATAATATTTTAGTATTCTAAGATAAATAATACAGTTAATTCCTAAATACCAAAATCACAGTCCTCTTTGCTTTCACAATGGACACTTTTGTTTATTGCAGGTGATCAACTGGCAGACAAGCCTTCACATCCCTCCTCAGGCCAAGCTGAGCCCAGAGGCATCAGACTTGATCATCAAGCTGTGCCGGGGACCTGAGGACCGTCTGGGAAAGAATGGGGCCGATGAGATCAAAGTCCAACCCTTCTTCAAGACCATTGACTTCTCAACCGACCTGCGCCAACAGGAGCGGCCTGCTCCCTACATACCCAAGATCACACACTCCACAGACACCTCCAACTTTGATCCTGTGGACCCAGACAAGCTGTGGAGCAGCGGTGACGATGGCGAGGGTAATCTCAACGACACTCTAAACGGCTGGTACAAGAAAGGCAAGCACCCCGAACACGCCTTCTACGAGTTCACCTTCCGACGCTTTTTTGATGACAATGGACACCCCTACAGCTATCCCAAACCCATAGAGTATGATGGCTATGACCCAGAGGACCCAGACTCAGAGCAACATGGGAGGGAGGATGGATCCAGCCAGACAGGACAGAGTCGGGATTTAGTATATGTGTAGATTAAGTGAAAGCTACCCTGCACAAACACACCCCACTGCCAGCTCCTTTGTCTGCTGGCAAAGAAGGAGGGTGAAAATTCCATTGTTGTGTTTTTTTTTTTGTTTTTTTGTTTTTTTTTTAATAGGATTGTAGGGAGGTTGCATCACCTGATGAAGCATTACACTGTCTGGCTCTGGGGAGCCTAGACTGGGATGTCGGAAACTGATTGAAGCACTATAGAGAAGGCTCCGTGAACTGGCTTCTGTTTGTGTCGTAGCTGTATATATAAGGGGGGCTGTTTGAACAAATATGTTCAAATAGTTTAAAGGCAACTAATGCTAAAAAAAAATATATATATATATACTTTATTTAAATCACTGTTTTTCAGAATAGAACCCCCATTCAGCCTTAATTTATTTAAAATATTATAAACTGGTGGTAATGGAAGCATATTCAGGATGAACACTAAAGTATTTACTCCATTTAAGATCTATTATTCCCTTTGCAAAATTACTTAAATTATATTTACATATAATTTACTGTCTCAGTTACACTGGAAGTCAGTGGGGTTAATTTCCAGTGGATTTTGTAAATATGCCAAGCCTTTGAAAGTAAATGGACATTACAGTGCCTTTCTGATGAAATTTCTGTTTGCTTTTACCAAATATATGAAAATGTGAATCACCCTGGCATGTTAATTTCTTTTTTTTTTTACTTTCCGGAGGTAAGATTTAGGAGTCATTATTAGCAGTTTTTTTTTCTTCTTTTAATTTATGCATATAAATGTATTTATAAATTATGTTGTATAAAGAGTTTAATCTGGATGTAAATACCTTTTCTTACCTATCCTGTTGGTTTCAGCGGCAAGCAATGTTAGGGCAGGCCCTCTTTCTTTTCTTTTAATTTTCTCAATGTAGCTTCTCATTCTTGCTCACTCTTAATAGAATCAATGTGTATGGCTCTGAATCTTGTTTCCTAAGATTAATGAGAAAAAGACCATAATACAATATGTCATTCCAGTTTTGGGGGGAGGAAGAATGGGTGGTTTCCAGGGTTGTTTTGGCCACCCCTCTTAATGTCAACCATGGAACGTGCCTTCTACAATACAGACAATGGTCTTTCCTTTAACCAAAGTACTGCAAAATATTTAATATACCTTCCCCATGATGGGAAAGACAGAATAGACATTTTTCTCTGGAGCTGGGAGCAGGGGCCTCTGACAGTTTTCTGTTCAGGGGAAAATGGACATTAGCAGATAAGGGCCAAATGTACCTGCACCTATTCCAACCAAAACTCTCCCCATAGGGCTTGCCTATGTTGGAGTTCAAGCTAAGCGAAACATATTTGACACTACATTTCATAAGACTGAATTAAACATTTTTTTTTTATTATTTTGGTTTAATTCTTTAAATATTTCTGTTGGTCTGAATGTGGCTCTGAAGTTTGATCAATGACATTCCTGCTGTGTGTTTTGTTTTTAGAGTAATCAAGTTTTAGTATAACATTTCTGATGGGGGGAGAATAAAAAACCTAAAGCACAATTTTTGCTTTCAGTGTTGTTATTACCTCTTTGTCTTTTAGAATAAAAAATGCAACTACTCAGTAGAGTAATTAAGTTAAAATATGGCAGTTCTACTGATAATGTAGTATGTAAAGTATTTTGTAAGTACCAGCACTTTAAAAGCAACTCCCCCAAATATTTTATTCAGTGACCTATTGAGAGTTCCAAACAGTATACTGTATATGGTAATAGTGTATTAGCTGTGTTCAGAATTTCAATTTGGCGACATAGATTTGTTACTGATTCCCTTGCAGTAAATGGGAGGGGAGAGCTCACCAGTTGTGATGGAACATCATTACAGTTATTGACAGTATTAGCATTGTCACATTGGTCATTCCATAAAACATCAGCCCAAAAATGTTGCATTTAAAAATCTAGCTCTTTACAATTTGTACCAAACTTGGTGCTTGGGGTTGTTCCAAGCAAAAAAAAATAACAAATTCAGTCTGATCAGTTCATGGGCTCAAAGGTTATAGAATGTTCAAAAAGCTGCAGCCAGCTGGCGAATGTTGGCTGGTTGCAGTTGTCTCCTGTGGATGGCACTGGTGATTTGGGCCAACAGATGTTCTATTGGACTCGGGTCAGAAAAAGCTGGCCACGGCAAGGCCTCAACATTGTTTTCTTGAAGTCATGCAACTAATCCTAGCACTGCGTCGTCTTGCATTGTCCTGCTGGAAAATCGACACTTCCGGATTGGCTTGCAGGAACAGAAAAACTGTTGCCTCAAGGACTTTGTCAATGTATCGCTGAGCAGTAAGGTTGCCCTCAATCTGCACCAAAGGTGTTCTTGTGTTAAAGGAGTTTCCTCCCCACATCATCACACTTCCACCCCACCTGTTGGTTGAACAACTCAACAGTCAGTATAACACTCACCACGACATCTCCACACACCTTGTCTGTCGTCAGCCCTGTCAAGGGCAAAACAGCACTCATTGGGGAACAAAACACTCCACCACTCTCTCTGCCGCCACCTCAGATGTTCTCTGGCCCACATAAGATGGCAATTTCGTCTCTCAGCTGTCAACGTTACCCCTGAATGGCCTCCGAGCATGCAAATCATTTTCATGCAGATGGCGAGCTACAGTCATTCTGCTGATGCATGGGTTATTTCTTCCTGGAATTTCTTGTGCTGTAGCTATATATATATATATATATATATATATATATATATATATATATATATATATATATATATATAATTACATACAGCTGTGCAAAAGTCTTAGACATGTTGCATTGTTGTACTTTGATGCATTGAGCATCAACAATTTACTCAAAGCCTTCACTAGTATATTCTACTATTATAACAACCTTGACTTGCATAAAGAAGGAAAAACATTGAGTGAAATAGCTTGCATCACTTGATTTTCAAGGTGTGGTACCTGAAGCATAATCAACAAGATAATATCCTTAAGGAATAGAAAGAAGACAAGTGTTGAATTGACAACAGAACTGGCAGAATGCACAGGTGTCGTTATAGACATACATTATATATTATTGTATCACTCATCTACTGACATAAAACATGGCATCATATCTTGAAGTTTTAAGTCTAGAAGTCTTAAAACTTGAATTCACAGTGTACCACTAAGATGTGGATTGGCTTACCAGGAAGCATGTGGCTAATAACCTATTCACAGTTCACAGTTCAACTCATGTTGATAGTGCATTGTATAGGTAGTGTAAATACAGTATACTGTATAGGTAGTGTAAATACTGTAAAAGATAAGTTTGTTACTAGACAGCGACTAATTGTACAGCAGACTAAATGTGGCATGATTGATTGAAAGTTGTCAATCTGCAGACGCAAAAAAAATGCAAGTCAGTCCTAGTTACGTCTCCAGGAAGTGACGCCTTCATTTTTTACTTCAAACACAGACAGAGGCGGGGTGAGAGCGCTGATAAGGATAGAACTTAACTTTAAAAACGCATTAACTAATTACAGGACATTGTTTTGTGTTCAGATTAATATTATACTGCTGGAAGTTTGTTGTTTTCTCAATTTATTTTGCATCGTGTAGGCAACTTCAACAGGTAAATTTCTGGTTACTTCCTCTTCTAATCCTTTTTAAAATGGTGCATGTTGAATCAACAGTGTTTGTTGATAAAACTTGCGACCGTCTTTGTAAACCGATTGATTCATCGCTGACTTTTGATTGAGCCATATGTCGAAAATATTATAATTTGTCTACTTTATATATTTTAAAGTTCGTCCATGTTTTTGCAACAAACTTTTCAAATGCATTGTTCGGATTTTGTTTTGAATCCTTCCAGGATACCTTTGTTCAGAACATGAGCAGGATCAAGGTGTGATTAAAATGAAACTGTTCTCGATCTTGTTGTGTTAACATTTATTTTACTTACTGTTTAGATAACGTACACTTTTTTGTTCTTGCATCTCAGCACATGTATTGGTCGGAGTGGTTTTACAGTCGCCCTTGACCCCACTTTATAAACTTATATGACACATGGATATTATATTTTTTAAATTACATATAATGGTTATAAACGATATATGCTTAATATATTAATATGTCATTATTTATATTTTAGTTATTTTTAATCGACAAGACAGCACAGGAATATGATTCAGTTGCTGACACAAATGTAATCGAAATTTGTTTGTGGCCACCCCTGATCCTTAGATTAGTGTGTTAATTATGTGTCTTGGACATTCGCCTAAAATAACTAATGCACGTTTATAATACTGTACAACGTGTCTTTTTAGTACTACAAAATCAGTCATGAATCTGGCTTGAGTGTTAAATTCTTATGGATGACCAACGTATGTAATAGTATGCATTGTTACAGCATTAAGTGCTGCAGTGATTGTTATACAGTGTTCTGTATAATCTAGCAAGTCTGATCTGCAGATTCCATGGTAAATATCAGCAAGTGTGGTTATTTAACAACAATAATAATGATGTGCTCCTGTTTTCCACAGGCAGTAGGCAGTGTTGAAAATGAGTCTCCTTGAAATCAGTGAAAATGTGAAACTTGCCCGAGAATATGCCTTACTTGGGAATTACAACTCTGCCATTGTCTATTACCAAGGAGTGCTTGAACAAATGAGGAAATATCTGTTTTCTGTTAAAGACCCTTTATTACAACAGAAATGGCAACAGGTAATACAATGATACAAAAAAATGTATTTGCATATGAAAATGATGTGATCATTTTACATTGTCCATAACAATTAGCAAGCTACAGAGTTTACATGTGGATGTAGTTTGTTTGCCATAAAAATGTGCTAAAAGTATAGTGTCAACATAAGCTTTGTGGTGCTGAACTTGACAAAAGCAGCCTTGCTGAAAAAAGTACAGGCTGTAAAGGTTTAAATGTTTGTTAAACTAATAAAATCTTCTTAAGTGGCATGGTAGTTTAACCAAAAATTCAATGACTAATCATTTTTATTATAATGAATTGTAAACATCAACCCACATTGAAGCCTTACAGGTAAGATGAAACAGCACAATAAATGGCATATATATTTTTTCTTTTTAAATATGGTAATACATTAGGTCCACTTATTTTTTTGGCAGGTCTGGCAAGAAATAAGTGAAGAAAATAAACATGTCAAGGAAATTATGGCAACCCTGGATGGCTTTAAAGTAGAAAGCACTCCTGCTAAACCAGTGAGTCAAGATGGAGACATTTGGCCAGTGCAAGTTGAACGCAGGTACTCTCGTTTTCAAAGCTAGTTTTGGTTCACTGGCATATGATGATGCAGATTGAATATTATTGAGTAATTATTATTGATCTATCAGAGTTCTCTTTCAAGGTGGTGTGGTCCATCAGTAACAGTAATGGTATAGACATTTCTAAGTAGCAGCATGACCTTTGAACTAGCACCCTTTGATTTAGTTTAATAAGCAGTTAATTGCCTGCTCAATGTCCATCTGATACAATCCATGAATAACAAAGTCCACTTTCTCAGAACATGTGACTAAAAAGTACAGTACTTTTTAAATATCGCATTCAGGAACACATTTGAATAGTTAAATGTGTTACAGGGAACAGCTATTTCTTTGTTTGAACAAAATAACTTCAGCATTAAACCATGTGACCAGATTTTATCCACCGGCAGTGTGATAATCTCAAATTACCTAAGTAGCATAGGGAGATAACAAATGACAAGGGAAAGTAAAGGGCCTTTTAAGTCCCCATTGGAAACCATTGGCAACAATTACAATTATAATTTCACTTAGACTTTAGATCTCGCACTACAACGACAAAGCATTCTAAACGTTTAAACCACAATATGTTCTATGTACTGTAAACGGAACATAAAACATATTGTGTAAACGGATAGTGTTAATATTGGGTTGGGTTTTGTCTTTTTTTTAATTTAGATTTAATTTATTATTATTTATTTATTTAGCAGACGCCTTTATCAAAGGTGACTTACAGAGACTAGGGTGTGTGAATGATGCATCAGCTGCAGAGTCACTTACAACTACGTCTCACCCGAAAGACGGAGCGCAAAGAGGTTAAGTGACTTGCTCAGGGTCACACAATGAGTCAGTGGCTGAGGGGGGATTTCAACCGGGGACCTCCTGGTTACAAGCCCTTTTCTTTAACCACTGGACCACACACCCATAATAACATAATATGGTTAGAAGTGTTCGGTGGCTACTCTAATACAGCTGACTGTACTTTCTCTTGCACTTTGTATGACGGACTGAACTCGATTTGGTAAAGAGCGTGCAAGAAATACACTTAGAGGTAGTCACCGAACACTTCTAAACATACAGTAAATGTATTCCTCAAAGATGAAACTATGAAAGAGTTGTATCACTAATGCTGTTCGCATTTTCTTCCTTATTTTATTTAAAGGCCATCTCCCTGTCCTGTAAGACGACAGCCAGTTCAATACAATGATGCCAAACCTCACCACAACAACAGATTAAGTGTTGCTCAGAAAGGCCAACATTGGCAATCCCCACGGAGTGTAAACAGTGACCGAGTGAGACCTGTCAGGGGAAAAGAGAGAAAGGAGGCGCAGGGCAAAGCGAAAGAGGATAAGGTAAATGGTGTTAGGAATCAAATAGTGTGATATTCATTAACTTCTTGTCATCTTCTCTAACAGCAGTCCAAACCAGTTTAATTATTCTTGCATTTTATTTATTTATTCATTGAAAAAAAGATTATTTTAAATAACTTTAGTATTTGTGAGTCCCAGTAAATGGGGGGCAGGGGTATAGTCTAAACTTTCCAAAGCGCTTATGGATCAGATCATGTTTATAGTAAACAGGTAACCCTAATGAATGTTTGTTTTTTTTTATTGCAGAGAAAATCTGCTGCTTCTGCTGAAGTTTCAGAATCTGAAATTAAGAAATTTGATGGGACCGGATATGATAAAGACTTGGTAGAGGCCCTGGAAAGAGATATAATATCGCAAAATCCAAACGTTAAATGGTAAATGCATTGTTTCATTTCATCTTTTACTTTCAGCATAGTGGGGCAAGGAACTGGATTACTTTGTAAGGGGTCTGTCTATCTAAGTAGTGAAATGTCCACTCTACATTTTTGTTGTGTTGACTCCCAGTTCATTCTCTGCCAAATGGCCATTGGATTTTCTTACGTGCATAGCTGGTGGTCTTAATAATGTAAATCTTTTGCAGGGATGATATTGCAGACTTGGGAGAGGCAAAAAAACTGCTAAAAGAAGCTGTGGTTTTGCCCATGTGGATGCCGGAGTTCTTCAAAGGAATTAGACGACCATGGAAGGTAATGGAGGGGTGAAGGCATGCTGGTAAAATAGTCACAATTTTACGTATTCTTTACATTTTTTCAGTCCACAGTATTTGTTTCTGACATTATATATCCTATTAGAATAAAATAACCGTAGTTTGATCTACTGTCAGAACCTGTTCTACCTAATTTTATATATGATATACAAGTAACAGACTTTATTTAACCTAGTGTACTGTATTAACATTTTAAAATAAAATACATGTTTGATAATGTGTATCTAGGAAAACAGCAACTGATTTATGGTTTATGTAATTATTGGTTTTAAAGGAGCAAGCGGCTCTTAAATGGATATCTGCAGTATACAAAGGTTTGTTACAAGTTGTTTTGTTGTTGGTTATTTTCCCAGTTAATTTTAAATAGATCATGGGTTGGGATTGTTAAAGTTGCTCACTGATTACAATATTTGTTATATAATCTTATTTTTACAGGGAGTGTTGATGGTTGGCCCTCCTGGAACAGGAAAAACACTGCTGGCCAAAGCTGTAGCCACTGAATGTAAAACAACCTTTTTCAATGTTTCTTCTTCAACACTCACTTCCAAGTACAGAGGGGAGTCTGAGAAATTAGTGCGTCTCTTATTTGAAATGGTAAAGACTAATATTTTATTGGTACATTTTGTTTTGAAGGTTAATGATGAAGTGAAAAATAATAAATACAAAATGGCAAGTCCTTAATGTTTAACTAAGAGAAATGTAAATGGGAATAAGGAGCTATGTAATTTTTTTTTTTTAAACTTTTCCTCTTTACTGCTGTAATCCATTTAATGAATGCCCACCCCCCAAAATAGGAGTAGATATTAAAGTTTGTAATAAAAGTCCTGTTTTATACTAAATTGAAATATGATCATTTGAAAGCACATGTACTGCAATGTATTTTATTGTATTGGTGTGTGTGTGTTTAAAAAAAAAAAAAAAATAGCTATAACCAGGTTTTACTGTCTAAAGCAGTGGTTCTCAAGGGGGCGCCCCCTTGGGGAGGCTCGGACTGTATCCTGGGGGGGGGGGCATTAGAAGGTTCAGGGATGTTGTTTTTTTTTTTTTTTAATTTTCCTTTCTATTAAGAATAAAATCAATCCCCATTTTATATATATATATATGTATATGTATATATATATGTATATATGTGTGTGTGTAACAAATTAATGCACTTACCCGTCACGTGATTTCTGACTTGGTCATCAGTTTTGATACAAAGCCCATCTCTACATTGTTACAGTTTATCTGAATATCTGTCAAAGCCTGTGGTTGTTTTTGTTTTTTTTTAAATTCTCTCTAATGCCAAATCAGTCTGTCTTGTATTGTGCAGTTACATAGCGCTTCCTCCAGTTTCACCTGACGAAAATGCAGCCAAAATGAGACAAGCTAGGGTAATGTAACAGTTAATCAGTAAACAGTTTTAAATACTGTGATGTGTTTTATCTGCAACCTTTTGTTGCTTTTGTGCATTTTCATTTGCAAGTGAACTGTGACATTAGGGCCTTATCAAGCACTATATTCTGCAATTTTGAATACTAACTTTGGATACTGTTAATTCTGGAAACCTTTTTTTTTTTTTTTTTTAATCTTTTGATTTTGCTAAATTGCACTGCTTTTTACGTTTTACGCAGTTCTGCGCATGGATAACATTTAGATTTCATTTTGCTGTTGGGTCGTTAATGGGAAATTTTACATACCGCTATTATACGTACCGGATTTAAAAGTATGTACTGTATTACAGTTAACGTGTCATCTCTTTAGTTTTGGAGAATCATATCGTTCTGAATTAAAATATTACTTCTGTTAAATATAGTACTGTACCAACAAAACCAATACACTACATCTAAATGGAAGCCTACTTCTTTTGAAACAGTCCTTTCAGATATGTATTTTTGATATTGTCAGGTTTTTCAGGGAACACAAAGATACACGGGTTGGAATGGGCAAAAATGAAATAATCAGATATGCGTCACACGCTTTTAACCATCGCTGTAGTCAATGTTATAGGGTCGGATATGTGAGTGCTGACTCAGTTTATTTTTAATTTTTAATTACAGCACACATCATAACCTAGCCTATATCGTATAACAGCGGATACTTTATTTGGGCTTTATTGGCTATTTTGATTGGCTTGCCACCAATCTGAGGGTTGCTTACAGTACTCATAGCGATCCCGCCCTCTGTCAGACTGGTATACAGAACATGTTAAAGAAGCGCTGGACAGGAGGAATAATGTGTTGGATATCAAAGTGGATATGAGACTGGCAGTGATGAAGCCAATTTGCTTAAACATTAAAAGTAGACATTTCTATTTAAAACATCTGGAATTGATGAATGCGGTCAGAAACCCAGAGGCAGTGTAAACGTGCCTGCTACTATAGTAGGACTGTTGTTTTCTATGTTAAACATTTTTGTGTGGTGTGGTTTGTTTTTTAACAAGGGTTTAATTAAGTAACAGCCAAAATTGTTTGTGTCAGACTTGTTGAAAGTCTAACAAAATGGTTGATTGTTATTGTTGATATGTTGTAGATACGACTATTAATGCAGGCATCGTGCAGGTATCGCAAAGTCCGGAAGCAAAACAAAATGTTAAAACGTTTGCACCGTATAAAACTGAGCTGATTTTGCCAGTGTTTGCTAGTCTATTAAAAAGTTTAAAATGATTTCGAAGCAAATAAAAGCATTTTCATTTTGGCTTTATTGTTAAAGTTTTCATACATGGCAATACCGCCCTACAATTACTGCATGGTAGTACTGTGTTCGTTCCACTGTGTTATGTTGTGAACCATAGTTTTAAAACTGAGAGATACCAAATGCTTATCATAAAACTTTACTGGTTCTTAAAATTAAGGGCCATATAAGAGTGATAAATACTATAACTGATTAGAAGGCCTTCTTTTTGTTCTCCAAGTTGCTGCAGTGACATTGTAGATGCTATAACGAGTTACTGTAAATGAGATACTGTTTTAGCAGACATATTTAATAAGTAAACATTTATTTAAATGTTTTTGGAATTAAAATTATAAATGCAATACTGTGACTTTTTTTGTGAACATGCCATGAAAAAAATCCCCCAATGTATAAATCCGCCGAATTTAACACCAGCCAAAATCTCCCGTTGTTATAGGTTATATTCAGTTAAAACAAATCTTTATGCTGACACTTCCGGGGAGGGGAGGGCGTCAAGTACCGCAGACAAGAGGAAGTCGGGTGCGGCCCAAAATCTCTACAATGCACCCTTGAAAAGATGTTGCATCTCCTTGTGTCATATATATACAAAAATTTGAGCTGGTGGTTACAGTATGTCCCTTAGCTATTTTTTCAACTTGTTAAAATCAGATTGCAAAATTTCTGTTACATTTACCCACAGCTGTTTATTTGTAATTAGCAGCTGGGTCATTTATAGAGAATTATGATTACTGATGGAGGGTTACTTAGTTCTCTATTTATCGTTTCACTAGGCAAGATTCTACGCTCCTACTACAATATTCGTTGATGAGATTGACTCGATCTGCAGCCGCAGAGGGACGTCAGAAGAGCATGAAGCCAGCAGAAGGGTGAAAGCAGAGCTATTAGTTCAGATGGATGGTGAATATAACTGATATTTATTTGCCTTACTTTTTTTTTTTTTTTTTTTTTTTAAACAAAATATTCAGTCATTTGACATCCTTTTTGGCCAACACTTCTGCTACTGGAGAATGTATTAAGCTCATGAAATAGTTTTCAGTTAAGCTAAATATATGTTCTGTGAAACGAACTCTGTGCTCGTGAGCAGGTGTCATGTAGTTCTGTGTTGCAGGTGTTGGAGGGGCATCTGACAATGAAGATCCTTCAAAAATGGTTATGGTTCTGGGAGCCACCAACTTTCCCTGGGACATAGATGAGGCTCTTAAAAGACGATTAGAAAAAAGGATTTACATCCCCTTGCCTTCAGGTATTCATTGAATATTTCAAAAACCTTTACTTGCACAAATATCACACTTTAACCTACTAGTTATGACAGATTTATCTTTACTAAGATCAAAGTAATTCTAGAAAAATTGTTAATACTTGAGTGTTGAAGCACAGTGAGCTGGGAGGAATCAGACTAGGTAGATTTTGGTAGTTAAAACTGTGCAGTATTGTTTTTGGAAGTGAACTCTGTTTTTCATTTAAATATATACTAAATTGCTTGTTTTGTTTTCAGCTGAAGGCAGGGAAGAACTCCTAAAAATAAACCTGAAAGAGCTAGAATTGGCGAGTGATGTTGATCTAACTAAAATAGCAGAGCAGATGGATGGTTACTCTGGTGCCGACATTACAAATGTGTGCCGGTGGGTACCTACGTTGTGATCACTTAATGTATAAAACTGACACACTTGAGTATTTGTTTGTTCTAATTTTTTTTTTTTTTTTTTTTCTCTCCAGGGATGCCTCGCTGATGGCAATGCGACGTCGTATTGAAGGTTTGATGCCAGAAGAAATCCGAAACATTTCCAAAGAGGAAATGCACATGCCAACCACCATGAAAGATTTTGAAAGCTCTTTAAAAAAGGTCTCTAAATCGGTGTCTGCTACAGACATTGAAAAATATGAGGAGTGGATTGCAGAATTTGGGTCCTGTTGAGACTGTTCAACAAAACCAAAAAAGTTAACAAAATCCTGCCTTGGTCTTTAATAAGCTCAGAAGATCAAGTTGCAGCTAATATTGAGAGAGATATATGTGTAGTGTTACTTGAGAAATGGTTGACTCCCACTCCTATAAATAACATTTTAAAAAGTAAAACTGGGCATCTTGAGGCTGACTCATGGTACCTCTGTAAAAGTACTTAATAAAATATGAAACTAGATGTGTGGAATTTAATAAAGATTTAATAAAGTTATTTAAAAACACAAAAAAACACTGTTTATACTTTTTAACCAATTTAACAAAATGTGTAGCTTTTGAGCCTGACTGAACTGTTATTCTTAAAAGTGATTTTATTATACATGTGCCTTTTGCTTTCAGAATTTTTAGCACTGAAATATTTTTAGAAACAACTTTAAACAGCACTAAAGCCAGAACATGTCATGACCCAGATAATCTCTTCACACAAAAGAAAGTGTAAACTAAATGTAATACTAAAATAGAATTAACTACCCCTTATGTAAATATAGTGTGTTTGTGGCACATCTCTACCTCATTGAATCTGTAACACTGACATGAATTTTATTCTTGTGTGCATAGGATTAGATTATGTAATACACACCCACTCGATATATCGCGGGTGTCGGGGTCCAATATAAATCTGCTATATATTGAGGGCCGCGATATAGTGAGAGACCCATAGAAAAACAAATAGAAAAACAATTACTGTACAACCAGTCCATCGTTTTTTTCGGGGGCGTCAGGGTCCAATATAAGTACTCTACGCAACCCGCTTTTTCTCATTTTTCTTATATAAAAAGCAGCACACCGTTTTAATTCATACTGAGGGTAATTGCTTCTCATCATCTTAAGTCTCCAATAAATTTCATGAGTCTTCTCCTCCTTTCTCAAATGCACAAACCCGCTGCATTGAAATAATCCCATTCTAAACATAGGAGGCTTGTTGATAGGGAGCTGACATCACTGCCGTGTGGCTTTTGCTAGAGCATTGCTGCCACAAGTGAACACCTCGTTGGCTAAAATAAAAACCGCTTCAGCAAGTAGATATTTAATTTGCTTTGTGTTATTGTGCAGTGCGTGCGTATATAACTATGATATTAATGCTTTGTTTTTATTTGTTTTGTATATTTTTGTTTGATGTGCAGTACGAAATAAAACGAACAGTAATTCTAAGTGCAATTACCTAGTATGTATATTGCAGCTAAGGCATGCGCAGTTAGACTGTAAGAATGGGGAGCCAACTCCAGGACTGCGATACATCCGAATCCACAGTATAACGAGGGGTGGGTGTATTTGAACAAATTTCATGACTTTGTAGCTCCCACCCACCACAGTTTTTCTGTAGCCTCTGAAACTTAAAAATGTAATTTCATCAAAGATAATCCAATATACAAAACACTTCAATAAGAAGTTTTATTCTTTTGTGAGCAGTAGCGAATGTTACACCATTGAATACATTTTGGTCATCTTAATTTTCAACAAAACATTTGCAGAAATGTCACACACTATGCCATGCTTCCATTCCATTAACATTACACAAATTAATGGTTCTGGAAAGATATGAAAAGGGCACACTATAAGCATTAAGAACATAACAATGGGTCAAATTTAATTTACATTAACAGCAACACAAAAAAGTGCTATCATAACAAAATATGGCCATGATTCCCAATACTTCACCTTTCATTTAGTCTGTGAATTTGAGGGGAAACACCAGTGTTGACATGAAACTTAAGTAATGAAAGACTTTTTGCATGATCATAAAAGAAAATGGAACATAATCTAAAATTATTTGGAAAGCTGGATAAATCATTGCATCTTTAGTTATATATCCTCTTGTAACCCCCACACCTACCTGCCTATGAAATGCATTTTGTAGAGTGCAATGTACTGTATGCTGCTACTGTACAGGGGATTGCACGAGGAGGTACAGATACATACACGTACTATGTGTAGTTTGTGCACTAAAGTAAAGGTATTAAAGAATGAACTTCTTACTAAGTATAAGGTTATTTGGCTGTTTTATTTTCCCCAAACGATGTTATCAGGTATATCATACTGACAAAAAAAAATAATAATGATAAATTGTGTTTCATCTGGTGTCAACAGTGCAACCATCTTGTGCAGATGTGGTCTATACCATTTCTACAGGTAAGAATGTCTTTCATGGTTGCATTTTGAAAGTGATTTCTGTGATGGAGTAGTTATTCGATAATAATGTATTGGGTGTGATAAACATTGGTATGCAAAACCCATACAGCTTGTTATAATTAGCATTAAGGCATTTTGTACTCTGTACATTGTACTAAATAAATACGGCCATATGATGTATTAAGCTAACTTACCATCAATATTTATTTAAAAACGTATAATAAATCAGAACTGGGAATTAAATGTCGAGAAACTAAAAAAATAACACTGTTCTCTAATTAAATTAATTATCCACATTGTAATTAATGAGATTATTCTGAGTTGGTGGTCCAAGTGTTTCTGTAACAAAAGATCCACTGAAATTATTGACAAAGCTATTTGTTGGTATTGTTGACCAGTACTTGAAATGTGCTCTTTAAGGGCTTGTAATTTCTTCATCTGTTTCCATCTCCAAGTGATCCAGAAGTAATGGTTTACACTCCACAGGCAATTCCAACGGCACCATTGTAACCGGATCAAGTTTTAAAACTCCCCTTTAAGAAAAGACAATGTCAGCATCAGATTTAGGATTAGTGTTATTTAAAAATATATATATTATATATCACAAAGAGATTCTATGTTAAAAATGTACAGAATCATAACAGATGTCAAGAAAAAGTCTCCACTGTTCAGCATGCTGTCAATGTTGGCAGTCACAAGGATAATGCAAAGTTTAATCAAATACAGGCAAGCAGTTGCAAAAATATAGCCTAGAGTACAAAGATTGGTTTGTTTCCATGTTTTAGGTTATATATATATATATATATATATATATATATATCAGACTTCAAATACTCACTTGTGCTCGCAGGTTGGGAAAATAAGGTCGAGGACTTTAACAATGACAGCTGACCCAACAACACCCACCACCACCACCCACATGACCAGGAAGAACAATGGGAGGGATTCAGTCCAGAATCGACGCAGCCTTTCTCTCAGCTGCTCCACCCACCGACACATTGCCTGGAAAGACAAAGACAACCCCAAGTCATTTCATGCCCAGCAAGTCAACATCTTACAAATTATTTATCCTATTCTCCAGTCAGTGGCGGGTTACCTGATTGATAGATAAGTCTCTTTAAAAAATGTATGTTATTGTGTTTCACTTCCCTGTCTCTCCATTTATTTCTTGCTGCTGTATGATAAAATACTGTAAATGTGTATTTGTTTTTGGTTAGGACACTTCTTGTTCAATTGCATACAATTAGCTGCTTTACATTTGTTTATAAGAAATGCTGCATTTAGCAGTCTTGACAGCTCACTTATCTGTGAGTAATTACATTATAGGAAGATAGTGGCTGTGATCTCAGGGGGATCTCTGGCAGTTTGCCAGAAGGTCCATGTTCATCTGCTGTTGTTTCTTCATCATACAAGAAGTCAGGTGCCAGTCTCAATGGAGTCTCGGGTAGCTTGCCAGGAGCTGCCTCTTCTTCCACGGTGGTTTCATCTTGTTTTATGGGGTAATGACTAGTTGTCATTGTTTGAGCAGGACTTTGATCATCTACTGCAAACACACATACATTAATGAATTAATTATTATTAATGATACAAACAAAATAACAACCAACAAGAAATGGGAGTTTTTGTGAACAAAAACAGCATCCCCTGTAGACTAATCAAGGGGTATATCACATGAGATTAAATGGTTTATAAACATGAAGTATGGAAATGTGAAAATCTGTATCATTGATATGTAAAAAGGTTAAAAAAAAAGTGGCAGTGAAAAGGTTATTTTCTATTAAACACCGCCTGTAAAAGACTTCTTGAGAGGATCATAAAATGCAGCTTGTAAATTTCAAAACAAAAAAACTACCTTTCCCTCACATTACAATTGAGTACCAATCAATGGAAATTAATTCTGCATGGAGTGATTTAAAAGCAGCTTGAAAGCAAATTTTCCTTTCACCGGGGGCGCTGACATTTTTACTGACGTACTGCCATACCGAGGATGGAAACTAAACATAAAACTAACAAATACAACTTCATTCACGTGACCTTTCCTTAGACCGACCACTGTACATACTGGGATATGTATTTCTGTCAAGTTAAATCAGATCTTGCCCAGGACTACAATCCCACAATTCACTGCAAAGATTATGCAATAAGGATAAAAATAAGGTCAGATAAATAAATCGCAAGATAAAATACGAGTGTTTTTTGTTTGATCACGACAGGTTCTATATTAAAAACATGTTTCATTCCATTAATATCTAAGAAGTTAAAACATCTTAAAGGGTGTTACACAGAAAATTCAAGTATCTGCACACCCCTAGTCTATCATCTAGAAAACCAAAAAGTCACACCAACATTGCAGCCATCTTGGGTCACAGGTCAAAGTGAACAGTGCCATTAGATTTTGCACATAGAGTTTCCATAACACTGAAAATGTGAAGGTGCCAGGTTCACCAGAGCTGCAATGGCAGGAACTGCTGGGTTATATACCATAGGGGTTGATTAATAAGGTGACAGCCAGTGGGCTCTACTCTATTTTGTATTCTTGGGCTGCATTAGAACATTCTCACCAATTATATTTGCTGCCTCCTATGTACTGGGTTGCTGCATTTATTATTATTCTTTATTTTTCGTAAAATACAAACATAATTGTTGAATACATAGCTGGTAGCAAAAGTAATTATACCAGCATTAGTGGGCAGTCATGTATAATTCTTTGTCCAAGAAAAACACATTATCAGCCCTACAGCAACACTTTGTTATTTACTCCCGTTTCAGATAGAACACATTTCAATTAATTTTGCTTCCTATATCCTTAAAATGACATCAAAGAAATCTTAAATGAGAGTGTACCATGGTCAGGTTGGAAAAGCACATATCATAAATGTATTGTTTGCATTTCTTTTCCAGAAATAACTGCTGCCTGGTTTGTACCTTTTTCCGGAGGGTTTGGAACCGTAAATACGACATCGTTGTCCCTGGGAATGCTGTATAACATGCTTTCCTTCATAGGGTAGGAGTAGCTGGATTCCCTAAGCTTCTGGAATTCCTTATTCATCAAGATATTCACTTCATACATGTCTGTCTGCTGCACCTGTGGAACAAAATGCATGTATATGTTATATGCCAGTACAGAGCATGGGATTTAAGTATATACCCTTTAATGTATTTTTCCCTGCTGCAGAAACAAATGCGTTTACCTGTTTTCCTTCTACTTCAGTCACCTCTTCATTAAACACAAGGAGCTGCACAGCAGACTCGCCTTCTAAAGGCCATTGGCGAACCAGCACACGAACACCGATCATCACAAAACGACCTGGTTCATCTGCCTTACTGCAGTTTCCACCTTCCACTGAAAAGGCAAGGGGAACATAATGCTGGAACTTGAAGACAATGAAATACACAAACTACTATATAAAATACAGCAATAACATTTTGTATTAACATAGAACATAATATTGAGTGTGTGTTTCAAACTATGATCATAATATTAAGTGACTCAATGGTCCTTCCAGGAGAGAACCACATAGTTTGCATCTCATTTTCAAGGGGGATGTCAAATGATATATTAAGCAGAACACTTGGAGCTGGTTTTGACTACCTAATGTTACTTTCATCCACTGGTGCTAATCAGGATCTGTGAAACCAGCCTTTGATTATTGTTTTGCTGTTAATCTTTGTTTTTAAGACTATATGTTCAGTTTGACTTAGGAGAAACTCATATTTTCTGCCACAAAGCTAGAAATTAACTTCCTGATGAAAGGATTCCACCTAAACCATACACCTGCATTTTACAGGAACCACATATGCAGGTGGTAAGTGAAGTCCTATTACTTGTAAGACAGTAAAAGTGAAAATAAAGTTAAAAAAAACAAAAAAAAAAACACAACAACTGACATGCTAACTAAAGATTTAAAAAAATAATAATAATAAAATTAAAAAAGAAGATGGGAGTTTACAGGTATACTCACAAAGCTGCGCCCTGCAGTTTAATCTTGTGACCCCAGAAAGCTTGACTGGTATGTTGTTCACATAGACTTGGTCGTCAACTGCCGAGATGTTAAAGTTAATCTAAATTTAAGATGAGTTATGTGTAAGTTGTATAAGTGGAATCTTTGAAGAAAATCATTGCATGCATTCATTACACTTTCAGCATAAAGACCATAGGTCGACTTGACTTGTGTAGCTGAGCTGCTGTGTCATTTCTTACTTGTCATTTAGGCAGGTTTACATTTCGTAACCTTTTGTTGTGCAAAGAAAACACTTTCTTTGGTATCACAGGATTATCATATCATAGTATAAAACATACAATGCACAACTACTAATCCTGTACTTTACAGAGTACTGTACTGTAATCTGCCACAAGTGTTATTCAATCTGTAGTATTTTGCACTTAATCGTAATCTGATGTAACTATCACTGACACTTATCTGCTCCAATATTGAATCGTATTTTGTCATATACTTGTACTTACTAGAACTGAAGTCATTGTATTTTATCTTGCTCTTAATTGTACTAATACTTGTACTGTGATTCTTGAAATGTATTTTTTGTTTACGACAGTAAGTCGCCCTGGGTAAGGGCGTCTGCTAAGAAATAAATAATAAAAATAATAATAATAATACCACCATAACAAATGGTAACAAAGTCAGAGCACTCAGGTCGCAAAAGGAGCTATATTTCAACTACTGCAGGTTGGCTTAAAGAAAATTAAAGAACGTATCGAAGAACACAGCTAAGCACCATTACAGATGTTTGTTTAACAATGTGTTCACCTTTAACACCCAGTCTTAAGTGGCATTACAAAGAGACTAGCATTAACTGACACATCAATGGAGTACCACAAGTTTCAACTAATATACTTAATTACAGAGACATCTTATACATAAAATAACGTGCGCCGTTTCTGTATGTTACAGATACAATAAGAGGCAATGGCTCATTTCCTGAAAGGTCAGTATGACTGGAATAGTTGAGTTGTGGCCAGGGTGGCTGCTTTACAAACAGCTGCTACTTATTCCAGGGGGCTAGTGGCTGCTGTGTGCTCAAATGGCAACCTATTTGTATGCATTGTGTGATCAAGAATGACAGTGTCTGCTTGGTTATTGGGTTGCAGTCTGCTTATTTGTCATTTAAAGCACAGAATATTACAGAACATGAAAGACCTTTTCAACCCACCTAACAAACAGCCATCACAAAAAAAGAGGCAGCATGGTCTAAACTAAGTAAACAAAAGCACTCATTCAGGATGTGGTAGAAAGGTGTGTCCCAACATCCTGTGTAACTTCCTGCACAATGTTCTGGTGATAACAGTACTCATGCCAACTGATTTAAAGTGTTACTGAACAGGCTGTATGGTTTAAAACATTACTTTCCCTAGTTCCTGCTTTGTTGTACCTATTCCTGCAATATCTTTTTCAACTTAACTGCAATGGTTTTTATATTTGTATTAACATATCCCTGGTCAAAATGTCTTCTGAAGTCACAACATGGGCTCCTGGAATCCAGCCTGTTCAGTCAGAAACATTTAACTGGTTCCCGACTCCTCTCCCAAAGTTCAGCAATTTGACTGGTTCATCTGTCCTACCTGCTTGCTCTGGTACAGGTTCAGAGGGGCAGAGCAGGTTTCTGAATATGCATCACAAGCCCTGTATAATCATAACATCCACTTTACAGACCCCCGTCCAGTTAGAGCGAATATGTAATATGTACAGGTGAACTTCCAACCATGTGAAAATATGTTTGTACTCAAAATGTGCATAAGACACTGGCACATAAAGATTTTATAACCTATGCAGTGAAATCTACCGTCTGTCTAAACGGGGTTGTGTTGCTTAGCATGGCAAATTCTTGCTTAAGGTTTTATTACTGGTTTTCATTCCATCCTAACTCACCAAAATTATTTATTCATTGCTATTATACAGGGCTTGTCATGCATATTCATAAACCTGTTCCCTCTCCTCTGAACCTGTGCCAGAGCGAGCAGGTCAGACAGATGGACCAATCAAAATGCTGAACTTTGCGAGGAGTCGAGAACCAATTAAATGTTTCTGATTGAAGCCTCCGGTGTTGTGAATTTTGATGGGAAGACCCGCTGCATAACCAATGTGAAATGAAAATAACGGGTCAAAACTGATTTGTGACCAGGCATATGTTAATGGAAATATCAAAACAATTAGGATTATGATGGGATACATACAACAAAGCAGAAAGCTAAGGAAAGCAATGCATTGTGTTGTAAACCCAACAGCCTGTTCAGTAACACTGTTTAACACTGAATTGAAGACGTCCTCTCTTCTCCACTTCTAGGGTAAAATATATCAAATGAGCTTTCCTGGAAGAGGTACAGGACTATGGAACGGCCAAACTTACTCCAACAAGAAGAGGCAGAAGTATTCAAATTATACAGTGGTTTCTGACAAAAAAGACACATTTACATCTTCAGGATTGGCCTGGAATGTTTGTCGCAGTCTGGCTTTTAATAGTTTTGTATGCCCAATAACACTAGCATCAATTAGCACTAATCTTTGATTAGCTACAGTATTGTTACCTTAGGTAATGCTAATTACCTTAATAATATGAAATATTTAATTCAACATAGTTTTTGTTGTAAAATACTGGCTATATAAAGCCCATTTTGGGATATAGATGGTTAATGGCATACCTGTAGGACATTGGCTGCTTCTGTTTCTCCCACTGTTGTCACATTGATCATTATACTCTCCTGCAAATTTCAAGAAACAGAAACACTACATCTACAACTGCATTACAAACATCCATCAATAACCACAAGGATAATACATATTGATAAAATGGATCCCTGGAAATAAAACGTGTGTATTCATTTGGTGCGTTTCATCTCACTGAGATGACAATCTATTTTGCACATTAGATTTATCAATAGTGTAAGTTTGAAACCGTCAGTGTATATACGTGAATCAATTGAAGAACACAACCCTTGGGTAAGAGAAACTCCACCTCCCAATTATAATGTATAAAGAAAAACTGTAGTGCTAAAAATCTTCGAGTATTCCATTGGAACGAGATCCTGAGACGGTTATTCCTATGCTGTTAAAATAATCTTCATACTGTATGCTGCAAACGTGTTTATATATTAGCGAAATACAGTTCATAAGGTATTGTTTTATTAGGGAAAGTACAACATTGTGCAATCTATCCACATTGTTCAACGTCTTATCGGTCAATAGCATAATGGCAATAGTGACTAAAATTTAATACCGTTACAAAAATAAAGCAGTTTAAAATGTTTTTATACTTACCCTATCGAGTTCTATTGCCGCTGCATCTTTGAAAATAACTAAAATAAACACAACATAGGCAGCTAAACAGAGCTGCATCAGTCCCTTCTCCATCTTGCCTGTGTGAGTATTTACATCCTGGCTGAAGCACCCTGGGTATAATCCAAAACTTTAAAGGGGCAGTAAAGCATTTAAAGCAATGTGTGTTTTTATTTTTTCAGTTGGCAGTATATTGTACCACAACCTATGGAGCCTAATTATGCTGCATAAATGTTGTTTATTGTTTAAAGTAGGCTGCCTCAGTGAGCAATAAATGAGTTTAATGTACATGTGTGTTTGTCACAATGACATTCTTATGAAAGAAACAAACAAAGAAATAAACTTACATTTAGAATAAAATATCAAACCAAGAACCAGAAACTATTTGGGAAGGTAGCAATGCAGTGGAGGCTCCTTAGAGGCGGCAAGGGAGGCAGTCACTGAAAAAAATGAGAGGGGGGGAGGGAGAGGGAGAGAGAGAGAGAGAGAGAGAGAGAGAGAGAGAGAGAGAGAGAGAGAGAGAGAGAGAGAGAGAGAGAGAGAGAGAGAGAGAGAGAGAGAGAGAGAGAGAGAGAGAGAGAGAGAGAGAGAGAGGGGGGGGCTTCAGTGAGTTACAGGAAAATAATTTCATCCAGGGCTTTTGTGACGTCATAAATTACGGGCCCAAATGTCGAGTAATTTATAAACTGTCACAGAAACCGGAGATGGAATTGTTTTCCTGTAATTCACCGAAGAGGCCCATCTATTATTGTTTATATATATATATATATATATATATATATATATATATATATATATATATATATATATATATATATATAATACATGTATAACCTTGTGATGTTATTATATTAAAGAAGACGAGGTTCAGCAGTAGTAAGGGTTTTTTTTTTTTTTAAATAATGTTTTTCAATGCTGTACAGGCGTTATCCGTTTAGTTTCTCAGAGATACGAATGTCACACAAGACATGAAGACAACTGTGACTTAGGAATTAGTGAAGTTGATAGCAATTGATATAAGACCTTTCGATTCCTTGCTTATTCACAATGTTTGATTAACATGGGTGCCAAATACGGTCAAATGGATTGTGGCAGAGGAAAAGCAAAAACTAATCTAAAAAGTTATAGGCACAGTGGGTGGAAGGGTTACCCTTGATCTGTGTACAGATGATTACAGAAAGGTTGCCTACTTGAGAGTAGCCATCCATTACGTTGAGCCGCAGCAGTTCAGAGTGGTAGAGCGGGTGCTTTGTGAGACTCAGTTTGACAGCAAGAAACAGAAAACTGCAGAGAACATTAGGTCGGCCATTATGCAAGCACTCAGAAGATTTGATATCCACAGCATTACCAGCTAGCTGGTTTTCATTACGGACTGGGGAGTGAACGTGATTGCAGCCCTCAAGTAACATACTTGAGCATACTACCAAACCAGGTAACCAGAAAGGCGAAGCAGTAACCGAATTCATTCACACAAGCCGACATCTCGTTTCTCACTTCAATAGATCTGGCCTTCAAAGCAGACTGCAAAAGTCTCTGAAAGGAGATGTGGAAATGCAATGGAACAGGAAACTGCTTATGTTTAAGACAATCAGCAAGCAGTGGGACAGAATATATGCAATTTTGATTGAGAAGCGAATACTCAGCTCCTAGACAACATTGACCACAACATCTTGAGCATCTTGATAGAGTTCCTGCAACCCTCAAGGAAGCTTCAGATGAGCTGGAGCAGTCATTCCAGCCCACTCTCCACTGTGCCCATTTGGTACAAAAAGCTGGAAAGGCATCGCCATCCTTCTACCACTGATCTAGATGGTCTAAGTCAACTCAAATCCAATGCATTGCAATGTCTTGTCCAAAAGTTTGAAGTCAAGCCTTTGCACAAAGTACAGGTTTTCCTGCACCCACGAACGAAGGGGCTGAAGGTTTTCACTGAAGATGAAAGACAGGAAGTTTATCAAGAGACCAACTGAATCTCCAACTGCTTTCGTCAGCTACACAGCCACCATTACCAAAGGAGAAGACCAAACTGTCACACAGACTTTGAAGATTCTGATAGTGAGTGTGACAGTGACGAAGATGAAGTGAAGTACATCGCTCTGAAGTTGACAAAGAATGAAAATGTCCAGCTGCTAGAGTGGTGGAGGAACCACAAGCATGAATTTCCCCTTCTGTCAAGTTGCACGATTTGTGTATTCCATACCTGCATCCAGTGCACCCTCCAAGAGAGTTTTCTCAGCCTCTGGTTACACAATAAATGAGACGCGTACTTCACTGAAGCCAGAAACTGTAGACGGCTTAATGTTTTTAATCAACAATATTTCAAAGGAAATCAGCTGTTCAGAGGAAGACATCTAAGATGAAATCCCAGGGCCGACGGTAGGCATAGTATGGGCAGCTGACTTTTGTTGTTGTAGCTGAGATTTGTGGATATTGAATTATATTATATGTTATAATAGTAGAAAACACTAGTAGAGGCTTTGAGTAAATTGTCGATGCTCATAATGCATCAGAGTAGAAAAATGCAACTTGTCTAAGACTTCTGCACAGCAGTATATATATATATATATATATATATATATATATATATATATATATATATATATATATGTGTGTGTGTGTGTGTGCAGTATATAGTAGCGATCTCGGTTAACGCATACAGACGCATCACACAGGGTGAGGCAATCCACACACAGGCGGAAAGCGGGAGCGAACCCGGGACCTCTCGCACTAAAGCATAGCACAGATACCGCTGTACAAAAGAGTCGGCTCCTTCGCAAGGAGCGTATATCGGGCTTATGTCTTTGTGTATGATTATGTCACCTACCAGCCCTGTGTATATATAGCCCTGTGTATATCTATCTATCTATCTATCTATCTATCTATCTATCTATCTATCTAGATAGATAGATAGATAGATAGATAGATAGATAGATAGATAGATAGATATTAACAATGGACCAGATTTTATGTTTAGCGTCAGAGGTTCAAAAGGGGTTTGGTCTTCTTTTTCTTTTTTTCTTCTTTGATCCCTAGCCAACGATAGGACGGGGTTTCCTCCAGAGCCCATACGCTGCTATGGGTGCCGCTGGATTTCGGACTTCGCTCAGAACACTTTTCCATGCTTCTCGATCCATGGCAATGGCCTTGGCATCACAGAGGGTGGATCGCCGCTTTTTCAGGTCTTCTTCGATTTGTTTTGACCATGTCTTCTTGGGCGCTGCTCTTTGAACTTTCCACTCTGTTGGACATTTTCGCCAGAGAAGCTGGTACGGTGTCCTGGTGATGCTCATTCTGCAGATGTGCCTGAACCATCGCAGTCTTCTTAGTTGGACCACTTCCACGACCGTTGGCTGGTGGTCGCATCTTATTCGGATGGTTTCATTTCGGATGCGGTCGCAGAGGGAGATACTAAGGATCTGCCGCAGACATCGCATTTGGAAGACCTCAAGCTTGTTTAGGTCTTGCTTCAGTAGAATCCATGTTTCTGACCCGTATAGGAGAATTGGCAGGATCAGTGTCCAGAAAAGGTGTATTTTGGTCTTAACGGAGATGTTGGCCCTTTTCCATAGGCACCACTTAAGCGAAACGAATGCCGCGATTGCTTGGCCGATTCTGCCGTGGACATCGGTTGAGGACGCCACTTTCTTCTCCTGCACCACGGATCCCAGGTACTTGAATTCCTGAACCTGTTCGATCTGGGCTCCGTCGAGGTGGACATTGGCCGGCGTTGATTTTGAGGCCATACGGCTCGGCGACGCGGGCGATGCTATAAAGAATGTCAGTAGCTTCGGCGTCAGTATCGGCGAAGATCGCGCTGTCGTCGGCGAACATCAGATCGGTCACGTAGGTGTTCTCGTCGCACTGAACTCCACGCCTTGCCTCGAATGCTTTTCTCATGACAGCGTCAATCACGGTGTTGAAGAGCAGAGGAGAGGCAACATCCCCTTGGCGGACTCCGGTTTGGATGGGATAGTTCGTTCCGTATCCGCACGCAACTGGTTGAGCCGTCGTATGACATTTTCAGGAGTCGAATGATCTTGTCGGGGACATGCTCGGTCTCCAATGCCCTCCATAGGGCTGTCCAGTGGACACAGTCGAACGCAGACTTGAAGTCTATAAAGACGATAATGGTGCGCTTCCCACATCTAATCCTTTCTTCCATCAGTTGGCGAATGGCGAAGATTTGATCACAGCATCCACGGTTCGGCCTAAATCCCGCCTGTTCTTCTCGACTGGTCTGTTCACGATGTTTCTGCAGCCTGGATTGGATGATCTTCATAAAAGCTTTGCCGGTAATGGACAGGAGGCTGATGCCGCGGTAGTTTTTGCACTCCCGATTGTCGCCTTTCTTCAGTATTGGCACTATCATGGCTTTTTTCCAAGCAGATGGTATTCGTTCGGAGTGCCAAATGAGTGACAAGAGTGCGTGAAGTCGGTGCAGCAGGACATCTCCTCCCGCCTTGATCGCCTCGGCGGTGACCTGATCGACTCCGGGTGCCTTTCCGTTCTTCAGTGATCTGACGGCGGTTTTCACTTTGTCAACTGTAGGTTCGTTGTCGAGGAATGGATTCGCTGGTGGGTCGATAGGCGATGGCTCTGCCGGTGGTACTTGAGGTGGATTGTGATTGTATAGTTCTTGGAAAAATTCTTTCCACCGTTGCAGGCGTTCGCTGGGAGACCTCACAAAGGTTCCATCCGCTTTCTTGATGTTGTCATTGGTCGACTTGGTCTTTCCACTCAGTCTCTTGAGTGTTTGGTACAGAGTCTGGTACTCGTGCCTGGATGCAGCTTCCTCGAGATCAGCTGCTATGTTATTCCAGTAGGCTTCTCGTTCTGTCTTCATCATCTGCCGAACTTCTTGGTTCAGGTGCCGGTATTGCTCAAGATCTACGTGTTTGGCTCGCTTTCGCTTGTCCACCAGGTTCAGGCATTCGTCCGAGATCCACGGCTGCATCCGGCAGCGATTTGGTGGGCAGAGAGGAGCTGCACTTTCTAGGATCGCTTGTGATATCTGCTGTTCTTCGTCGTCCAGATCATCCGACTGAGCTAGCGCTGCGAATTTGTTGGAGAGGGCGATTTGGAATTCTCGCTTGATTGCTGGGTCCATAAGACGCATCCATTTCGGCTTGGCTGGTGGTGGTGCCTTGCGCTTCGCCCGTTGGAGTCGCAGTTGCAGCTTGGCACGGACGAGATAGTGGTCAGATCCGCAGTCGGGTCCCCTCATTGCACGGACGTCCTTTAGCGATGATCGAAAGCGGGAGCTGATCAGAAAATAATCCAAGACAGCCGTGTCCTTGTCGGATGGATGGCGCCATGTAAGCTGGTGTTTGCGTGGATGTTGGAAATGGCTGTTTCCGATGATCAGGTTGTTGAATGCGGCAAAGGACAGTAGGCGTAGACCATTGTCGTTGTTTGTTCCCACGCCGAACCTGCCCAACGTCCCTTCCCATCCGGCCCTGTCCGTACCAACATGGGCATTGAAGTCGCCGGCAAGGATAACCAGATCACGTCCAGGGATCGTACCCAGCGCGTCTTGTAGCTGGGTGTAGAAGTCATCCTTCATGTCGTCAGGGCTGACGTCAATGGGTACATAGATGGAGACTATATGCGTCATGACTGTGCCGTCGATGGTCAGGATTGCCAGACGGTTTGAGAATGGTTGGAAGGCTATCACGCTTCGTGTCGTCCTGCTGATAGATAGATAGATAGATAGATAGATAGATAGATAGATAGATAGATAGATAGATAGATAGATAGATAGATATTAACAATGGACCAGATTTTATGTTTAGTGTCAGAGGTTCAAAAGGGGTTTGGTAACACACAGTAAACAGCAGCAGTGTTTTGGGATATTGAAAAGGCATATGATATGGTGTAGAGAGAAGGAGTATTGGTTAAAATGTTTAATATAGGGATAGTAGGTAGAATGTTTAGATGGTTGTCACTGCTCGATAGCGTGGGAAATCATATGACTGTTTAGTCCCCATTAAACTAGTTAATCGAAGCCAGCGTTGTTGACGTACGTGGATTATAGGAGGTCGTTTTACTCTGCATTTCTGCTGATTGGAAACGCCTTTCAGCGTGTACCAGATAAACTACTATTCCAAGAAGACACTGCGCGTCTGTATTTTGTGACAACGGTAGCGTTTTTATTTTTTTCTTCTCTGTTAGTGTTTGTTAGAAGTCGTATTTATATTGTTTTAGCCCTTCTCTATAGTATTTGTTCACTGTCTTTTCGCCAGTACGGTATAATTATTTTGTTGGTCATTTATTTAAGTTTATCAAATTAAGTCAATAGGATGTGCTCTTTTTTTTTCGCCTGCCTTACAACTTTGTTTAGAAAATATTGTATGCAAAGTATGTTAATGACGTGGTCTTGAAATCTAAGTGTGTAACAATTAAGTATAAATTACGATGGGCAACTGTCTTTTTTTCTTAGTGTTGGCTAGTGGAGAAATTGCGTTTAACAGCCGAACTGGGGTAAAACCTGTTTAGACTGCACTTGTTGCTCCACTGAACTTGCCTTGACCTACGCACCACATCACTGGATCCTCAGCTGATGCGCTATCCTTGCACTATTGCACTACTAATATGTCATTGTAGATATAACTTGTTGTAATCCTAACTTGTTGCATCCTAGCTCATATTGTATTTTAGTAGTATTATTTGCACTTACTCTAAACTGTACTGTATTTGCATATTAATCTTGCATTGTAACCCTGTACAGTACTGACCTGTAACACCTAGTCACCTTAGATAAAAGCGTCAGCCAAATTATAATAATAATATGAAAAGTTGTGTCAGTCAGAGCACAATAATAAGATTCTACTGCTGCTGGGGTCTTAAGGGGACCCCAAACACTCTGACTTTTTTCTGCCTCACCAATATATATATATATATATATATATATATATATATATATATATATATATATATATATATATATATATATATAGGCTACCAGCCGACAATGGCATCGGAATAGAAATCTCGTGGTACGTAACGTATAAATAACAAATATCTTCATGCGTTGCACTGACTAAAATAAAAAGGTACATATTTTGCCCAGAAGATGGCGCTCATAGATATGATAAGCGCCTTCAAGATATTGTCGCTTGCTGATGATGTAATTTTCAGGCCCGTATAGGAGTTTAGAGTCACTGTTAGGATGGCTGTATTATTAGAAACCACGTTAGGAGATATTGTTTTTGATTTATATACAGAGGAAAGACCGAGGGGTAAGAACATTTCTGAATAAAGTATATTGGATTGGCGTCGTAAACTATAACTAACCCAGTTAAAGTTATACTAGTCCTATATGTCATTTTGATTCTCGAGTGACTATGTAAACCTTCCAGTAGTAGGCAGATTACCTTATTGATATTGTGTCCTGTGTTGTTTAATGATGTCAGTTTAGCATTTCTAAACCAAGGCCGTGAGAGATACGTTAGAGTGGTTGAATATTGAATGTACCAAAGATGAGTGATGTATTAAAGGCACTGTTCACTACTATTACAAAATGTATTGGTAGTCAGTCGTACGTGTTTGTATACACGATATATCAAAAAGCAAACCAACAAAAACGTTAAGAATTGTCCGTGCGTTTGTAGTCCAAGACTGTTTTTAAAACTTGCATAGTCCTCACGTTTGCATTGAATCTGATTAATATTTGAATTTCTGTTTTTATCTATTTATTTATTTATTTATTTATTTATATTTTTTTTTTTTGCAGCTTCCTTGAACTTCCTTAAGTTGTGTAAAATCAAATTTTACAACTACTGTCTCATTCACAATGTTCAGGTAAATATTTATTTTAACAATATCGTGTTGCATTTGGATTTTTCAGAATTTAAAGAGCAGATAAGGATTACTTTGATCCAAAATACCAGGATTATTGTGATCCTACTGCGGAGGTGGATTCATCCTTTTTGAATTGTCAAAGCAAACACACACTATATGTCCAGTGTTAGAATATAATGTTTACATATTTATTTAATTTGTATCCTCAAGCAAAAATGAAAACAAGTATTTAGTGTTATAGCTTTAATATTTTTTTTTTTTTTTTTAAAAAGGCTATACGCATACACCTCTTAAACAGATGACAGTGATAAGTAAAAAAAAAAAAAAAAAAAAAAAAAAAAACCTGAAAAGTGGCATGAATCAGTTTTTAAAGAAATGCATCAAGTGGCCATATTGGTTTACAACAAGTCAGTTGTATTGATACAGGGATGATGCTTGTCAACTTTGGAGTTAATCAATTAAACTGTGTTCAACTGAAGCGGTTTTAAATTTAAGAACGAAACATTAAACGGTTTGGGATAAATAAAAATAACCATTATTTGCATGTGTTGTATGTGCATTAACATAAGTGATTTTGATTTTGTTAAAAAAATATATAAAATAAAGTTGTGTGTTAATCATTATTACCATGCTCTTATTTCTTTTGTCAGATTAGGTTATATCATAAATAAGGCCTCCTTTTAAAAATTAAAAATTAAAAATTAAAAAGTAACCTATTCAAAAACTGTATTTCATAATCGTGATTATTTGTTATCTGGATAAATGTAATCCAGCACTGATATTTTCTGAAAAGCCAGATCAAAATGATCCAGGGATAAGTAATCTTGATTACAAAATCTGGATCAAAGTAAGTTTTGAAAAAGCCAGCCCCTGGAGATCTGTAGTGATCTTTTGAAAAGTCATATAGGTTTGTTGAATCGTTAAGATAATGTAATGTCTACTGCCATACATTTTGTGCTAACTTGTTTTGCTCAATCTATCCAGAGAGATTTTATCATCCAGACTGGTGACCCCACAGGCACTGGCCGGGGAGGTGAATCTGTTTTCAGGTAGGTGTATCTTGAATCTTGTTGAAGCAAAGTTCTTGCAAAAGGATATATATATATATATATATATATATATATATATATATATATATATATATATATATATATATATAATATATATATATATATATATACACAGTGCCTTGCATAAGTATTCACCTCCTTGGACTTTTCCACATTTTGTAGTGTTACAACCTGGAATTAAAATGGATTTAATTGGGATTTTTACCATTTGATTTACACAACATACTTAACACTTTGAAGGTGTAAAATATTTTTTATTGTGACACAAAAGTTAATTAAACAAAATAAAATGGCATTTGTTGGTTGCATAATTATTCACCCCCCCCCCCCCCCCCCCCGAGTCAATACTTGGTAGAAGTACCTTTGGCAGCAATTACAGCTGTGAGTCTTTTTGGGTAAGTCTCTACCAGCTTTGCACATCTGGATCCTGCAATTTTTGCCCATTCTTCTTGGCAAAATTGCTCAAGCTCTGTCAAGTTAGATGGGGACCGTTGGTGAACAGCAATTTTCAAGTCTTGCCACAGATTCTCAGTCGGATTGAGGTCTGGGCTTTGAATGGGCCATTCTAAGACATTAAGGTTCTTGTTTTTAAACCACTCCAGTGTAGCTTTGGCTGTGTGTTTAGGGTCATTGTCCTGCTGGAAGGTGAACCTCCGCCCCAGTCCCAGGTCTCTTGCAGACTGAAACAGGTTTTCCTCTAGAATTTCCCTGTATTTGACTCCATCCATTTTGCCCTCAATCTTGACCAATTTCCCAGTCCCTGCCGATGAAAAGCATCCCCATAACATGATGCTGCCACCGCCATGCTTCACCGTGGGGATGGTGTTCTCAGGGTGATGAGCAGTGTTGGCTTTGTGCCACACATAGCGTTTTGCAAAAAAGTTCAATTTTGATCTCATCAGACCAGAGAACCTTTTTCCACATGTTTGCTGTGTCTCCCACATGCCTTTTGGCAAAATCCAAACGGGATATGATATTGTTTTTTTTCAGCAATGGCTTTCTTCGCGCCACTCTTCCATATAGCCCAGCTTTGTGGAGCGTCCGGGTTATAGTTGTCCCATGGACGGTTTCTTCTATCTCAGCTGTGGATCTCTCCAGCTCCTTCAGAGTTACCATTGGCTTCTTGGTTGCTTCTCTGACTAATGCCCTCCTTACCTGGTCACTGAGTTTTGGTGGACGGCCATATTCTTTCCATTTTTTAATAATGGATTTAACGGTGCTCCGGGGGATGTTCAAAGTTTGGGATATTTTTTTATAACCCAACCCTGATTGGTGCTTCTCAAGAACATTATCCCGGACTTGTTTTGATAGCTCCTTGGTCTTCATGATGCTGTTTGTTTAGATATGCTCTCTAACAAACTCTGGGGCCTTCCAGAAACAGGTGTTTTTAATCTGAGATCATGTGACACTTTAATTGTACACAGGTGGACTCCACTCAACTAATGTGACTTCTGAAGGCAATTGGTTGCACCAGAGCTTATATAGGGGTGTCACATGCAATCAAGACTTTTCATTTTTTTATTTGTAAATAATTTTGAAAAATATGTAGTTTTTCCCCCCCCAATTCGACATTAAGGACTATTTTGTGTAGATCAGTGACAAAAAATCCCAATTAAATCCATTTTAATTCCAACACTACAACACTAATTCCAACACTACAAATAACACTACAAAATGTGGAAAAGTCCAAGGGGGGTGAATACTTATGCAAGGCACACTGTATGTATATATATATATATATATATATATATATATATACACACACACGCACACTTATTTTATAATAAAACAACTGATAGAAATAATTGTAAACTTTCAAGTTGTACAGCTTTAAAGTTAAAATACCTTATGTTTGTGAGAATTTCTGTTAAAAAAAAAAAAAAAAAACCTGTTGGTGCAACACTTTGAATGTCTGTTACAATTCCAGGGGCCAAAAGGTTGGCAATCTATTCATTTTTTTCTGTTATAGCAATATTTTTTAACTCGTGTTCATAAATGTTTCTTACAGTAAATTGTATGGTGATCAAGCTAGGTTTTTTGAAGCAGAGAAAGTGCCCAGGATCAAGCACAAGAAAAAGGGGACAGTGTCTATGGTGAATAATGGCAACGACCAACATGGCTCTCAGGTAACATGTTTGTACAAGTGTCTCTTTCAGTGTCAGTTTCTCACTTGAAATGTTGTTTACCGCTACAACATTCACAAAATAAAGAAAAAACGCTCTCAGACGAGGTCCAGAAATGTATTTCATCATTTCAACTTTAGAAAACGAATGATGTTTCGACCACTAGGTTTTCATCAAATACTGCTACTTCTTAAAAGCTTTTTTTAAACAGTATTTTAGAACTAATAATCCCAATTTACCAAACTTTAAAAACATATTTAAAGTCACATTAAGTTTAACTTTTAATGAAATGGTACCCTGTTTTTTTTAAAAATGTTTTGAAATGTCCAATTTGATTGTCGCCTCGCCTGCAACCCACTTATATATCAGCAGTCTCTGTCTGCACTTGTTGGGCGCGTGAGCAGTAGGGGACGCCAGCAACTTGGCACAAGACTGTGTTGTAGTCTAGAACAGTTTAATGAATATCAGACTATTTTATCCACCAACAAAGCTTGGTTTGTTTAAACTACAACAGAATTTGTTACAGTAGATCATTTTACTTTTATTAATTTTGTTTTCTTCAGATTAATTTTATATATTTTTTTTCTTTCTTAATTAGTTCCTTATTACTACAGGGGAAACCCTGGATTATCTTGATGGGGTTCACACGGTGTTTGGGGAGGTAACTGAAGGCATGGATGTCCTGATGAAGATCAATGAGGCCTTTGTAGACAAGGATTTTCTCCCTTTCCAGGATATCAGGTGAGAGGCCTGCGACATCAAGCCATGTTGTGGAAACAGTTCTTAAGGACAACGACACTGAAAAATTTATATATATATATATATATATATATATATATATATATTTTGTGTGTGTGTGTCTGGACCACAATCTGCCATTTTATATGCACTGTTCATAGCTATTAAGCACTCCGTAGTTCTTTTAAAAAAAACTAACAAAAAAAACCGAATACCTCGTTTCCATAGTTAAGCCAACTCGAGTACACGCACTGATTGCCCCCACCCCCCCCCCCCCCCATGCTGCGTTTCCATGTTTTTGTAAAACTCGAGTCCAATTTGGGCGCATACCCAATTTCTTTGGTACCATTTCACTATGCAGGCTGGCCTGAATTAATTCGGGCCGAGCAGAAAATACGTCACTAATCATGGAATTCTGGGTCTTAGCAACAATCTCTAAGAAAGCCAGTGGCAGTGGCAAATTACGGTTAGAAAAAACATAATAATAGCATACCTGTAATTAATTCTGTAAAAAAAAAAAAAAAAAAAAAAAAATTTAAAAAACACAATTTAACTTGACAGCACATTATTCAACGTGGAATCATGATGAAACGTTATCACCGATTACTGTTTGGGGAAATCGGGTCATTCAAAGTCAGCTTGAGGGATCTTTTCGAAATCAAAAAGTTTTTCAAAATATTCAAGTTCTACTTTCTATGGGTGTGTGTAGGAATGCGCTCCAATGTAGGGAAAAATAAAAAATCAAGGACCACAACAACAAAAGCGGAAACAATCCCAAAATGTTCCGCTATTATGACAGATTAGATGCGATTTTAGGAAACTGTCCAATATCACAAGACCGTGTGCAGTGAATTTTCTGGAAAAATATCCATTGCCATGTTTGATGATAACAATGTTACATTGTCAATAACGACGATACAGTAATATGGTTACCTGTTTACTATCTGGCAACCTCTCGCAATAACATGAGTGAGACTTGTCCAGCTCATGTAATATATATATATATATATATTAGTGAAAACATTTGTAATTGAATATATTATGCTGCTTTTAGTATTTGTTTCTTTGTGAAGGGCATTGTATGTGAAGTATTTTCTTTCACATTCAGAATAAACCACACGGTGATCCTGGACGATCCCTTTGACGATCCACATGGCCTTCCAATACCTGATCGCTCTCCTGAACCAACAAAGGAACAGCTAGATGTGAGTACAGTCGTTATTCACAACACATTGTAAACACCCAAAAATCAGCTTTACTGAGATAATCTTTATAATAGTGGCTCCCAGCTACTTGATGGGAGCCACCAACCTAAAGGAAAAATGGACCAATTCATATTAGAGATTGCAAACAGATCAAATGGAGAGAAAAGCATACACTATACAACACATGTTATATATGTTACGGTTCATGTGTAAAACTGGTAATCTATAGATTAACCGGTAAATGCGTTGATTTACCAGCTCAGCAGTCAATGTATAAAATAACTAAGGAGATGGTAGTAAACAATCTCTTTTACTTGCATCCATGATCCCTGTCTGGCAACAATTCACAATACAAAATAATGTTTTGGTGGCAAAATGACGTAGCACACTACGTATGATTCTCCCTGAAATGCAAAACCTGCGTGCACTTCGATTATGCTTTTTTCTAAAAAAAGTTCAAATTAATACTAAATCACACTTGGTACAGGCATGAGTTTTGCTGAAGAGATGTCGTTATTACCATACCTAATGTTTGCCCTATGGTAAATTTTGATTTAAAATAAAACCGGGAAAGTGTTAAAGACAAAAGCAAAAGACAAGGGTGATAAAATCGTTAGAAATAAAACCAGAAAGCTGTCTCTAATCATGTCTGTATATAGGACAAAGCATTAATACATGGTCTCTGCTAAATACATAAATTATTATTATTAAATAATAATATTAATATTGCAAGAAGGGATGCAGTGTGGTTTAGAAATAATACAAAAAAATCCTAAGGCTGGAGTTTAAGAAAAATAAATAATAAATTAGTTAATTTACCCAAGTACGTAACATCTTACACAAATTTATTTATTTTTTTGCCATTAAGCTCCCGGACGTTACTTTATTCCGATTTCACCTCACATGCTGTAGCATGAACTACCATCTCCTTAGTTATTTTATTCATTGACCGTTGACCTGTTAAATCTACACATATACCAGTTATTTTATAGATTGGCCGGTGAGCTGCTTAATCTACACATTTATTATTATTATTATTATTATTATTATTATTATTATTATTTATTTCTTAGCAGACGCCCTTATCCAGGGCGACTTACAATTGTAAGCAAATACATTTCAAGTGTTACAATACAAGTAATACAATAAGAGCATTTACCGGTTAATCTAGATTTACAGATTTTACACATGAACCGTAACATATATAAGTAGGGGTTTTACTCAGTTAATCACACCTGTAGGCTTTGATTGATAAAAAAAATAACAGATCGATTAATCTGTTATTTTTTGTGCAGTATCAAAAAACGGTGCACGAAAAACAAATCTTGAAAAATGAGTACATACTGGAAGGTAGACCCAATATCTCAGAATGAAGAAAAAAAATTGCAAAATTTACTCATTATTGCTTTCCTTACACAGCAGTACTATATCAGACCCCCCCCCCCCCCCCCACCAGTACTACATCAGGCACACACCTTTATTTGCTTTTAAAAGTACTATACACTTTTTAACCCAACCTCAGCATCATTGATTCAAAAAGAAAACCCTCCAATTGTGTTGTCCCTCCCTCCCCTTCCAATGAAACATTCAAATTGTGAAACACCACACACAGCAATTACAAACTATGTTAATATCTGAAGTGACTCACTTTGGCTAACTTTAAATTACATGTCAGCAAATATTTTCAAACCGTCAAATTAAATGTAAGTAAATCTATGTATGTTAAATATTAACAGGCATTATGAGACGTTTGCAGTAAATAGTGTAAGTTACATATAAAAGCTAAATTCAAAATGTAGTCATTAAAACACAGTTTGTGTTAGTTGTATTACTGATTTATAATTAGGAATTGTACCCCGTCGGGCTTGGGTTGGGTATCAAGGCTCTGTATCACACTACATGTATGTAGGTCAAAGAGATCTGCTTTTCCATGATCCTCATAGCCAGGGGTTCACATAACTTTTATCATTAGATCCTCACGGGTGTACCAGCAGAAATGGTTTGGTACGCTGCGAAATTAGGGGTCATCATCCAAGTCGCTGTCTAGCTCCACCGACGGTTCAAACAATTGGGATGTCAAAGATCAGGGGTGCAAATTTGGAGCTAGATTTGATATTTATTAATGTTGTAAAAAAATATATAATATATAACACATGATAGAATAAATGTTCTAATATAACTAAGTCAACTACATTGGAAAATCATTGTTACGAACTGGAGTTTCCACCTATCACCCTCCATTTATTTTTTATAAAACCTTGAAGCAGTCAATGATAGCGCTAGCAATACGGGGACTGGTATTTAATTATGGTCTTCAGACTCAATGGAAAATCTGGAGGTTAGGCAGGTATGGGTCACAGCCAGATAGTATGCACCCTTGCTGCCTTTATGAAAAATGCTTTCCTGTTAAAAATGGACTGACGGTACGCCTTTTGCATTTTAAAAACAACATGGAAGTCTGCATGTTATTTTATTGGTGTGCATGCGTACCTGTATACCAGTTATGTGAACCCCTGCTCATAGAGCTAATTTTGTTTTTACAGTCATTTTGTAGGATGCACAGTATTTTACTAACATACTTGTTTATACATTGTATAGCGGTCATGCACACCTAACTAAGTACTCGTGGTTTGCAGAGTGGACGTATAGGAGCTGATGAAGACATTGATGACGCCAAAGGAAAGAGTTTGGAGGAAGTGGATGAAGTGATCAAAGAGAAAGAAGCAAAAACACAGGCCATACTTTTGGAGATGGTAAGACAATGCAATGATTTTAACTTGTTGAATAAATGATTCTACAGTTAATAAAACTCTTTAAGGTTGGTTGTAAAAGACGCATGTTCACTATATGCAAATACAGATGTTTGTTACACCCTTTATACATACAGAGGCTAATCCTGGCTAATGTAACAATTCAACAGTACAGTAGAACCCTTATTTATGGTAGATAATTGATTTGTAAATGTAAAATTGTTATGACTTTCCCAACCAAGAAACTACCAGAAATATAGTAATTCAACAAAACACTGTTACCTTTTAAATATGGAATGTATTGTATTGTACTGTACTGTAAATACTAGAGATAGTTGACTGGTAAGTGCATTTTCTCTCAAGTCAGAAGAGCATTGCACATGACATGATGTTCAGATAAACAAGAAGTTAGGGCAATCTAGGTTTGGTGTGTTATGGTTAGTGCTGGGACGAACACAGGATTTTCTGTGTTCGGATATTCGCTCATAATTTAAATATTTGTTCGTTTTCAAAAAGTAATAAGCCATTATATTGCTCAGAACGCAATGGCCGTGTGTGTGCCTGTGTTTTATGGCACGACGTTACAGTAACACGTCAAAGTAGAATAATATCACAGGAGTAAAGAATACATTGTGTAGGCCTTACTTTACCCCAGTGAAGTAATTACAAAACAAAGGATGTCAAATAGCAGTTCAAGTTAAACATTGTTTTGTTTATTCCCGAAATAAATAGTACATAAAGCTGACACCACATTTCAGAGGTCACGTTTGTGCAGAATTCTGTGTTATATACGCAGGACATTTTAATAAAACGCAAACAAATAACAGCAGTGCATTTCTAAACACAGATGTAAAAGACAACAGATCCCCTTTTCATCCCTATCCAATAATTGTGTTTATATAACGAAGTAGTATTATGCAATGCAACATGTAAAAATGGTTTCACTGCTCCCTCTCTTTTTAAAAAAAAAAAACAACACAAAAAACAGCAGAGGTCTCAGTATCCCATATAGCATTGCGCATGTCCCTGATATTAGAGCAACTCAATAATCTGTATCAGAGCATCTTAGCTGCTGACACTCCGCCAAGAAGTTTCTTGCTTTCACAAAACTTGCAGCAATTGCAATGACGATACCTGTATCTTGTGTACCAGCAGAACAGGGTTTTAGCTGTCAGAACAGAGTGCTGACCAGCAAACACTCTCATTTACATGAGGATCATCTAAAACATGACAATTTCAATGGAAGCTCCTGAGACTTCGATTTGGAAAGCGCACGACTCATTTTTTGACTTGGGTGCTAAAAGAAAAATTTAAAGAACTTTTAAACAGCGAAACTGTAAATAGTTATGATGTTGACAGCTACCGGCAGAGACACTGGTACATGTTATACAACACTGATTTTTATGCTGCGAATGGGGTTTTTTCAAAAGAAGATGTTTCATGTTAAGCTTGTCTTTATGTCTGTTTCTACCACCATTATTTATACTGTGTACTGTAAAATGAAGGGGAAAAAGGTTCGCGGTTTTAGTTCTCGTTTATTACATTCCACATAACAAAGACGCAACAAAAATATATATAATATATACAATCTATATAAAAATCACTACACAACATTTACAGCAAGTTGGGCACTGTTTAAGCGAGGCATTTCAGAGTGACGTGCTTGCCTTTTTCTGCCATGAGATTCTGATTCGCTCTAAAGCAGCACAACGCTTTTTTGACCCAGATAGTTGTTATCAATAGGTAGAAGGTGTATTAGTTTATTTGATTAGGCAGGACGTGGGAAGGTTATTTAGTACTGCCTTATATTTGGGGCATGGGAAGAGCCTTTTGTAGTTCTGGGTCTAACCATTTCACCTGTTTGTATATTAAGGTAGGTGACCTGCCTGACGCAGATATTAAACCCCCTGAAAATGTCCTGTTTGTTTGCAAACTGAATCCAGTCACCACTGATGAAGATTTGGAGATCATATTCTCTCGATTTGGACTCATCAAAAGGTGAGAAGTGCAATTTTACAAAGATATTGTATTTTATTTGCCCGATTTTTCAAAGTAGTTCCACTTGAAGGGAAATACACTCCAGAAGGTCTTATGAGAAGGTCTTTTGTACTGCTTGTTGAAGCAAAAAATATAAATGGAGTCTTATCCCAGATACCACTAGAACTTCCATTGAAAACCACAGAAATTAAAATGTATACTTACCGTAACAAGAATTTTTTTTTTTGTTCAGTCAGCTAATACAGCACATACATTATTTATATGGCAACATTTACTGTATTTTATGTGAACATAACACTGATTGTATCCTTTACAGTTGTGAAATCATTCGAGACTCGAAAACCAAAGAGTCCCTGTGCTACGCTTTCATTGAGTTTGAAAAGGTACAGTTTGCCTGTGTGTTTTATTGTGGGACAGAGGTGCCTGTCTAGTGGTACCAGATGTATCTATCTATTATAAAAAATAAGTTGAATTGAATTGGTAATATCTTAAGTGATCTATTGCTTTTAATTGTTGTCTGTATATCCATTGTTATCCTCTTCTACTTTTCTGTTAAGCGATGGTTAAAATCGTGACAGCTTTGCTACACAGCAAGTCCAGTGCATGTATTTGTTACAGGGTGTATATCGTCAGGTATAATGTTATTACCTTTCATTCTTGCCCTTCCTGGTATCTGGTTAAAAAATATATGGATACATGATTCTTAACTATAATACTATTACTGTAACTAGTTAGACAAATATATGTCCATTTATTTCATCCCATATAAATTTAACTGACTAAAATGCTTTGATTTAATGGGGATTCATTTATTTATTTTTTTTGTTTAAGAAATAGTCATTAAGCATTTATTGGTAATCAATTCACATAGCTGAGTTTACAAAGGCTGCAGCTGCTAATTATGGGAGAAACTAATTCTGACAGATAGAGGGCAGTAAGTCACTTAAGTTCACAAATGTAATAACTGTCGGTTTACAATGGCCCAAAGATATTCAGATAATTACCCCCAAATTCCCAGTAAAGCGAAGTAAAATGACATTGTGCTAAACTAATTGGTGTCAATTGAGTAATCTATCAAGTATGTCACGCTATTTTTTAGGAAAGTTTCAGGGCTGTACTAGTACTTTCAATGCTCAAAAAATATATAGTATGGTACATTGCAGCAACAATTATTTAGGGAGCTGTCACGAATGAGGAAGATGAATCTGAATTGTTTTTCTCAAAATATGTTGCCGTGGTCAACTTATTAACATAATTTTTTTTTACAAGCGGGGCTAAATGTGGTAGATCAAATAACAGTTTTTTTTGCCTTTATCATAACCAGGAAGAAGACTGTGAAAAGGCTTACTTTAAGATGGACAATGTGCTCATCGATGACCGGAGAATACATGTGGATTTTAGCCAGTCTGTTGCTAAGATTAAATGGAAAGGAAAAGGTAGGGAGTTAAATTGTATTATTTAGATTTTAATTATTCTGCTTGATTTGTTAAAACTGTTCCCATTTGATATCATCTTGTTTCTGTGGACATCACAGAGATAGCAATACATTACCATACATAATTGTGTCACTGGGCACAAACAAGCTGTGTTGTCTTGTATGGACTGATTAGAATGAACAGTGAAGGGGAGGGAGGGAGGGGGGGGCTTGTGTCTCTACAGCAAATAACACCAGTGAATTAAAATTTGTTGTAAAATTTTTACATGATTTAAGGTTAGTACTGAATTCAGGAAGACCCACATACACTTTCATTATAGGTGGAAAGTATACTAAGGATGACTTCAAAGCCTATGAGAAGGACCTGGATAAACGTTCCAAATTGGCTCTAAAAGACAAAATAAAACCCAAACAAGAGTATCCTTTCACTACCTTTTGCACTTCTGAAGTAATTGAAGGGGCAATACTATATTGGCATCTAGTCATTATAGGCTACCAATGCAACTGAGTTTAGTATTGTTTTTATTTGTGTGCCCAGTTATTTCACCCCTGATTTTCTCCCCACTTTGAAATGCCCAATAATCTTTCCCCTCACCGCAGCAATTCCCCACACAGCTCAGGAGAACTGAAGGTTCAGTGGGTCCTCTGATCCTACGACCAAGACAGCTTCCTCTTTTACACCTAGGAACTCGAGCGGATGTCCGTGAGCTACCGACCTTTGGAGGACAAAGGCCAGCCCTGTGTCTGCTTTTGAGGTTGCTGGGCGCCTGGCCAGCAGGGTTCGCTGTAGCGCAATGAGGAGAAACAGACCCTGCCAGTTTTGCCTACTTAACCCACAGGAGCGCCAGAGCCAATGTGACGCTCCCTTCGGAATCCCCAGTGATGCGAACCTGTGCTGTATGACTCACTCTGCACACCATGTTACTGGGCTTTTACCGGGTGAGCTAGTCGGGGACACACAACTGAGTTTTGATGGTCACTGATTTGGTTCTCAGACAGTTTTGTAACAGTCTATTACAGAAGACTAATTTGAATTGTTGGTATATCAAACCAAACAAAAAAACTGATTTAACAACATTTATTAATTTGATTTTTTAGCCTAGACATGCTGAAAAGGAGGAGCACTAGTAATACCTTTTTTTTGTCAAAATCTTAAAATCAGGATGACTATTTCTGCTTTAGTTTTCCTTAACAAATCCTGAAGCTCCAAATATGATCTTCTTCTGGAGGAAGGGACGGAGGAAGCTGGGGGAAGCCAGTGGCATTCTGGGAAAAAGCACAAAGAGAAGAAGCACCACTATTCTGATGATGAGGATGAAAGGAAGTCAAAGAAGTCCAAGGTACAGGTTGATGAATCTTGTGTGTAATGTTATTGGCCCAATCTACCCATTGACTATTAGCAGTTTCTGTATAATTATTATTATTATTATTTATTTCTTAGCAGACGCCCTTATCCAGGGCGACTTACAATCGTAAGCAAATACATTTCATGTATCACAGTACAAGTATTAATACAATTAAGAGCAAGATAAATACAATGACTTTGGTTCAAGCAAGTACAAGTGTGACAAAATACAATTCAATAATACAGCAGGTGATAGTTACATCAGGATATGATTAATTACAAAATACTACAAATTAAACACTTGGCAGATTACAGTACTCTGAAGTACAGGATTAAATGCAGTAAAATAAGGGGCAGATAAGAGCAAATAAACCGCATTTTAAGGAAGGGTGATAGTGTCAGCTGATTTTAAGTGAGTGAGTTGAGGTTTTGGGGCTATAGCAACTTGTATTTTAGGAGTTGAAAAGTTACCTTATCCATTATCGGTAGTACAGATATAGCAGCATGGTAACAGAAACTGAGGTATTCCTGCCCTGAGCTAAGTTGTCTCTTGTGTGTTTCTCAGCACCGCCGAGACAGCCTGGAGGATCAGTACAGAGACCAGGCGAGGAGTGAGAGGAAGGCTGAGCGACGCCGCAGTCATAGCAGGAGTCGCTCCCGGGAGAGAGACAGCCACAAAGCTAGCAAGTCAAAGGGGGACCGGGACCGTGAGAGGAGGGACAGGAGCCGGAGTCCAAGGAAATTCAAAGACAAGGAACGCAGCCGGCACAGATGAGGAGAACCCCCACTCACAGATTCATCCAGGAACCCTTGCCCCCTGTTTTTTTTTTTTTTTTTTTTTTTTTTTTTAAATAAATGAATTTAATTTTGTTACTGGTTTGTGCAGCAATGGACACTGAAGGCTGCCTTACAGGGAGCATCTTAGACAAGATCTGTTCAGCCTCCATGTCCATTTTTTTTTTTTTAACTTCTTGCAAAGGTACTGGCCAAATTTTAATCGTGCAGCTGTGCTTTACACTGAGGGCTAAGATAAGACCTAACTGTTTTTAACCCGCATCAGTGAAGAACTGTACCTAGTCAGGGTAACTCCCTCCCGCTACTTCATAGTTTATGAATATTATCATCTGATATTCACCTGAGATTTTTTTAGTAAACTACAGGAATATTGGTTGTTACTTTTGTATTAAATGAATGCTTGTAATAGTAACCCTTTATGGTTATCTCTGTAAAAAAATAAATAAGTAAATAAAAAGCTTTATTCATTCCCTTCCACTTTACTTTGTCAAGTTCTGTTGGATTTTGACATTCAGCTTTTACATTTTATATTAAACCTATCTATGAGCAGATTTATGAAGGACTACACAATTTGTGGTGAAAAATTATTATAAAATTCATAACTTCTTACTGCTAGTGTTGTCGCATTGTTTTATTTCCCTTCCACTTAAAATAGATGTAAAGTAACATTGCCAAGTAAAGGTACTGTCTTGTGAGGATTGTTCAGCATATATATTTTTTTTTAAATGTCTTGTAGAAAAACATCTTGCTCACTCTGGGTAACCCCCAAGTAATTAAGTAATTTGAGTAATCCCCGTGAAATCAGTATACAGAACCTCAGCAAATAGACACCTTTTTACAACCATACAGTAAGGCACACCACACAAAGAAGTAACAGTGTCTCACCTTTTTCTCATGTTATTTTGGTAGTACCTTTTCAGGTAGCGTGGGTTTCGATGTAGTTTTCTTAGCCAGAGAAATTCTCCTTCCAAATGGAAATAACCTAATTAGTATTAAAATGCACGAGGGTATATTGAAATGTTTCTGTCTCCGTTCCAATTTGGCCTTGCGTGCCTATTGATACAGCTTTCTTAAACTGGGTTTCCACAAAGTTGTTAGTTTGTGTTGAAGCACTGCAAGTGCAGCCTGCCTCATTTGGCCACCAAAAAATGTTAATACAAAAAGCCCCAGACATAGCCTTGCACGAAAAAAGTCATTCCATAAGAACGCGCTGTGTACTATCCTCGTATTATTTGCTAAACATTTTTGACTGCATATATATTTATTATAAACCCATTATACACGTACATATATAATATATACATGTGTTCCTACAGAACCGTAGCTTCAGCAAATCTGATCCTTGTGGTCTACGAATGGAGCTAAAATATTAGCACTTTTAGATTAATGATATAAAAATTATCCAGTCAATGTTTAGTAGAGTACATTTGTTAAATATTGGTAGTAAATCTACAATAGGCTACCCTACTCGCCCACAATTTCCACTACATATTATTCTTATAATAATAATAATAATTAATAATAAATACTTGAGTCAGAATTCTGCAGTGATAGTGAAAGGCTGTTGCCAGTGGAATGTGGTTAAATATATATATATATACAGTACTGTGCAAAAGTTTTAGGCAGGTGTGAAAAAATGCTGTAAAGTAAGAATGCTTTCAAAAATAGACATGTTAATAGTTTATATTTATCAATTAACAAAATGCAAAGTGAGTGAACAGAAGAAAAATCTACATCAAATCAATATTTGGTGTGACCACCTTTTGCCTTCAAAACAGCATCAATTCTTCTAGGTACACTTGCACACAGTTTTTGAAGGAACTCGGCAGGTAGGTTGGCCCAAACATCCTGGAGAACTAACCACAGTTCTTCTGTGGATTTAGGCAGCCTCAGTTGCTTCTCTCTCTTCATGTAATCCCAGACAGACTCGATGATGTTGAGATCAGGGCTCTGTGGGGGCCATACCATCACTTCCAGGACTCCTTGTTCTTCTTTACGCTGAAGATAGTTCTTAATGACTTTCGCTGTATGTTTGGGGTCGTTGTCATGCTGCAGAATAAATTTGGGGCCAATCAGATGCCTCTGATGGTATTGCATGATGGATAAGTATCTGCCTGTACTTCTCAGCATTGAGGAGACCATTAATTCTGACCAAATCCCCAACTCCATTTGCAGAAATGCAGCCCCAAACTTGCAAGTAACCTCCACCGTGCTTCACTGTTGCTTGCAGACACTCATTCGTGTACCGCTCTCCAGCCCTTCGGCGAACAAACTGCCTTCTGCTATAGCCAAATATTTCAAATTTTGACTCATCAGTCCAGAGCACCTGCTGCCATTTTTCTGCACCCCAGTTCCTGTGTTTTCGTGCATAGTTGAGTCGCTTGGCCTTGTTTCCACGTCGGAGGTATGGCTTTTTGGCCGCAAGTCTTCCACGAAGGCCACTTCTGACCAGACTTCTCCGGACAGTAGATGGGTGTACCAGGGTCCCACTGTTTTCTGCAAATTCTGAGCTGATGGCACTGCTGGACATCTTCCGACTCGAAGGGAACTAAGCATGGTGTGTCTTTCATCTGCTGCAGTAAGTTTCCTTGGCCGACCACTGCGTCTACGGTCCTCAATGTTGCCCGTTTCTTTGTGCTTCTTCAAAAGAGCTGGGACAGCACATCTGGAAACCCCTGTCTGCCATGAAATTTCTGCCTGGGAGAGACCTTGCTGATGCAGTATAACTACCTTGTGTCTTGTTGCTGTGCTCAGTCTTGCCATGGTGTATGACTTTTGACAGTAAACTGTCTTCAGCAACCTCACCTTGTTAGCTGAGTTTGACTGTTCCTCACCCAGTTTTATTCCTCCTACACAGCTGTTTCTGTTTCAGTTAATGATTGTGTTTCAACCTACATATTGAATTGATGATCATTAGCACCTGTTTGGTATAATTGTTTAATCATACACCTGACTATATGCCTACAAAATCCCTGACTTTGTGCAAGTGTACCTAGAAGAATTGATGTTGTTTTGAAGGCAAAGGGTGATCACACCAAATATGGATTTGATTTAGATTTTTCTTCTGTTCACTCACTTTGCATTTAGTTAATTGATAAATATAATCTATTAACATGTCTATTTTTGAAAGCATTCTTACTTTACAGCATTTTTTCACACCTGCCTAAAACTTTTGCACAGTACTGTATATATATATATATATATATATATATATATATATATATATATATATATATATATATATATATATATATATATATATATATATATATATATATTTTTTTTTTTCTGTTCTTGTTATTGAGGATCCAGTATACCAGTAGTCCATACTTCAACAGATGCTACTCCAGGACTTCCTGCAACTTTCAGCACGCTGATGTTAAGCCCTGTATTTGTCTTTTTTAATACATTTGTGGAACCAATTTTTTTTCATGTTTTTGTTCTTTTAGAACAAATCTTGCCAATGAATTAGGTTTAAGAGATTTTACTTTAACTCTGTAGGTAGTCACTCAAGTCTGGTGTTGAGCGGTAGCCTGCAGCAATAATACAGCTATGTTCATTTTAATACATTTTGGGGTACAAACGTGACTTTTTCCTTGGTAGGTACTCATAAGGCTAGTGTACAATTAATTGCATCCTATTTTTTTTTTAAATTATTATTATTTAGTAGTCACCAATTGATTTTACCCTGTTTTTCTCCCAATTTGAAATATCCAATTGTATTTTTAGGCTCAGCTCACCGCTACCACCCCTGCGCTAACTCGGGTGCGGCGAAGACAAACACATGCTGTCCTCTGAAGCATGTGCCGTCAGCCGACTGCTTCTTTTCACTCTGCAGGCCTGCCATGCAGCCAACCCAGAGCTACAGCATCAGAGGACAACGCAGCTCTGGGCAGCTTCCAGGCAAGGTGCACGGTGAGCTGAGGACACCCTGGCCGACCTATTTATTTAGAACCTTGCTTGTAAAACAACTTAACTGTAAAGCACTGTTTATGAATCAAATGGCAATAATTTTAAACATTGAATGTCACATTATTATTAAAAAAAAGAATAAAACTCAGAAATAGGGGGCTCCCGAGTGGCGCATCCAGTAAAGACACTCCGCGCGGAGTGCAGGATGTGCCCTATAGCCTGGAGATCGCAGGTTCGAATCCAGGCTATGTCACAGCTGAACGTGACCGGGAGTTCCTAGGGGGCGGCGCACAATTGGCTGAGCGCTGCCTGGGTAGGGAGGGCTTAGGTCGGCAGGGGAATCCACGGCTCACCGCACATCAGCAACCCCTGTGGCTGATAGGGCACCTGTGGTTCTGCAGCGGAGCCGCCAGATCTGTGTTGTCCTCCGGCACTATAGGTCTGGTGGCATTGCTGTGGATCTGCAGTGCGAAAAACGACAGCTTGGCAGGAGCACATTTCAGAGGACGCGTGTTCCAGCCTCCGTTTCCCGAATCGGCGGGGGGGTTTCGAGCGGTGAGCTGAGGATACAGATAATAATTGGGCGTGCTAAATTGGGGAGAAAAAAAGGGGTAAAAAATTGGCGACAACTAAATTTATAAAAAAAAAAAAAAAACACAGAAATGACCCTCAAACCCCTTCTCTCTTGTAGGTATTGGTTCCTTTTGAATGGAAGGCCTACGCAGCCAAATTAACTGATCTTTATATAGAACCAACTTCATTTCTCGGGAGGGGGGGGGGGACTTAGATATCTTGAATGGAAGGAATACCTAACAAAATAGCTCTCTGATCAAATTGAAATGCATGAATGAAATAGTTATCAATCTTGAACCATTACTCCGTGTGGTAAACTCTCTGAAAAGGGGGACATACTTACATATGTGTGGATGTCTGTAACGGGGTGACCGTCTGAACTTACTCCCACCCACAATCACATTATTTACTCAGGAACGTGGCGGTATTTAAAATGCAGAAAAACAGTCACTTGGTAGTGTTCACCTGTATAAATGTTTATTTAGGAACTGGCTACTGCACGCGACGCAGATTGCAAATGATTAACCAGACTAGCAGATACATTCACTGACTGACAGTCACACAGACAAGAGCACGACTGACCTAATAATTCTCTCTCCTAAGGAGAAGACACAGCATTTTATAATCCCTGTCTCCGTCTACTCCTAACATGATTAATTATTCAATAAACATTTTCACCTGAAATGATTTTATAGAAAAATAAACTCTTATTTAACATTCATTTTACAATAAACAGTCCTATATTTTACATTACACATGTTTCTTCTCATTTATACGTATTTGTTTAACCTGATATTGTTATTATTATCATTGTCCTATTATTCTTTTGTTCCTAACCATTACCAGTAAAGACTGAAAATTAGCATTACCCTTCTATTGGAAGAGTACCGAACATATGGCAATAACAAAACCCTTGTTTCACATGTATAGCTATGGTAACTTCATTAAGGGAAGCGTTCTAATAATCTAAATACAGTAATACACCGTCATGTGTCAAACACACTCGATCAACAGCATGCACAATACATAGTAAACCACGACTCTATCGCTAGGAGAATAACAATCACAATAATAAATCACAATAACAGGCAGTTCAATATTACAGTGAGGGTCTCACCTTCACAATGTCAAAAGCAGAACCAAAACTGTGCCCTGCATGTATCCATATGGTAAAGCATTGTAGGCTAATGTCTGAGTGTGCCCTTGATGATCCACAGGGATTATCCTTTTCCCATGTAAATGTTAAACTAGGTGATGCAAGGAGAATTAAATGTTTGGGCTGTGATGAGACTCACCAGATAAGATGGGAGGTCATTTGGGAATGTTAGAATGCAATGATGGGAAACCTGCTAACAAAGTTCAGGTAGCTGCTGGTATCAGGTATTTGAGACTGTTGCACACACTTGTGATGCTCAGTGCTGGATTCCGGACCCTGTGGTCATGTTTAAGGAACCTCTGACACCAGAACCGGACAAGGATTTCCAATCCTGCTAGGAGCACTCTGATATCTTGGACGCAAACTCGATACTGTGTTCAAAAGGCCATTGGTTGAAAAGTAACTGTGAAAGGCAATATTATTATTGTAAAACTATACTGGTTTAGAAAATGTTAAAAAAGCTAGAAGCCGGGGGATCCCGAGTGGCGCATCCAGTATAGTCTGGACGTCACCAGTTCGAATCCAGGCTATTCCTTTGCCGACCGAGGACGGGAGCTCCCAGGGGGGCGGTGCTCAATTGGCCAAGTGCAGCCCGGAAAGAGGGAGGGCTAGGTCGGCTAGGGTGTCCTCGACATACCGCACACCAGCGACCCCTTTGGTCTGGCTAGGCACCTGCGGGCTTGCCTGTAAGCTGCACAGGTCTGCGTTGTCCTCCAACGCTGTAGCTCTGGGTGGCTGCATGGTGAGTCTGCAGTGTGTAAAGAAGTGGGCAGCTAACGGCACATGCTTCAGAGGACAGTGTGTTTTCGTCAGCACAGGGGTGGTAGTGGTGGGCTGAGCCTAAAAATAACTTGGGGAGAAAACAATAAAAATAATTGGCAACCACTACATTTTTTAAGAAGAAAAAAAAAACTAGAAGCATAATTATTATTGCAGAAATCTGTGTTAGCCTAAATGAGAGATTCAGTAAACTATAAAGCACTGACCTAATTTAATAACCTTGATGGGGCCTCATAGACTGCGCATGAAGCTGTTTCTTATCAACAGTTGCAACTTAAGACTTAAGAGCCTCTCACTTTTTATTATTATCTTGTGGGAATACTAGGATTCTCATGATACCAGAAAAATATGTTTTAACAACCAAGGCAAAACTCACGGGTAGACCAGGTGTTCTAATCATGGGCCCTTTGCTTTTATATTCTTTATCTTAACAAGTGAGAGGACTCCATGGTACAAGAATATATATTAGTTTTAGAGAAAACCTGATATATCCTTATTTTAGAAAAGTGGGAAAAAGCCTGGTACTGCATATTATTAGTTTTAAGAAGTAGCCTGGTACCAGAAAGTATATCATTAATTTTAGAGGTAAAGGCTGTCTAACAAACCAGACGTTTAGGGTTAATTAAGCCTTCTGACACACAAAAGCAGGGAAAAAGGTTCTATAAATATGGGAGCAAAATTACAATTAGGTATTGGTTGAGTTTGTTAACATAGACTTAACTGGTCCATCTTTCAAATACCTCTGCGAAGCTGACTGCTGGTGTTGTATTCAGAACCTCTGGTTTGGACGACTGTCCTTTCTTTGTTCTGTTTTATATTTTAAGACATGCTTCTCTGCAGGAGGGTAAGCATAATCTTGAATTTACATCTCACCTATATTATTAGCATTAGAGATGTTATTATATTATAAGCAATTAGTGTAAATGGGTGCCTTAGACTGCCTGAAGGTACGTGTTTTTAACAATATTGCTTTATATATTATTAATGCTGCTAGTTTGCAAAGACACTAGGTTGCTTGAACTGTCTATGAGCTAGGATTCGAAGTAGATCTGCGACCACTTGATCCATTTAAGTGTTAATAAACCGAAAAAGTAAATATATACTCTGAGTCGTTAAACTTTGAATACCTGTCTGATTATTCTTGATTTAACGTGAAAATCTGTAAGCCAGTAAATTAACAATGCACTTTAGCAGTTTATGCAATCGATTTGTCCTCCTGTTTGCCTACCCTGATTCTACTAGAGAATAAAAGAAGTGCTCGAACGTGACCCCTGAATGAAGAGGTCTCTGCCCCCTCGTACTGTACGCTTATTCTTTCCTGTTTGGTCAAAGAAGCTTGCCAGGGCTACTTTCAGCAGATCTCAGATCTTGGTACGGCCTTTAGTTATAGTACAAGTGGCGCAAGGTTACATTAAAAATGGATTTTCACTGCTGAAGCATAAGGTATGACTTTCGAACATGTTTCCATGCAACAACAAAAAAGTTTTGGATCAATTGAACAGCTTTTGAGCGCTAGAGGGCGATTTACCCCCAATTAAAGTTATATTCATTCTAATAGCACATGCTCCGACTAACAACCCTTGGACCTCACTTCACCCAGAGCCCCATGCTTTACCAGAATAACATTAGAAAACTCAACAGTAGTGGGAGTGAGAGCAAGAAAGAAAAAGATACTGGGCATGAACATGACCAAACCCCTCAAATGGATATTGCATTGCACTCTAGCAAGTTATCTTTGACACTATTTTAAGTGTGTGCACGCTTTGGACAAGATTCAATTTGGCAGTGAATGACTCTCAGTGTCTTCACTAATACAGACTTTATTTTCAAAACAATCTGGCAATTGGGTCAGGATCGCAGTTCCTTAAGGTGTATTTTCAAAACATTCTTAACATTGCAAGGTTCATGAACACAGGTATAATAATGTTGATCTATGTTACCATTTTTTCCCAACAAATAAAAGTACGCTACAACAGTGTAGTAATTTTCCTTTCTCAGAAAGATGTCAATTGCACCTTGAAAAATCTGACCATTCTACCCCAACTTTTTAGAAACAAACATGTTGCCCAAAATAGTGATTCAACATAAACTAATTTGACTTTGATTACATAATTACTTTAACTACATCAAGACAACTTCTTAGACAAAATCTTGTACCTGGTAGATACCAGTAAATAACTTTATTACTAGGAATCAGGTAAACAAGGGCTATCGGTACATTTGCACTGGAACTAATTGTGCTCCCTGTGCTTCCATATTAATACCCACTTTAATCTGCACGTGGAGTGATTGTGCAATTTCTGTGCCTAAATACAACTATATATTTTAAATCACTGGTGATAACCTACACTCCGTGCACCAATACATATACTCCAACATTAACACGCCACATACAACATAAAACACATAAATACGCATAGGGGCGTGGCACCCCGCCACAATGTCCAAGGAAATCATCTATCCCTATGTGGAATTTCTAGGCTGCTTAGTCCTTTATTTAGGTTTTGTGAAATAGATTAACTGTAAGGTCGTTCAGCTAGCTTCAGAGACTTTACCCCGAAAGCTCTAGGGTGGGAAGCCTTATCTGATTCTGAATTAAGGCCATCAGCTTTTGTGAATTACTTTTCTAAGAAAAGTAATAATAAGAAAGGTACTCAAATATCCATCCCTGAAGAGACTTACAGTAGCTGGTAATGTACTCCCAGTTGTGCAAAAAGGTAAAACCTTTGCTAGCACCTGGTTAGCACCTGGTATTTGTACTAGTTCCCCTTTCCTTTAAAGGCTTTATTTAGAAGAATGACTTCATATTTCTGTATGCCATGTGTATAGCAGAGAAAACACAGCACTTTCCCATTCATCAACCACAAACAATGGATGAACTTTATATATATTTTTTTATATTTTATTTGGTTCCTGGACATAAAAGTAATTAAAAAGAAAAAGCTGAATACAATTATAAAATTGCCACCACAGTTTAGGTAGTTTTGTAATAGCTATGGGATAGAGTAAAAACTGCTGTTGTGATGCCATTTGTAGACAATTGCCGTTGGATCTTTATGGGTCGGTTCTGAACTCAGTATAGTTCAGTTCATTTGGAGTATAGTGTGAACAACAAAGCTCATTTGGCTAAAAAAAAGATAAGAAAATTTGGGAACCCCTGTCTTAAGCCATTGGGTAGAGATGTTGGGTATGTAGTATAACTTGTACTGTATTATTATACAAAGTGGAGAAAATATTTTACTCTTATACTTACAGCTATGGCCAAAAGTTTTGCATCACCTACAATTTTAGGATTGAGATATAATACAAATAAATAAAAATAAACTATATGAACATATTTTATTTAACATCATGTAATCAAAGAAATTACAAAATGATATCGCAAAAGTTTACCGGAAGTTGTACAGTATTTCGTAATGTCACGTTTTTCAAATTTTTGTCATTTTTCATTAAGTATATGGAAAACTACAAAGCGGTATATAATTCAATATGTTAACATTATGCGACGGCCAGGCTAAGGTCTCTTGAAAGAGAGCGATAGCCCCAGAATTGTAGTACCGACTACTCCAGATTTGTGCTATAAGCACAGAACAAATATTGATAATAACTTTACTTTCTCTCTTATTTTTCTCTTATTGACACACAGGTTCGATGTACCATAAAGTGGGGCAACAACAACCCAAATCACACCAGAACACCAAGGTAAGTAATAACAACAGTGCCCTTTATTAAGTAGTTAAAAACAACACTGGCGAATGGTAAAACAAACAATAAATTCTTAAGATCAAGAATCACATTACGCGTATAATAAAACTCCTGATTACTTGCCCTGGTCGGTGCACCAGTAACAGAAAATGACTCCAATCTCCTGCTCCCCCAAATTTAGTGAAACCAATTCTCCTTTCCCACAGCAGGGGGCGCCACTCTAGTACTGAGCCCAACATACAGACTACAACGGCCGGCCTCATGGCTGTGCGTGACGTTTCTCTGCGGCACAATCTCGTAGAGGACCAATCATGTAATTATACCAATCGGCAATCGATCCACCTCAAGGAAAGCAAAAAAAATAGGTTCAGGATAGAATACTGTTCAAGATTCCTACCCAGACATTACTACCATAAACAAATATGTATATAGATTACTACGACAGGAATGTGTGAAGCATAGAAGCAGCAGGGGGAGTAGTACAAACCACAGTCCTATAACCTTCAAATAGTACACAATAAAACTATTAAAACCACATTTTGTTAAAACTTATTAAAACAAGTACGTCTTATATAAATAAATACACGTTTGGTTTGCAACTCTTCAGTGAAGGGGAATGCCCAGCCTGACAGCACTGTTTGGATACATTATCTTTATTTTATCTCTCGTGCCAGTTTTTGTTTGTTTGTAGGAACTCTAGAAACTGTGAGTGATCCATATTTTCCCCTTTTCTGTGAGTACAAACAAAAGAGTTTAACACACACACACACACACACACACAGGCTACACTCATCTAAACTCACGCAACACCAACCTCCAAACAAAGGATTTTCCCCTCCTTAAATACCATGTGGCTGGAGCCTAATTAACCACTAATCATCCAATTAAGGCTCCAGACACATTCTCACATATTTTATGGCATGGAGAATTTTAACCCCGTCCCTGCCAACCCTATATTCCCAACACACACAAATATACAATTTACATTTAGGGCTTTCATCTTGCCACAGTCTGTGTCAAAGCTCTTTTCAAAATGGCCGCTGTAGTCACTGGGGTTTGAGATCTGTCCTCTAAATCAGTGGTTTTCAACCCCGGTCCTGAGGACCCACTGTGTCTGCTGGTTTTCATTCAATTGAAATGATAATTTGCTTAATTAGACTCTTTTAATTGTTTTCAGCTCTTAAACAGTTGCAGAGTTCAAGTCAGCTATACCATTTTATAAGTAACTTGAACTCTGCAACTGTTTAAGAGCTGAAAACAATAAAAAGGGTATAATTAAGCAATTTATCATTTGAATACAGTGTTTAGTTAAGTAATTGAGAGCTCAGTTGGAATGAAAACCAGAAGACACAGTGGGTCCCCAGGACCAGGGTTGGAAACCACTGATCTAAATCACTGCAGAAAGAGTGATTAAAATAAAATTTAAAAAAAGTGCTCTGGCTTTTCTGTTTCATGCCACATCATGTTTGACAATGTGGGCAATCATTCTTAAACTATCAGTGCACTAGAGACGCCATTTGAAAATAGTTTTGAAACGGACTTTAAAATTCAAAACTGTAAAAAGTTGTCAGGATGTGAACAATGAAAAGAAAAATTACAGGTACATTAGTCAGTTTTAGTGACACGTGAGGACGTGTAACACTGTAGATTTTCAGATCCATGCTACTTATTCTTTAATGTCAATAGCAATAATAATAAATTATTAATTAAGGGATAGCATTAAGTTGGTTTATTTTTCAGCCAGTAACCTACGCAATGGTACACGAAAGCCGGTATTAAACTATCTCAGCACATCAGTAGAACTTTCGCATCAGGTTTTTGAATACAATAAAAAATATTTGAAAATAAATTAACACAAATAAGAGTTGTTTGGTTGAAGTGACAATGAAGACACTGAACTGTACCATTTACAATTTGGAGAAGGAAATCAACTAACTTAAAATACATGGTAGTTTATAAATTACATTAAAACATAAAAGGAACTGGGGTACTTGGATTATTTAATCCACAAGAAATAAGTATAAAATCAACTCAACAAACATGGTATTACTCACAGTGAACATCCTAACCACAGAAAAAGAACTATCACCCTTAACATGACCATCTATTCTAAGCCCTAACCTTTGAATAAAAATAACAATGCTGCTCTCATTAGTAGTACAGATAGTGGACAAAAAAAATGGAAACACCTGGGTAAATGAGGGACACCAAGTATATTGAAAGCAAGGGCTTCCACACAGGTGTGGCTCATGCGTTAGCATGCATCCCAGCATGCTTAGGGTCATGTATAAAAATGCTGGACAGGCCTGGTTGCCTATAATTCTGGCTAGCATGGCTGCAAGAGGAGACCTCAGTGACTTTGAAAGAGGGGTGATTGTTGGGGCGCGTTTGGCAGGAGCTGTCAGGACCAAGACAGCTCAACTTGCTGATTTTTCACGAGCAATGGTGTCTAAGCTGATGTTGGCATTGAGTTGCACTTAGGAATGCGATCAGTGCTGTTTTACAAGGAATTTACTGGAGTTTCCCAGTAAAGTAGGCACATGCCAAGACCCATTGCACTGTATGTCATCTTAATAAGCAATACTGAAGATTGCTGACTCTGTGACCCACATATACAGTATGTGTTACTAACCTCTGTAAAACTGTAAATTATGTCAGCGATATAAACTTGGGTACTTCCCAATTATAATTGTTGGTTCCCAGAGCTGAAAAGGACTTTCATTTCATTGATATGATGGGAGCTGGTTTCCTGAGTCTGCTCAAACACAATTCCCCTCCAGTTGAGGTTCCTAAAATCGTAAAATCCACCTTCTGTCCTGTATTAACATGGGTACCATTTTCACAGTAACATTCCTGTCCTTGGTTAGTTCATACAACATTACATGTGAATTACAGGTCAGTTGTAATCAGATTTTCATAGCTGGCACTTTACTTCTGCTTCTCACTGCGTCTTATATATATATATATATATATATATATATATATATATATATATATATATATATATATATATAATGGATGTCTGGTTTTCATGGGTGGATTGTGGTCAGGTTTATATAATTAATATTTCATTACAGATTTTAGCATCCAGACTGCAAGCAAATGCAAAAACACTTTCTGTCCCTGTTGTGATCGACCATTGGGCATAAAAACTGGATGTTTTCAAGGCTGTTTAGGAAACTAATTTAAAATGGGCGTTTATTCATTTAGATTAAATAAAAAACAAGCATATTACATGTTTGTAATGGACTCGGTAATGTTGAATTTGCTGATTTAGATTCTGAGGGTTCTTACCTTTTATAAGCAGTTTCAAAATAATTGCTGGCCCCCTTTGGTTACTTTGGTAATTTTATTTTAAAGACAATGCTATATGTGTAAATGTTCTTCTACTTCCTGGTATACAATCACTTCCTGTGCTGTATCTTCTTGTCACCTCAATCATATAGCTGCAGACAGGTCATGTGACCTACCACAAAGGAAGGGTTTAGTATTTAGATATCAGTAAAGATTAGGTATCACTTAAACTATAAAATGCGCTATATAAATATTTTAAATACTGGGAATAGTGGATAGTGTTGTTACTAGCTCAAATTACTTCACTTGTATAAGAGTAGACTACTATATTCAGTGTGCTTAGCTGGGTCAACCTTTATTAAGCCGCTTGTTCCTGTCAGAACGAAATGGACCTTTGTTGGAAATGTAAACACAGCAGGTTGTCTAGGCTGGAAACAAAAGCATATGCAAAACTACTGTATCGGATTTATTAGGTCAACAGGAAGGAATGTTTTTTTTTTTATCAACGTAACTCATAGCATTTTGTTTCTATTTAAATAGGACATGAAAACACTGTGTTGTGTTATTTAAAAGACAAAACAAATAAATAAAATGTAGTTCAGCTGGGTTTGATTTCTTGAGACAAGTGACTGGTGAAACTCGAGACACAAAAGTGAATTTGAAGAGTGACCCAAAATATTTCTAACTCAGTGGTGTATACCACCTGACTTCATGTGTGACATTCAAGTGTGAATCACAGTTAAGTCATATCAGTTTGTGTACCTTTTAAACTGCAACGCTTAGCATTCTGAGTAGGAAACTTGTACCTTTCCTGGAAGGGATATGAGTTAGAGAGTGTTAAGGCTTTCTTAAGAGTTAGCGTAGGTGCACTTTAGAGATCCTCTCTGTGATACAGTTACCTGTGGCTGGAACCATGGGGTCACACTGTAGATTGGTAATAATAATGTAGGCTGTTTCTGTGGCTTAGCTAAGACGTTGAGGTATTGTACACCTGCAGTCTAACCACTTCACACATTGTTTCAAAAACAGTCAGATGTGAGGAAGGCTTGGGATGGATCTGTGTCTCCATGTTGAATTCCTGTGCTGTGCTAGTAGCTGTGCACTCTTTTCCAGTCAACACAGTAAAAACAGGTCTGAACGCCTCTTCACGGCTCGGGTACAGCAGTGGAAACAGGATATAAGACTAGGTGGCCAAAGATGGCCCTTCCAATCCTGTTCTTTGTTTCAGCCATATTCTAAATTGTTTAATTGGACCAATTTAACCACCTCCATTATTTTTAGAGTCCCGTGAAATCCTTTTTATTTTTTATAATTTTTCTTTTTAGTTTTTTACAAATTTCGTTTTTATTTCTCTTACCTCGGTTATTAGATTAACACCACAAACAGGGTTTTTTAAAAATTTGCTAACATTCGCAGGAGCACGGTTGGACTGGGAGAGAGACGGTTGAAGCAGGGAAAGAGCGGCAATATTATTGTTTAAAATACCAGCTAAAACTGAGTCAGCTGGTTGTCAATATAAATTGTAACAGGGTACAGTAACTAGCAGCGGTAATAGTGGTCTGCTGAACTGGTTTGTTAAGGACTGGGGTGAAGACGAATTCTTGCAAGTCGATTGTTCCCTTTCCAGTCAGTGTACTAGTTTAACGATCGTCTCCTATCATCACAAGAACGGGGCTCAAATGTTTCTGATACCTTGTTTTCTTTTCAGTTGTTTATTCCGGGTCAGTGAGGGACTGCTTACTGACCCATTAACTTCAACCTGAAGTGGATGGCATTCTACACTGACGGCAAGATAATTACTGAGTTATTTCAATATTCTCATTTTAATTTAGAATTTGTGTGAATTGTTTCATAAATCTACAGTTCTTTTATACTCTCTATCTTCCCCTTTCCCCATACTTCTTATACAGTCTGTTAAATTAATTATTGTTCTGCCCCCATACTTTGTGGTCTGTGTGAAGTCATCTTCATTTGGTCAGTACTCATTTAGGCTACTGGGTGCAGGTGCAACTGACGTTACATTACTATTGGAATCATGGGATTATGTGTTTTCTCTTTGTTGAGTGAAATACTTTTGCTCCAAAAGCTGCATATTAACATTTTGTTACAGTGGTTTATTCAATAGGGGTGATATTTAGAAAATAACATCGCTATTTTAAGAACAGGACGAGTGGAAAGCAATTAACCAAAACAGGAAATACATTTAGAGAGTGCAGTCACTGAAGTAGAAAGACATGTGTTATCTTTGAAACAGGTATTTTTTTTTAGAAGGGGGGAGAATTTTCATTTTTCTGTAACCCCATTATTTAAAAAAACAAAAAAAAATTCTATAGCTATTTAATTTATCTGCAGAAAATGTATTGTCTGTTTAAAAAAAAAGAACATTTCAGAAATCTATATAATAAACTTATAGATATCTATAGAAACTGGCGTGATATACACATATCTATAGGGGAAAAAAAGAGAGCTATAGAATTTCTGTGTTCCCTTCCAGCAAATGGCTTCTCTTTTTAAAGCAGCAGGTAGATTCATAATGTTGTAGCCTGCTGTGTCTCTGTAACAGAATAGAACAAATAACAATACTTGCATTCATAGAAAATTCCTCTCCTTTGCTTTATTTAGCTTTGGTTCATGGTTGTTAGATAAGAGGAGGATTGGCCCTGTTTGGCAGTGTGGGCCTGTAAGCACTCTTTCATTACGGTAAACAGAGTTCAATCTACAAGAGAAAACCTGCAACAGCTGTTACACCTACTCCTTTACAACTCCACCCATGCCACTGGAATTTGTAATGAAACAAAACATGTATTAAAGCCAATCTGTAAAGCAGGACCAAGTCTAAATAGCACTATACCGTTGAAAAATTCGCAAAATGGAAAAGATTAATAATAACCTGCCCAGGTCCGAAAGCAGTTCATTCATACAACCTTTATTTAAGTAAGAATGAGTGGTTAAATTACGCAGTTTGTATTTTGTTTTACAGTGATCGTCTAAAGTGAAACTGAGTATTCGTATGGTTTCCCTGCAATGACTGTCTCAGTGGGGATTTTTAATTTGCCTTTATCCAAAACTCAAGAGTTACACAACTGTATTGTAACCTGTGTTATTTAGAAAAGTATTTTGTATTTCACTGCCAGAATGGCTTTCTATCGAGAAGAACATAATTCTTGACTTTTTTTAAAAAAAAGGAGGTATTCATAACATTTTAAAAATAAATATTTAGGTTTATGCTAAATGTTTCCCCAAGTACAACCTGCTGTAAACACTACTGGTACTGGTGTCTGGCTCGGTGCAAAAAGACAGACCAAAGGAAAATATGTAGCGGAAACAGTGCAGCTTGCTAGTTGCATATTGCTAAACCATTACACATTGTTGTCTTATTTAGTACTTGTATCAGATTAGTGTGTTGCCTAAGTGCTAATTTCCAAGAAAGTGAATGTGTGTGTTGGACCCACAATTTTAAAACCACTGTTTGTTTTTTTTTTACAAAGAAATTTTAGCAAAGGTCAATATCTAAATTTGTATCAGAAACTTTCAAAAATAAATATCACACGACGTTTTGGAAAATGTGGAGGTGGGTCTCCCCTTGGCTTATCTTTTAATTTTGGAAAGGGTTGGCGGTAGTGTTATGCGGGTGCTGTTTATGTCTATATTTTATGCGTGGAGGGGATTACCTCTTAAAAATATTGTTGGAAAAAATACTGATGCTGTGGGGTGGCCCTTGTATAGTCAGTGTGTTGTTTATTCTGAGAAAGTAGGAGGTAGGTACGGGAAATCCCTCTTCAAATGTCCCTGTGACTGAATAACAGGTGCAGCAAAGACATTATAGTATTTAGTTACAAATCTTCCTTCCCGTCTGTGGTGCCAGATTGAGTCCCCTTTTTCTTTGATACTGCGGGACTTCAATGTTTGGGCCAACTCCCCTAATGATAAATTAGCCTCCCAGTTCATGGATCATATGCTTAGTCTAGACTATAATCCATCTGTTGATTGCCCAACTCATAGAGCTGGACATACACTTGATTTAATCTTTTCAGCACAAATCCCAGTCTCTATTTTGGAGATCATTCAGGTTGATTGGTCGAATCATTTCCTGATTTCATTTTTTTTTTCATTCAAGTTTAATATTAAATCTTTTATCTGTAGTCATCATGCTAATAAAGAAGAAATTCTAATTAGACCTAAGAAACCATTAACTGCAGAGAACATGACACAATTTTTGCAGGAGGACCTGAGAGCTGTTGATTCCACCGTGCAGCTTGCTGTTGATTCCACCGTGCAGCTTGCTGTTGATTTCACCGTGCAGCTTCCTGTTGATTCCACACTGCAGCTTGCTGTTGATTCCACACTGCAGCTTGCTGTTGATTCCACACTGCAGCTTGCTGTTGATTTCACACTGCAGCTTGCTGTTGATTTCACCGTGCAGCTTGCTGTTGATTCCACACTGCAGCTTGCTGTTGATTCCACACTGCAGCTTGCTGTTGATTCCACACTGCAGCTTGCTGTTGATTCCACAGTGCAGCTTGCTGTTGATTCCACAGTGCAGCTTGCTATTGATTCCACCGTGCAGCTTGCTGTTGATTTCACCGTGCAGCTTGCTATTGATTTCACACTGCAGCTTGCTGTTGATTCCACACTGCAGCTTGCTGTTGATTCCACCATGCAGCTTGCTATTGATTTCACACTGCAGCTTGCTGTTGATTCCACACTGCAGCTTGCTGTTGATTCCACCGTGCAGCTTGCTATTGATTTCACACTGCAGCTTGCTGTTGATTCCACACTGCAGCTTGCTGTTGATTCCACACTGCAGCTTGCTGTTGATTTCACCATGCAGCTTGCTGTTGATTTCACCATGCAGCTTGCTGTTGATTTCACCCTGCAGCTTGCTGTTGATTTCACACTGCAGCTTGCTGTTGATTCCACACTGCAGCTTGCTGTTGATTTCACCGTGCAGCTTGCTGTTGATTTCACCGTGCAGCTTGCTGTTGATTTCACACTGCAGCTTGCTGTTGATTTCACCGTGCAGCTTGCTGTTGATTCCACAGTGCAGCTTGCTATTGATTACACCGTGCAGCTTGCTGTTGATTTCACACTGCAGCTTGCTATTGATTTCACCGTGCAGCTTGCTGTTGATTTCACACTGCAGCTTGCTGTTGATTTCACCGTGCAGCTTGCTGTTGATTCCACAGTGCAGCTTGCTATTGATTCCACTGTGCAGCTTGCTGTTGATTCCACCGTGCAGCTTGCTGTTGATTTCACCGTGCAGCTTGCTGTTGATTTCACCGTGCAGCTTGCTGTTGATTTCACCGTGCAGCTTGCTGTTGATTCCACAGTGCAGCTTGCTGTTGATTACACTGTGCAGCTTTGCTGTTGATGCCACAGTGCAGCTTGCCGAGTTAGTTCATTTGTATAACTCTTGATCTGTATCAATGCTCTTGATTCAGTGGCTCCCAGAAAGTGGATTTGTCCCAAGCGTCTGCCCCTTAAACCCTGGTTCACACAAAACCTGATTATTTTTAGAAGACGCTCGGCTAAGCACCACTGGCATAAAACAAATCTATTAGCTTACGAAATCGCTCTCAAATTGATCAGGAAACAATATCACCATCAATCTATGAGGCTAAGAAATCCTATCTAGCGACTAGGATTGAAACTGCTAGGAATCGACCTGGGAAATTATTCAGGGCTGTTGGTCAATTGTCCAACCCTCAATCCACCAAGCAGGTTCTCACTCACTCAGCGATAACTTTTCTTGCCTTTCTTTCATTGACAATATTATTATTATTTGTTTATTTAGCAGATGCCATTACCCAAGGCGACTTACAGAGACTAAGGTGTGTGAAATGTGCATCAGCTGCAGAGTCACTTACAATTACGTCTCACCCGAAAGACGGAGCACAAGGAGGTTAAGTTGCTTGCTCAGGGTCACACAATGAGTCAGTGGCTGAGGTGGGATTTGAACCGGGGACCTCCTGGTTACAAGCCCTTTTCTTTAACCACTGGACCACACAGCCTCCTGTATAAAATACAATATCTTAGAATGTCAATTTCCAACACCTCTGTTCAAGCCCCCTTTGGTTTGCAGGAGAGAGCTCCACAGTCTCACTCTCTGCACGAGTTCAGACAAGTTACTCTATCAGAGCTCACAGCAAACCTTACTAAGATGAAGTCTACTTTCTGTGACAGCAACCCGTGTCCTTCAGTACTGGTCAAACAGAGCTGTTCAATTCTTGGGCCTATTCTGCACATAATCATTAATCAATCATTTTCTCAGGGCTCCTTCCCTCAGAACTTGAAACTTGCATCAGTTTCCCCATTGTTAAAGAAAGCTAATCTGGACCATAATGCGTTTAATAATTATCGACCCATATCAAATCTTCCATTTGTAGGCAAACTCATTGAAAAACATGCTGCTCAGCAGCTGCAAGAACATTTGTCCTCCTGCGGACTCCTTGACACTAATCAGTCTGGATTCCGACCCTTCCATAGTACTGAGACAGCTACCCTGCGTGCTAGGTAAAGGGGGTTCGGCCATTTTAATCCTGTTAGACCTCTCAGCGGCCTTTGACACAATAGACCACGGTCTTTTATTGCAGAGGGTGGAGCAGGATATGGGCATCTGTGGGACCACACTTGACTGGATCAGGTCATTTCTGACTGATCGCTCCCAAAAAATAACAATGGGTCCCATTCCTCTTCAGCCAGGCCAGTCACGTGTGGTGTTCCACAGGGGTCTGTATTATCTCCCCTACTGTTTAACATCTATATTAAGCCACTGGGGCAACTGATCAGGGCACATGGCCTTTCTTTCCACCAGTATGCCGATGATACTCGGCTATATCTTGAAATTCGGGACGAGCAGGACTTTAATACTCTGTCCGCTTGTCTGTCTGATATTAATAGCTGGATGTCTGGCAATTGGTTGAAACTTAACCCTGACAAAACAGAATACTTGCTGGTTGGATCGGAGGCTAAACTTGGCGATCTGATGCATATGGCATCGTCGTTAACTGTCAATGGAATAGGACTAAGAGTCTGAGTCTGGTTTTGGACAATTCTCTGTCATTTCTGCCTCAGATAAAACAAGTAGTAAAAACCTGCATGTTCCATCTACGGACAATCAGTAAGAGATAACACACGAAGCGAAGCAGAGTGCCTTCATACCAACAAAGCCGTTTGTTAATGCAACACAACCCACAAGCCCTGGAGTGTGTTATCCCACTTATAAAAATGACACAATAATACATAGAAAAACAAACTTTTTTTATATTTGAAAAAAAAAAAATAATAATTATTGTATATTCTTCCGCTTTGGAGAAAAAATAGTCCATCAGACAAGGTTAAACTGGAGGTTTTCAACATTTCCAACAATAAATACAATAATAGAATACTATTTTATCCCAGCCGGGATCAAAATAATTAATTGTAGCCCTGTCCAGCTACTTACCTCAAATGCCTGAAGCTCGTTAAAACAAGAGTACACGCAGCCGAGAACGTGCTAGACCCGGGGTGTAGCAATATGTGCGGAACCTATTGTTGTGTGTTACTGTGTTCCTGGGCGGGCGCTTTAGGCGCGTCTCTGCTCCAACAGGTCATGAGCAAGAACAGAGTAGAAAGAAAGGCAGCAAAGAGTCCTGAGTAATAAAATCTAATTTGTTTTGTTTCACATCTGGATTTGTGTCGACTTCTTATGCCGGGGAACACATCAAGCATTAAACACGGGGGAAGGTCGAAATTTAGTTGCAGGCTTTGCAATGCGCTAGACTAAAAACTTAGCGACTGTAAATATATATATATATATACAGACGTGCTCAAATTTGTTGGTACCCTTACAGCTCATTGAAATAATGCTTCATTCCTCCTGAAAAGTGATGAAATTAAAAGCTATTTTATCATGTATATTTGCATGCCATTGGTATGTCATAGAATAAAGCAAAGAAGCTGTGAAAAGAGATGAATTATTGCTTATTCTACAAAGATATTCTAAAATGGCCTGGACACATTTGTTGGTACCCCTTAGAAAAGATAATAAATAATTGGATTATAGTGATATTTCAAACTAATTAGTTTCTTTAATTAGTATCACACATGTCTCCAATCTTGTAATCAGTCATTCAGCCTATTTAAATGGAGAAAAGTAGTCACTGTGCTGTTTGGTATCATTGTGTGCACCACACTGAACATGGACCAGAGAAAGCAAAGGAGAGAGTTGTCTGAGGAGATCAGAAAGAAAATAATAGACAAGCATGGTAAAGGTAAAGGCTACAAGCAGCTTGATGTTCCTGTGACAACAGTTGCAAATATTATTAAGAAGTTTAAGGTCCATGGAACTGTTGCCAACCTCCCTGGGCGTGGCCGCAAAAGGAAAATCGACCCCAGATTGAACAGAAGGATAGTGCGAATGGTAGAAAAAGAACCAAGGATAACTGCCAAAGAGATACAAGCTGAACTCCAAGGTGAAGGTACGGCAGTTTCTGATCGCACCATCCGTCACTTTTTGAGCGAAAGTGGGCTCCATGGAAGAAGACCCAGGAGGACTCCACTTTTGAAAGAAACACAAAAAAGTCAGACTGGAATTTGCTAAAATGCATATTGACAAGCCACAGTCCTTCTGGAAGAATGTCCTTTGGACAGATGCGTCAAAACTGGAGCTTTTTGGCAAGTCACATCAGCTCTCATGTTCACAGACGAAAAAATGAAGCTTTCAAAGAAAAGAGGCTCGGTTATGTTTTGGGGCTGCTTTGCTGCGCCTGGCACAGGGTGCCTTGAATCTGTGCAAATCTCAAGACTATCAAGGCATTCTGGAGCGAAACATACTGCCCAGTGTCAGAAAGCTCTGTCTCAGTCGCAGGTCATGGGTCCTCCAACAGGATAATGACCCAAAACACACAGCTAAAAGCACCCAAGAATGGATAAGAACAAAACATTGGACTATTCTGAAGTGGCCTTCTATGAGTCCTGATCTGATTCCTATCGAACATCTATGGAAAGAGCTGAAACTTGCAGTCTGGAGAAGGCACCCATCAAACCTGAGACAGCTGGAGCAGTTTGCTCAGGAAGAGTGGGCCAAACTACCTGTTAACAGGTGCAGAAGTCTCAATGAAAACGTTACCGAAAACGTTTGATTGCAGTGATTGCCTCTAAAGGTTGTGCAACAAAATATTAGGTTAGCGGTCAAATCATTTTTGTCCATGCCATTTTCATTTGTTTTCTTATTTACAATATTATGTTGAATAAAAAATCAAAAGCAAAGTCTGATTTCTATTAAATATGGAATAAACAATGGTGGATGCCAATTACTTTTGTCAGTTTCAAGTTATTTCAGAGAAAATTGTGCATTCTTCGTTTTTTGTGGAGGGGTACCAACAAATTTGAGCACGTCTGTATATATATATATATATATATATATATATATATATATATAAAATGTATTTATTTTTTAGCGAAAATGATAAAAAAAAACAAGTAATAAGGCACAATAGAGTAGTAATAAAAAAACTATACTCAGGCTCTCCGTTGTGAGTTTAATACATTGTGTATTGATAATTTATTAATCTAACTGTAATTGGACAAAAATAAGTTCCGCCGTGCATTAAACTATATTTATGCACGGTTTAAAACCCCTCAGCAGCCAATCAGCGTGCAGCATCCGAACATTCTGTTTTATAAAAAAAAGATTAAACCATTTCTCTGACAGAGACTGTGCTACTGTCTTGAATGCCCTCGTAACATCTTGTCTCGACAATGGCAACGCCCTGTATGTGGGTCTGCCTCGGTGTCGAACTAGACTGCTCCAGGGCATTCAGAATGCCTCAGCTCGACTCTTGGATTTTTATTTGATTTACATTGGCTCCGAATTGAGCTTTGTGCACAATTCAAATTACTGTGCTTAATTCACAATGCACTTTATCAGCAACTTCCTCCCTATCTCATTGAGAAATTGCAGGTTTATAATCCTATGAGGAGTCAGAGCTCCTCGCACACCATGTCTCTGTGCCAGCCCCGTTTTAAACACAAAAGTTTTGGAGCTCCTGCTTTTTCGGTCCTTGTTCCACAGATTTGTGTAACAGGACACGTTACCGTAGTTAGACTGTACAATGCAATTGATGTTAAACTCCACTTGTCATTTTATTTGTGGTCTCAAAGTTATTATGTAACTATAAAACTTTTTCAGGGAACAATTTAGGGTTAGGGCTATTGTACAGTACATTTGATAAAGGGAAAATAATTATGGCTCCACAAAGAAAGTCAGACATCCTGGCTGTAGGCAGACTATAAAGGCATGGAAGTGTTTAATTCAGACTTTAGGCATATTTTAGACTATTTTTGTTTATGTTTCAATTTAGTTTTGAAATGTTTGTATTTTCCTCCAAAGCATAGTACCAGAACATGTTCAGTTCTCATGTGTTTGTAAATCCATATCCATACAGTATGTGGTGCTTCTTTATGTTCAATCCCAGCCCTTGACTTATCTGGAACAACATTCTAACACCATATGCAATATGGCTGTTTTTTCTATTAGTTCCATAGGATAAAAAAAAAGTAATTGATCTTAAAAATCAAAGCCTTAATCCCCAGATTTGAATACAACTGTAAGTGAATTGAAGGTACTATATATATTCTTTGATGCTTACAGTATTAGTTAGCACACAGTGGTAAAATGAAAATTACCACACAGAAGAACATCCCATTTTGATTTAGATTTTTATTTAAAACAGCACAGGTAGAGATGAGTGGTGCAAAAACATTCATCGAAAGGCTCGAATCTGGTTTGATGGTCATATGTATCTAAATAAAAAAAGGAACACAGCACATTTTTCAATTGGGAGCCAAAAAACTAAATGATAAAGATTAGGCTGGCATGGCAATAGAACCCTCCTAAAATGGTGGTGGCTCCACAGCAACATGCTGTATAGTGTTAACATTTTAAAATGGTGCATTGAAGTTAACATCCACTGGAGTGTTGTTCTGTTCCAGGTGTAATAGAAATCAAATAATTAAATTATGTCAAATACTGGTGCACGAGGTCCAGAGTCCAACAGGTTTTATAGGCATCATTACATAATGAACTGATTAAGAGGAGGAAAAGATGGTTAATTTAAGTAATTTATACACCGTTTACACACTTTGAGGTGGCTTATGTCTGTGTAGAAGTGAACAGGACCTGTTGTGAGGGGTTTAACAGGGTTGAAACAAAGACCTGGCCTGCAAGTTCCTACCTGTGTTATACATAGAATTACTCTTCAAAACACTTGCTTATAACTGAACAACCATGGCCCTGTTCTGATTATAGTTTAAAAAGATGCTAAAATTATTATCTTTAGGGCAGGTAAAGGTAACTACAAGGCTGGTTAATTCCAGGAAATTCTCAAATGATGCAACTGAGAACAGGTGAGTCGGCAGTACTTCCTGTAAAACATGTGACTTGGATACATTGTTATTTACAGTAACCTACCCTTTTTTTTTGTTCAGACAGTAACAATGTACTGATGTGTCTTTCAATCTTAGTAAGCAATGTAGAAATATAACAAATGAAACACAAAGTTAGATATATTAAACAATTTTCCGATGGCATCAATTAATATTCCTATCAACCACATGTTCAACTAACTAAAAAGAATAGCTGATCATAACTCAGTTGTAAGACTTTATAATACACATAGTAGACCCCAATATTGATTGGCATTTCATTGTTTCAAATAGCTTGTATCAGAGGGCTTGTATCATACACTTTGTTTTATGTGGAAAATACTTCACATTAATTTTTATACTGTTTAGTTATTATTTTTTAACTATATATTCTAATAAATATAGTATAGAGTGCAGAAAGGTAAAATGCTGATTTTCAAGGTCAAAGCAGCCATTAAGTGCTCTGAATTATCATGGGATTGATATCACCCTATACAATATTCAGTATGTAACCATTTTCATTAATGCTGATAAATGTTCACATTTTTAAAAGATCTGGCTTTTCAGTGTCTTTGGGTGAGTGTTCCTCAGTTTGCTTTGAGCAGTAATTTGATAACTGGTTGTAGTCACAGGGGATTTCTCATTAGTCATGTGCATACACAAGTGTATCATCATTGTGGTATTAAAGAAGACACAGTCAGCAGGGTTGGCAGTGGCTGTATTCGATTAGGGTTAATAGAAATAATACAAATATGTTAAACAAGGAAGTATGATTAACTACAACGTGCCTTCATTACTTCCTCAATTGCACAGTCTGAATTAAAGCTGTTAAAAATGCTGGCTTAACTTCCTTGTATGACTAAACAAATAATCAAGTAAAACTTTCACACACTGCTCTGACAGTGCTTTCGGCAACAGAAGCTAGCAGCAAGAGACACTGAACAGACCTGGCTGCTACTGTGCTGTTTTTGTCTGAATACTGTGTGGGTAAGTAACACATACTCTTGAACTTTTGTGTTATGTTTTCCTGAATTAAACAAAGCAATCTAATCACATTGCGATTTTCTGTTGCTCTGTGCCTTATGGGTAAATAATACAAGTGGAGAGGGATCAGTTTTTGAATGATAAATGTTAGAACATCTTCTGGAAAGAAGTTATACAGGAGGGTGGATATCTGTTTTACTGTTACACTAATAAAGTGGCAGATGCAAATGCATAAGGATTACACAATTAACATTCAGGCTGCTCAATAATGGTTTCATTACCATTACATGACGATTACACATTTCTAGTCTCTTTGCGATAGAAGTAAATGCAGCACATTCTTAAAACCCACGCTAGGTTTTATCAATCCCCCCCTACTTGTTGGGGATGTTTTGTCTCAAGATAACAAAAATATCTGCTGAGCGTTTGAAGTAATGCCCATGATTTGATATAGATGGGTGGAGGTGATAAACTACCTGACCAATGTGTAAGAAAGGCCAAATCTGGGGGTTCGGGATGTGGTAAGAGAGACTATTGCTTGTGATCATATTTAGCAGCTTCATATAGTTGTTCTAGAGCTACACTACAGTTCAATATACTTCTTAAATTGGAAGCAGGAACTTTTCTCTACATGTGTATGTGAGATCAGTAGGTTTTTATATTCATAATGAGCCTTGTAGAATCAATCCTCTTATAAACGGTGTTTATGGTGTTTACAGAGCCGTAAGCATTAATATGATTGACGTCTGTTACCCAACCCATGCACCTGATACTCCTTGTATTGTGACACGTGAGCTGAGCTATAGAAGAAAACCGGCCTCTTTCAGCACTCCGTGGAACATTACATTGTGATCACTGTACCTTTTAAAGTTTACCATAGTAAAAGTATAATTAAATAAAGAATTGTGAAAGCATGTTAAAACATAAGGAACTATTGTAAAACATATTAAAACCACATGGTAAACTGTTGTAAATGCATAGTATAAACATGGGGAAAGCATAAGGAAACTGCAAATTTACTGTGGTAGATTTCTGTAAAGGAAGACAGGTGGTATTTCTAGCAATGTGGTCTTAATACCTCGTCAGGTTTTGAAGGTGACATGTTTTTCATATTCGAAGAGGGGTGTGTGTGTATGTGTGTATATATATATATATATATATATATATATATATATATATATATATATATATATATATATATATACACACACATACATACATACATACATATATAAATAATTTCTCACAAAACTTGTCCTTTTGTAGCACTGGTCAGGACTGTTAGAGACATTTGCAACCTCCCATGATTACATAAACAAACTAAAGTTTGTATAAAAAGGAGTTTGCTATTTTTTACCTCGAAAAAATGAACTTTACTCATTTTAATTACATTATACAATTTAAAAGAAAGAATAGTGCTATACTGCATATGCTCTGATCTAAATCTGGGTAGAAGTAGCTGCAAATACTTCACATCCCCTGCATTCAAGTTGTTTCTTTTGTTTTTTTTATATAAATATTTTTTTATATTTATATTTTAAAAATCTTTTTTTCCCTCCTGAGGTATTCCATCGTAGATTTTTTTTTCTTTTTGGGGGGGTTTAACAGACATGATATTGGGGTGCAATTGCAGCAATGTTGAAACCAACAAGGAGATAACATCATAGAGACTAAACCACATCATTTTCCGAAACCCCCTCTGACATTTTTTATTACTTCCTGCATTTCTAGGGTATGACAGAGAATGCCTTTTACACGGTTGTATTGGAGGCTGTCAATTTTCCAAAACTGATACAGTCACTGTGGAAACTGTGACCAGATGAGATAAAAAGTATAGAGCGAGGGTTCCCCCTTGGCAAATCCTCGACAAAGACTTAAAAGGTGTCACTGAGGAGACACACACACGCACAGGCTGCAGAGGTAGAAGCAGGCACACACGACAAACCTGAGAACATGAGCAGGCACCAGAGCAAAGTAGAGCGTTTCCTCAAACTGGGCTACTCCGAGAAAGACATTGTGAGGGTGCTGGAGAGCCTCCGACAGGATGCCTTGACCAATGACATCTTGGAGGAGCTGATTAAAACGGGCCAAAAGGCTGAGGTAGAGCAACCGAGGAGCTCCAGCCCACAGCTTGTGCCCAGAGGTTGCAGCCCCCAAGAACCTGTGAAGCTGAGACCACTGGCAGAAGAGGAGGACAGTGATCACTGCAGTGTCCTGCGGCCCATCGTCATTGACGGCAGCAATGTTGCCATGAGGTGAGTACCTGCCACCTGATGCCGGGACAGCCTGGCTTAGCTACCATGGCACTGCTGTCAAACACAGTGGAATTCACAAAGCAGTTCACTAAGTGTTATCAGAACTGTTTTGTTCTGAAAGGAGAGACACGCCCATTAATGTTACCAATTTTGAATTAAACAAAACAACAACAACAACAACAAAAAAAGCAAGGAATTTGATCTAAGGGCTCTAGTTTTATAACATTAAAGGGTATTTTTTTCACTCTTAATTCTGCAGTAAAATGCTTTGTGATTTTTCCCAAGTATGCACTGTAACATGCAGTGTATAGTAGAAGTATATGATAAATGCTAAAATAATAATCACACAAATCAAGAACTAAATAGTATTATTTAAGACTATTTCCTTTCTTTCTTTCTGTCACCTCAACTGTGAGTAGACAGATACAGTAGAAAGGGGTTCAGCTGCATTTGACCAACATTTTCTACATGTATTTCAATTTTCCTCTCTATTATTAGCTTAATTAACAAAACAACTGTGGTGTGTGCTGCTGTTGGACTGATTTGAGATGCTTGCAGTAGTGCTGGAGCTGAGCACAAACAAGACAGGCTCCAAAATCTGCCAGCGTGGCTACAGTAAACACAGTAATGGAAATAGTGGCCCACCAAGACACCTGCAGTAGTAGACTAGGCTGATCTAAGATAACCATGTTTCCAACAGAATAAAAAACAAACAAAACATAACCATAAGCCTTACAAAGTACATACAATGTGCTAATAATGCATTAAAAATAGTACTTGTCTAGAAAAGGAAAGGCAGGGTGGAACAAAACAGGACTTGTCAAATTATCAAAAGGATGACATTTTTTACTCCTACCGATAAACTCTGATTTTGAATTTACAGTGTGGCAGGGGATGTATCAGTATATTTTTCTAATCACCACTGGCTGTGCCTATCACTTTAAACACTTTGAAGAGCTTGGTCTATATTAGCCATTGTTATGCAAAACAGTCTCCACTTCTTGATTGGAGGCATGTGAAACCAGGGAAATTACTCACTGTAGGCAAATCAGCTAATTTAGTTATCATAGTGCCAAAAAGTCACAAAAGCGTCCTGTTGCATTACCAAACCGGATGGCTGACTGTTTTTTGTTTAGCTTTTTCATATTTAAATAAGATTACTTTGTGGAGATGGATAATCCACATTTTAAAACAAAATTCAATACCAATTCATACAAACCACTTGTTGCAAAATAATCTACAGTGACGTTTTAGTAGTTTAAGGTGTCAAGTGCAAATGTGTTTTCTGTTAAAAAAAAAAAAAGACGTCATTTTTATTGTCCATGAAAGAACCTTTCTTAAAGAAAGCAAACACATTCTGTGCCTCTGAAGTGACTGCATTTTCTTCCTTTCTTTTTTCTTTTCTTTTTTGTTTCAGTTTCTGACCTTTTTTTTTTTTTTTCCAGTCATGGAAACAAACAGGTGTTTTCATGCCACGGGATCCAGCTGGCAGTGCTGTGGTTCTGGGAAAGAGGCCACCGGGATATCACGGTGTTTGTCCCCTCCTGGAGGAAGGAGCAGCCCAGACCAGAGACTCCCATTACAGGTACAGTGTGACGCATCGCGCTGCAGCTGCTACCCCCATGGGTACTGGTGTTTGGCTGATTGTCTACTATATAGTTCTATGTTACAAAAGGGTAGTTTACAGAAAATGTATTTTGTAATCAATAAAAATGCTCATATTACTTAATTTTGGATCTCTATTTTTACGTTGCAATTTTTTTAAAAAAATGCTAATAAATACTTACTTGTGTACCAAATAAAATGTTACCCTTTCAGCCAGAATCTCTCCATTTAAATGCTGTGTACGTTTAATGTATTTTTGTATGTGTCTAAAGCCCAATTATTTCTTTCAGACCAGAATATACTCCATGAGCTAGAAAAGAGAAAGATACTTGTGTACACCCCGTCTCGCCGCGTCAAGGGGAAGAGAGTGGTGTGCTATGACGACCGCTACATTGTGAAACTGGCCTACGAGTCAGATGGGATAATCGTATCAAATGATAACTACCGCGACCTGCAGAGCGAGAAACAAGACTGGAAAAGATTTATCGAAGGCAGGCTTCTGATGTACTCTTTTGTAAATGACAAGTGAGTATAGCCCACAGGTGTTAATATTATAGTGGAGTTTTAGTGGGGCTCACACATGTGGTACACCAAACCGACATAGAGGTGAAAATAAGGGTTTCTTTTACTGAAGATGGTTTACAGGCCACAATTCTAATGAGACACATTTCAACACACAATAAAATAAAAACCATATCATTGCATTGTATGTAAGCTAATATGAGTAAGGAAAGAAGATTTTTCAATGCTAGCAAGCTTTTTAAAATTACTGTTCCAAGCCTGGAGTCAGTATTCTTTTTGATGTTCAATTGCTTTAATGATCTTGCAGGGAAAGTACCATTTTTTCCAGTGGACTCATCTCCAGACTTAGTATCTCTATACTTGCATGAGCCTTGTTTTATTAGTTGAAGGAATGTGGAGATCAGTTAACTATTGTTAAAGGCCATAAAAGAAATGTAGACCTGCAGTAGATTTCTGCTAAATACAGCAATATGATCTACAAGGTGTCACCAGATTTACGTCTGATTATTGTGACTTACCTGCATGTTCCAACATTATATCAGGAATTATTGTTTTCTTGGCTAAAAATACATCTCTGTTTCGACGCCAGGTATTGGATCAGGTTTTGGTTAACCTTTCTTGTTTAGACACTTTTTATATTTTGTCACTGCTTTTTGAAGCAGTCAGTTATTATTGGACAAAGGTGCAGTTACAGGCAGCAGTACACAAATTATGAACGTATATAATAAAGTCAAATGGAGAAAATAAAGATGTGATATGAAGGCATTGAATGTCATATTAAACACTGTTCTACTTGTCTGCAGGTTTATGCCTCCAGATGATCCTTTGGGTAGGAGTGGACCCCACATTGAAAACTTTTTGAGGAAGACACCTAACATTCCTGAACACAAATGGCAGCATTGTCCATATGGTAAGATTTTTTTTATAAGCTTCTTTCTAGTACTTTAGTGTACTCATTTTGTATTGTCTTGTATCTAGCTGTTATCAGTCTACCATGGGAATCCAACCCAACCATTTGGTTAATGATTTGGGAATTGAAAGTTAATTATTATTATTATTATTATTTATTTCTTAGCAGACGCCCTTATCCAGGGTGACTTACAATTGTTACAAGATATCACAACATACAAATATCACAATTTTTTTTTTTTTTTTACATACAATTACCCATTTATACAATTGGGTTTTTACTGGAGCAATATAGGTAAAGTACCTTGCTCAAGGGTACAACAGCAGTGTCCCCCACTGGGGATTGAACCCACAACCCTCCGGTCAAGAGTCCAGAGCCCTAACCACTACTCCACACTGTATTTTACTTTATGGTTTTGTCTAGACCTGATAGCTGACACTTCAGATTAGTACAGTCTTCTTGTCTTAAAAATAATAATCTGCTGTTGTGGCAGGAAGTTCTGGTGGAGAACAGATAAGGTTGGCCTCTGCCACCAGCAAAACTCAATTTGACCGCCTGACTGGCCTCTATGCCTCCTATCATCTTCTGGAAAACAAAGATGTAGTAGATCCTTAAAGTTCTTCTTCCTTGCTTCTAGGAAAGAAGTGTACATACGGCGTGAAGTGCAAGTTCTACCATCCCGAAAGATCCAATCAGTCACACATGTCACTTGCTGATGAACTCCGAGCCAAAACAAAGTCAACTTCACCCAAACCCTTTAAAGAAGATGAGCAGCCTCTTAACGTCAGAGCAACGTCTGCTAATCAGGTTGCGGTTGCATTTAACATTGCTGCTTCTTACGGACAGGATGCCAAAGTGTCTGTTTGCAACGGCCTTCATTCAGCTGCGCCCTTGAGTCACGAAGGAGTCCTCCACAGGTATTCACCCAATCATTTGATAGACAGTCAAAAACAAAGTGCAAGTCCCTCCTATTTTCAGTATTCTACTGCCTTCCAAAATCCAGGGCGCGATGAAGGATTTGAGTCCATGGAAGTCAAGTTTTCCACTATGTTCGTTCAGGGGAAGCCATACAAACAGGGTAACTTCTGTTCCACCGAGTACGACAGGGCCTCATGCTCAGACTGGTGCGACAGCCCAAGCCATTGTATAATGGACTGTGCTCGTTCACACAGGTGCAGCCCCACTGGAATTGCTCCAAAGCCTTGTTTCTGCTACAGGAACCCCCCACAGAAAACACCTCAGAGCTGCGGTAGCCAGCCACAGGTGCCAGGAAGTCCAACACTAAGCCCTGGTTTATATGCTAACTTTCTCCCCATGCACAATTCTGAAATCCACAAACAAAAGTCCTGTGATTTAACAGCACCTCCAAGCAACCAGGCTCCACTCGCAGTACAAGAACAGCAGCAACATCATTATCATTTTAACCAGCAGAAGTATTCTTCACTCGGTCACAGCGCCACCCTAAACAACAGCTGGGGAAATGGACAGATGGGGTCTCCAGCAGCAAACCAGGCTTACACTTTCTCTTCAGAGCAGAGATTTTCACTCACTGAACAGAAAAAGTATGTCCGAAGCCAGTTATGTGCCATCTTTCCACAGGGAGTAGTGGATCAGGTCATGTCTTTGTACCCAAATGTTTTAGACAGAACACATCTCATCTCATTAATCTACCAATTTAAAAGTAATCACACCCGTTTTTAAAATCCATAGTATGTTTTAGCTGTAAAACAAGCAATCCAGGGTACCATGCACAGTTAATTGTTGATATTACTGTGACAATACAAACCAATTGCACTGCTGTGGAAATTTCATTGATGAGTAACTGGACTATAAATCTTGCAGTCTGTATTGCTAGCAGAAGTTACCTCACAGTGAGGTGTTTACACGAACTTAAGCTGAGCAATGAATATAAAACATCATCAATGGTGCTGTTAAATATCAGCTTGTTTCATGATTTGAATATAGTTACCTTGGTGTTGGTATGTAAGTATGTAATAAAATGCAAGGATGTAGAAATAATTCTGAAGGATATAATGTTAACTCATGTTATGAATTTGGACGGTAAGAACATCAAGCATTAGTTTTGCTGAAAACAACAATGCGAAACAACTCTGTGTGACATTAAAGGAATGCATCTGTATTTGCCACATCTTAAAAGTAAGATACCAATACAGGTATCACGTGTATACAAAGTGATAAACAACTGATTAAAGTTGTTTTTTGTTGTTTTTTTTTTTTAACACAAAAACGCTTCTTGCTAAAAGGAGACCTAGTTCTCAATTGGTTATTGTCTGATCAAATACAAATGAGTGAAATTGTATTTTAATTTATGTGCTGTTGTACAGTATTTGGTAACTGTGCAGATGATACACAGTTCCTGGGCAGATGATTAATAGCCTTGGCAAAATAAGCGTCAGGTTTTTTTTTTGTTACTATGTAAATAGTTGCTCTTGTGCTTTTCAAATCTGCACATAAAAATACTTTTGGAGTTGTTCCAAAACTTAAGTACGTCAGTATGACATTTCTAAAATGTGTGTTTCTTCAAAAGAACCAAAAGTGTAACTCAGAGCTTTATTAAAGAACATTTATATATATAAATTCTGTGTTTTATTTGGTTGTAATTATGAGGTTTATAATGTAATGCTGGAATAGTTAACACCCTCACACTTATTTCAAATGATCAGCAGCAGCTCTCAGGGGGTGGGGGGGCAGTTTCAGTAGCTGGTGCATGCATGAAGATTATTCTAGCTGAAATAATAAAATATGTTACAACAAGTATAACAAAACATTGCATCCCTTGTATGTCTAATTAAAAGATCCAAATAAATTCTGTGGCAATCACTGAAAACAATAAATTGTTGCCACAATGTTGTCATGAGTGCGGAGTATGTCAAATAGCTGTATTATTCATGGCTTTAGTCTTCGAAGCGCACTGAAGCTCCACTCAGATTGGAGCCTGAATTCAGGATCAAATCCTTTAAAGCCTGTTCACACAGGAGACATTGGTCAACGGCAATAAGGAGGCGGCAGATGATCACCCTGGGCAACACGCTGGCAATATGTCTCCCACTTAGGACGATGTTCTATTTTTCAGGCAACAATTTCAATACCAGCCAATCAAATTTGATAGTAGTGTCACATGATGAGAAGGCTAGACAATAACGTCAGACAGACAGTGTATGATAAATTATGATTCTTGCATTTCATCCAGCTACTTATAGAATAGTCTACAGATCTGCAATACTATGTATATGTGGATAAGCGAATGTTAACGTCCACGATTACAAGAACATATTGAATAAATGTATTTTCCAATAATATGCCACGTGTTGCATATTTTAAAAAATGTTTTATTATAAATTAATTTGCTGTGTACCCAGTATGCCTGTCATTCCTACATTAACCCCCAATCACACCATCTTTCATTTTAACACTAAACAGCTTCCATCCTCTTAAAATATGTAGAGATAGCTTGAAACTCAAATGCAGTGTATCGACGATAATGTAGGAATAACACCAAGCTCCAGACAATGAGTTTCAAACTTTAAACGTGTTCCTGGTTACAGATAAGAACTCAACTTTACTATGATGAATACAATCATGTTTGTTATGGTAATTGTTTATTTATTAGTTTGAAAATGCGCGCCACATATGTTCACTTCTCATTGGTCAGTTTCCATGTTAAGGTGTGTGCAGCTCCAAGCAACTGATCAACATCACGCATCAGTGGAGCCAGATCTAGATCCTCATAGTAAAACTCCGGATCTTGCGTGTTCTGAAGATTGTCAGACTAGTCTGACAAACTGCGCTACCCTCAGAATGAGCTACCCTGATTGAACAAGCATAGCAGAAGTTCATTCAAAGGCAGTAAACTATACCCTGAGAAGCTTGCAGACTATATTTCAACAAAATATGCTTTTTAAAGGATTTTTAATACTATAAATCAGGTGATGCTTTGTGATCAAAGACGTGGATCTGAGGGTGTGTACTATCTCATGGGGTGCACTTTTCCATGCTACACTGGTTTTGGATAGCCCATACATGCTTTCCTATCTATAGTTAATAGCAATATTGACCGTATTTGATACCTGTACAAAGTTTCTAAGCCAATATATTATAACATCGAAAATGGTAGCTCGGATTTATTGGCGTGTATTGAAGAGGGAGGAAGTAAAGTCAAAAAAATATCACAGCGCAGGCGAATTTTGTGTGGGCATGCCTACTTTGTGTGGGTTGCTCATCCTGAGCGGTAGCAGATTGTCAGAGCACCGGTTCCAGTGATCCCGGATCCAATCCCATCCCATTCCCATTGACTTCTGTACTGACTAGTGATTATACCAATAAATTATCGTGAAATAACATTTTTAGTACTGTTGTAATGTGAGGGGGACATTTCCCTATCATTGAAAAAGTGAGGGGGACATGTCCCCTGTGCAAATTACGCCTGTGGTTCACAGTAATATAGCTCTTGTACTTATTCTCACAGTCCAGTGATGTTTCAGTATAGAAAATAATATGTCGTTGGTACGTGAAGTCTGGTACTTCCTTTAATGCCATTTTTTTTCTCCAGCACATGCTAATATTACAAATGTATACCAAAAGGATTAAAACATATTTGGGTTCGTTTTTGTTGGCAAGTACCCTTGAACAAAAATAGGACATGTTAGTAATGAACGAAAATAGTAATTTTTTCACTTCTTTTTACTCCAAATCGTTAATTCCAATTATGACGCATTACATTTTCCACATGACTTCAAAGTGAAACCCTTAAATGTCATAGTGTTGCCTGCAGGTCTGATTTCTTAATTGGCTTTTTAAAATTATTTTGCAAGCTAAGTTTACATCCTGTATCATGTTTGATATGCAGACATGATGTTCAGTTTCAACCCACAACAGCAGCACAGGTGTGGGTGGTTACTTTGAAAAGCCTTCTAAGTACAGGTCTGAGATATTTTGAATGCAATTCTAAGAATTTAGATCACTATTATTTTTGAAATACATAATAAAAGACTTGTAGTCAAAACATTTGTTGTGGAATGTATTACTTTATTTTAGTTTTTCTAGGTCTGCGGTTAAAGCTGCAGGAAAGAAATGTATAAACACAAGAGCAGCTAAACGTATCATAGCTAGCATAGGACATTATTGAAATGATTTAGATTTCAGCATTATCAAAAATCGGATTTTGAAAAGGCGTTTCTGCTAGCAATGAAAAGTGGAGAACACTTATTTAAAAAAAGATAAAACAGAAATCAAACTAGTGTAAATCACAGTGGCATTATTTGTGTGATTTCAGAATATATGCATATACTAACTTTTTCTTCTCTGATTTGGAATAATTAACTTTATACAAGTTATGTGCTGAAGTCCTCCACAACAGCTATATGCTTAACATAACTCTATTGCCCTCTTGTGGACAATAAACATAACAACAACAAAAGCAACAAAAATGATTCTAGTATACTTGCGAGTCAAGTAGACGACAACGTTTCAGCTGGTACCGCACTAGGTGAAACGGATAAAACATTATTTGCTAAGATTGACCATTTTGACTGTGCTCAATCTGGAACTACGCTATAAATGTGATGCAAAAGAAAATCCCAATACATTTTTGTTCAGAATTTTAATGGGACAATTTCCCACCTTATATGCACCCCATCCATTGAGTACTCTGCAGCTAAAGTTAAATGGCAGATACCTGGAGGATTAAAGTTATAATTCCAGTTTAAGCAATCATCACTTCTACATTTCTACCACTATTTTAGGATAGATACAATGTCACAACCAAACAACAATTTAATTAAATTGTCAGATTTTTTTTTTTCCCCCGGTATTACCACCAACATAATTATATATAATTTAATAATTATACAACTAAATTCCAATTCAAAAGGAAAAAAATAAATAAAGCTATTATGTTCTAAGAAACACTTAAGTATAGGCGTAGTGCAAATAATTGCGGATGCAAAATTCAAATTGCACTGCACCCTATGTAAGCTCAAGAGCAATGCAAATTACTCAACACGAACAAATAATGATCTGCAATTATGATACAGAGGGTCTCAATGAGCGCATTGGTCTATTAAGTGGTCGCACTTGCAGAGTTAGAAGTACAAAGAGCAGTAGTCGCTGTATGACATTTGTAGAGCACGAAAATTCAAACCAAAAAAAAAGTGTGTCAGAGAAAGGGCAGCAAAGTCCTCTTGGCGCACAAACGTTTTCTGAGAAGGAGCGGAGAGTCCTTACCACTGAGGTCACTCAGCATGAAACGTAGTGGTTTATAAAAGCTTCAGCCAACATCAGTTATGCTAGTATCCTTAGGAAATGATATGTATTGGCCTGCCCTTTTTTAGCATGACATGCAGAAATTTGTCTAGCACTCTGGGAAAGGTGGATTGGGCTATCCCTCCAGACATTCCAACTGGTCTGAAAGGAACCAGAAGCTAAGTAGTGCAGAGAACACAGCACTTTCACATGTGTAGAGGTCTGCGGAGTGAGACGATAACGCTTTACCACCACATCCTCTGGCAACCCAAACAAAGTGACCCTGGGATTGAATATGCTGGGTCTTCATCTTGCTCTTCTCCGCCAAACGTGTTCCTGTCTCTCCTCAACAAGAGCCAAGTATCACAGCATCAGGAAGTGTACCACAGCAGCCAATGACATGTCTCTGCAGGTGTGTGCTTTTATACAGCTCTTAGTGACTAACTTCTACAGTGGTTTGCAGCTAGTAGAAGAGGTGTAAAGTTTTTGAGGTCAGTAATTGCCTAAGTGCCCAATGTTTGTGCCCGCTTAGTATCTAGATCCCGCCCAATTCCATGCTCTTTTCTTCATTTGAATGCATTTCAATATAATTAATGGATTAATGATAGCAAAGTGCAAATCTGATAGCGGCTGCAGAATGCCAGGTGAACACCTTTCTTTACAAACGCTGCATTTTTAGCAGACGGTAAAAATCAGACTTTACGGCTGCTAAACACAATTTATGGCAGCCTTATCGGAGTTTTGAACCCGCATTCACTTTGCGCATATCCTCACATCACCCCCTAAATGTTTGTTCCAAATATTAACAATATTTAAACTTAGTGTTTAGAAATTAAATAGAATCTAACACCCAAAATGAAGCCTTTAAATTGTGGCCTTGCAAAAGGGTGACAGGGATCAAAAAGCATGTGCTTACTGTGTTAATATATTTACCTTAATTTCCAATTCACAACCTTAATTATCATACACACAAAATAAAACAAGCAAATCCAGACGACTTTTTAATTATTTTTTACAAATAACTTATCTGTTACAAAGACAGTTTTCCCAGCTAAAATCAAAAAACCAACTTTAGATATCCAAATTAGGTTTTATTAATAAAACAGGAATAAACCAAATCTGTCAATCTTCACATAGAACTGCAGATGAAGCTGAAAACCAGATCACTCTTTAAAAATTAAAAAGGTCGGATGCAAGTGCTTCAGAGATACAGCTCTGGGATTTTACCAACAAATGTATTCCCATGATCTACAACTGAAGTCTTTTAGCAACAAAGGCTTCCTTGTATTTGCATAGATCATTTCTAGAATTTTATTCTACAAAAAAAAGAAAAGAAAAAAAACTGCTGTAGCATCTCAGTGTGTGACAAACTTTTTTTTTTTTTTAAACATGAAAATTCATTTAAAAAAGTAAACAAAAAGAGTTTTAGTAAAAGCTAAATTCAAATATGGTATTTTTGCACAAAATTCCCTATTTGACTTAAGAAAAAAACATATTTACTTACATTTCACAAATAACTTTCAATGATCCTTTTCATAATTTAAAGAATGAATTGCATTTAAAATCTTCTAATAGAACATTGTATGAAAGTAAACTGAAAGTATATATAACAAACGGTATGTGTGCTTCAAAACATCTGGTTAACATATAACCCCAAAGATTATTAAAAACTATTATATTATAGTCTTGTATTAACCATTTATTGCATATATTTTTTGTAATTCTCAAATCATGCTGAAAAGATAATTTTTATACTTTACAAATAAGAACATGTCAACAGCTCCACCTGTTACTGATCTATTTCCATTTATTGTATATAAAAACAAACAAAAAAAACCTTTAGTTTATTTATTTAAAGTTTGCCGATTCAAAACATGTCACACTACCGTTATTTTGTTAAACGTTTTTGTCACTTAAGTTGCAAAAGAAATTTAAAATTAGTTCCACATAACGGAACCAGACAGAAATAATTCTCAGTAGCGGCATGAGATTTACACCCTCTATTTGTTTGTCACCCGCTGTGAAGTTCAGTGAGTTTTTTTTTTTTTTTTTTTCAAAACTCATTAACCCTCTGAACTTTACCTCAACGTTGTTTCTTAGCTGCATCTGCAGATCTTACTTAGAACGTCAGCATTTACAGACGCAATGAACAGACTGAGCAGAGAACGCTGAAATTGTGCAGAGTTTCATATTGCTCTTATTTTTTTTAAATAAGTCTTCACTTCTCCCAAATATCAAGTAAAAGCTTAAAAGGGACATCGTGCTTACTTAAAAATGAAAAAAAAAAAATAGGTTAGTTATTAAGTCTATTATACTATACATATAGGAAATACAAGAAACTCATAGCATGAAGAAAAAAGTCACTTAAAGCAGGCTCTAAAACTATGCACAGTAAAAAAAAGTATTTTGGGGTATTTTTTCCCCCACTGTAGACAAAGCATGCAGTTTATTTTCAATGTGTGTTTTAGATTTGACTGTGGAGATTGTAGAGGCAATCAGAGAAGGTGGTACAAGGCAGGTAAAGGTACCAGTGATATCAGAAACTCTTCCCGTTCTTAATGAAAGTGACCAACTAGATTGTTAAAGTAATTCCTTTATGTTTTCTCCCTTCAATTGTAGTGTTACAGTGGAGTGTTTCCACTAGGAAGCGCTTATGGCCTTGTCCCCAAAACTACAGGAAAAAAGGGCAAAATAGCTTTCAGCTCCATGCTTTGACACCAACAGGAGGCACTGGTAATACTGCATATGGTAGAGGCTGCTTGTGAAAGTGTTTTCACTTTTCTTTTTTTTTTTTTTTTATTTAAATATAAAGCCAGGCGATTTGCCAGTTTTTAACAAATTCCCCCAACTGCTCTCAACCCAAAGTTGTGGTATTATCAGCTCTAAGGGCTTAAGCACACAACCTGTAAACACTAATCAGGCGAGCCTTCAGTGGCCACATCTTCTGCTTTACCACAAGAACTTTAATGAAGCGCTCCAGAAAACCCTGTCCGTAACCTATTACCAACAGGATAAAAAATGCCCTCCTGCTCCTCTAGATGTCTGTTCTACAAAAGAAAAAGAAGAAAATGCTTAACGTAAACTGTTGGCTCAGAAATGCCTAGGAAACTCGCACTGTTCACAGCGGTTAAGGGCTGGGTGATTCAGGAAGGTACAGGCAGTACAATTCCACTGAGCCCCTTCATCCTCTTCTGTGTCTGGTACAGTCTTTGGTGTTTTTACAAGAGATCTCTGCTCTGCTGGAGGAAAAAAAAAAAAAGATCACATAAAAACACAGATAAATACATGTTAGTAACATTCTGCTGAAGGCAAGCAAAATCCAGGAAATGACTGTCTGCCAAATACTTTTGAAATTCAACACACACAAATAATAAACATGCACATAATTAAAAAAAATTGTGCACCACAAAACAGACTGCCTGATGACTATTGAGTAATGGATACCCTGAATGTAGCAATCTTCCCTGTTGACTAACAACTGATGATTATCTGAGATATGCTTGGTAAGAGGGATGTTATGGTGTGTTGCTCCGATGGTAAATACACAAGACTCCACGCTTCAAAACCACCACTGTCTTTACCAACTGTGGTTAACACATGTGGCAGTAAATTGAAGTATTTCAGCACTAGACAGGCTAAAAGAAAAAAGAAAAAACATGTTGTAAAGACAACATCTCCAGCCTTCCAAGCTACAGCTGCAAAGGCTTTCAAGTTCTACAATAAAACTGCAGCACCAGTATTAAACATTAGTTAAAACTGATTTTTTGCAGAACGAAAACCCATTACTATAATATTCTGATAAACTGATAAGCCACCTCAAGTGGGTATCATGGGTTAAATGCTTTTCAGACGGAGAGCTATAGGTTTGCCCAAACCATTTTACAAAGCAAGTTGAGCCATGTCTTACTTTCAGTGCAATTAACACAATTAGTTTTATTTGACAAAAGAGAGCAAATGGAATTGTTCAAAATGGTATGCAACAGGTAAAACAGGTTTCATGGAGGAGTGAATCTTTACCTACAGACAGCTACCATTAGGAAATGTGGAGAAAAAAAAAAAAAAAAACACAATAAAAACTTTGATACAGAGTCTATGAAAACTATGAAAAAATGTAGTCCACATAGGAATTATTTTCCCCAAGGAAAAAAATTAGCAGATTTTTTTTTTGCATTTTATAGATTTGAAAAAACTCAAACAATGTGCGCTCAAGTACTACTGGAAGTTTGTAATTCCAGGGAGTTACACAATTCTAGATGAGATTTGTAATGCAGCAATTACAAATAAATGCATTCTGCAATGTATATCTGTTACAAGTAAAAGAAAATAAATAAAATCTGACACACAAAAACATGAATTTATATTCAGATAAATAAATTAAATACTTTAATGAAGTGAACGAAAAGCCATGTCACCTCAGCTTGCTTCCTTAAGATATTGCATTTTAATAAGTGGCTTTGTCTTATGTATTTATTAATTACTTTAGGTTATTTAAAAGAAACACACAATAATACACATCTGTTATTATTTAGGAGCTAAAATAAATCTGTTTTGCATTTAATAAACCTAGTGGCAGGTAAGAAACTAGTTCCAAAATTGCCCCCCACAATGAAACAATGAAATGTATTCCTTTCCCAACACAAAATGAAATATAAAATGGATTTGGCACCTAGCTAATTTTAGCATCATAGTTTGTTTGCTGTATTTTCAGAAACCACTTACTACAAGAGTGACCTGGGTAGTGGAATTAAAAAACAAAGACAAAATGTAAAAAAGGGGCCAATGAGATGGTTACCAAGCAACAACATATGCTATATTGCTATGTTTCCGTTTGACAGGGCCAGCTGCATGACATCACGTGCAGCTCCAGCTAGCTGGCTACACAGATCTTGCAGCCGATCCAGCAGTTTTTTAAAGTAGCTGCAAGAGCTGGGCTGTGGATTTATCTGCTGAACTCAATAAAAGTAACCTGCAACCCAAATACACTGGAGGTGAACACACCTGGGATTGCTATTTCTTACCTTTGCATCACATTAGTAATAAACATGTGGTCTTGTATTTAACTTAAGTTATAATGTATCTTATAAAACACTTTTTGTGGGATGGACATTAAATGTTAGTCCCTTAGGTATTTTACACGTGTAAAAAAAAAAGTTAAACTATTTATTAGTGAAAAATATATAGCATAAACCATGTATTAAACCTACTAAATATCTGAAGGGGTATATGTTGCATAAACGATCCAGTTGCTAAAGTACTAATATACCTTTAGGAGTGGAATGGTCCATCCCTACTGTATTCTTCTCTTCATGTGTACATTACATTTAGAATTATATTTTTCAACTTCAGTGGAGGGAATTAGAAACTACTTTGCACAGTTTTCCCCTTTTTTTTAAAACCAAAAATGTATCAATTACTCCTCACATATCCCTGCGTTAGGCGACAAGAATTAAAGGAAATGCAGCAACTGGTTAACATAATATGCATTGTTCAAGAAGTCATAACCAAGGCTTTAAAATAAATTAATATGCAGTTAGTATATGGAGATTTCCGTACTTATTTCACATGGTCTACCACAGTGAGGTAATTTGGCCAGACCATAGTACCAGAAAAAATTATTCATATCTTACGCTAGTGTGGTGCCTGAAAAACCTGCATATGTCTAATGATAATGAAACAGACAATGCTGCAAATATCAACAAGAGGTACGAAATAGAATTCTAAAGGCTTGGTTATACCTCCTTAAACCCTTTCAGATCCTTTGACAAGAGCTGTCATTTTATTGTCTCTCCTACTGTGGCAATGACGAGATGTACCAAAACCTCTTACATAAAAACCAAGAATGCTACACTTTATAAACAACTCAGCAACAGATACAATACCTTTGGGCTTTGGTGGAACAGGACCTAGAAAGCCAATGTTGTCATAGAAATTATAAATAGCGCTGGGATTAAAGTGTGGTCCTGTAACAAAATAAAACAAACAGTGATTGTACTGCACAGCACATTATATGACAAAAACACAGGAATGCTGAATAAAAAAAAACTTCAGGCTTTTTAGGCTATATTTTCTCCAAATAATAGAAGTCTTCAATTCCCCCATGTCTCATCCATTGTTGACCATAAAATAGGATTTCTTTAGTTCTGCTATTCACCAAATAACTCAAAATGCAGAGCTATGGATGGACACCCTCCAGTAAATTTGTATTTGTTGGATGTGAGATTGGAGTACGTGGCAAATAAATAAATACAGAGCACACATCATCTTAAAGTGCTTTCTTACACTTTTCCACATGAGTCTGGTTTACATCTTCAAATAAAAACATCTCTACTCAAAAATAGAATACACATATGAAAGTACATGTGCTTGGTGGGAGCATTTTTTTTTTTTTTTTTTTTTTTTTTTTTAACCCAAGCAGAATTAATTTCTTTGGACTTGAATTTAGTAGTAGGAAACTTCTGGAACCATCAAATGAAAATAATGCCAAACCTTTTATTTATAATAAAATACATTGTATAAGGAATGATTTGACCACAGTTTGACTAGTAATCATGGTTTTCCAGTGTTTTCTGTTTGAACATTTACAGTAGTATTTGGCCCTTGTTTAAAAAAAAATTGTTACTGTAGTTAAGTGCTAGTGAAAAAGTAGAATTTCATTGTAGTCTATTGCATAAAGTATACTTTACATTCCAGTTGACCTAAAGTAGTATTCTATATCTGCCGTTATGTATTCCCCAAAGTCATTTGACTAGTAGGCTATATGAAAAAAACCTGTGTGAAGTTCTTCCAGGCAGACCATAAATCCCTTGCTACCAACCAGCAACAGGATGCAATTCAGGAAATCACTGCTAGTTTATATTACAATAGCAGCACCTACAAGGAAAATGTACTTCTTTCCGTTACTAGGGGAATATAACTTTCTGCAGCTTAGCATACAACCAGAGCACAAATATTCCTATTGATTTTCACACACTATTAAACAAGTGCATATCACAATAGGCAATGTGATTACCCAAACTCAAGCTTCATTTTACTAAACCCTCTGTAATCCAAACCATCCACTGTCATGTTATATCTATATATCTCTATCTCTCTATCTATATACAAGGGGTGTGCAATTCATATCGCCCGTTGCCTGGGACAACAAGATTTGTGTGAGGGACAAGTTTTGTCATTATATTTTGCCCGTTGGACAAATAGTTTATTTATTTCTATGTTAGTTCTGTTGCTAAAAAAACACTCTGGGTATATCTCTAGAGCCACGCAAGTTTCTGAAAACTGAATTGCAGAAGTCCTACACACAAACATTTTAAAAAGTGTTTATGTCCCACCCCTATCACTTCTGATTGGCTAGCTGTGGAAAAAGCTGATCTTCTACTGGCTACAAAGAAACCCCAAAATTGCTGCCAAAGAGAGCCTCTGGCAAGGCACAGACTAATCTTTTAAACTGAAGGTATTATTTACATATTTTTGTAAATGAACAAATAAGTAATACTGCTTTCTTAATGCATGAACCTGACATTTAAATGCAGCAAAGTTAGAAGAAAAAAAACAAAACAAAAAAAAAACACCATTGTCTTTGCAGAATTTGATGGAGCCAACTGTAAATTGCGTGTTTTGGTAGAAAAACAGTAGATGAAACTTGACAGGTTATACACAAGTCCTTTAAAAATCTGGGGTTCTGCAGTTACAAAACTGAAAGAACGTCAAGAAAAAACAGAATTCCACAAAACAGCAGTAATAGTTGGCAATGATTTCATATATGTGATGCAACAAACTAAAACACCTGTACATCAGGAATTGAATTCAACTTTGAGAAAGCAAAAAAAATAAAAAATAAAATACACACTCAGAAGCTATTTTTATATTTGAATAACTCCAGAAATATTGCTATTATAGTTACTTAAATGTACTAACAAATGTGTTACAAACTGCACTGAAAGGAACATTTCCTTAAAGTATGTTATACATTTATTGAGGCGAGGTCACAGGGAACCTTTTGTGTATTGAAGAATTTAGTGAACCTGTCAAGCTACAACTAGATCCGCCCCTGTTAATCATCAATTGATTGATTGTGTCCACTGTTAATTACAACCAAAAATCCTACAAATTATATTCAATTTTTTTGTGTGTGTATTGTGTGATGGGGAGGGGGCAAGTAGATTTTGTCCCTTGTACAAGAAGTTTTTCTTAAAAATGGCACATGCATCTATCTATATAAAAAAATGCTAAAACATTTATGCATTTTCTGAAACACAAAAAACACCACCATACCTTTTGTTTGAAGGAGATCAATTTCTTTGGTTAAGCAGTCAATGTCTATCTGCAGTTTTCTGTTTCTGCATCTTAACTGTTGCATTTCCTCAAGCTTTAAAAAAGGTGGGGAAAAAAAGTTACATCATACATTTTGCAGGCTACACAATGCACATGACTGACTGTGACTGAGCATTAGCTGCTGGATGCCAGGAACCTTACACGACTATATTTGACAAGTTATTTTTTCATATTTGTTTTTAGCAGTATTTCTCCCATAGTATAGACCATAAATAAATACAATAACGTCTTAAATATGGCAAACACAGTAGTTTAAATGTGCCATATTTTTTAAATAGAAGTTTATAACTTACACCCCACACTATAGTTGTGAAAACATCACAGTAATCAGGAGAACACTATGACCTGCAGTACATCCACTGTATGTGCGTTTAAAAATGTAAGACCGACACACATACTTCCATAAAGGCATGCTCCACCATATACCCCACATATTCTTATTCTCTCAACTTGTCATAATAGCTTATTTCAGAGGTATTCTTACTCTATTTTGACATACCAGTTTATTGTTGTATTTTTATATTTTATTGACTATGGACAATTTAGGCAGCTCTTTGTATCAGTGCTCGCACTGTTGAAATGTACTGTATCTGTGCTTGCCCTGGCAGGCACAAAGTGAATAAACTAAATTAAACTATAGATTGTTTTTCATGCACTTTGTTTAGCGCTGAACATTGTCTCCAAACATGTCTAGTTTAACGAAGGGGGAACCAACTTACTGAAGGTATTTGGGCGACGGAGTTGGATCTTTGTAGACGTCTTCGAGTAAGGTCAGTCTCCATTTCATTCACCTCGGCTTTTAGTTTTTCCAGCTTTTTCTTCTTCATCTCAAGTTCATGCCAGAGCCGCTCCATCCTGGCCTTCTGGTGTATCATTAAAGCTGCAAGGGAGTTTAGTGACACAAATATAATAACTTGCGTTCAATGATGTGCACCAGTTAAATATTTTACCATGCAAATTGATCACATAAAAAAATATTAAAACAAAAAATAGTGAATTATTTGCTTTTTTCCAGAAAAGACTGCAAAACATGGTTTATGAAATATTAGCAAATGAAATAGTGCTAGCCGATTTACTAGAACATTAGACTGTTATCGTGGCTTTAAAGTGGGTCTGGTTCTACCCAAGTTAGATTACATTAGTCTAAAATAAACTTACACTAAAGATTTAAAACACTTCTGCCAAAAAATTGGTTTAAAACAGTAAGTCAAATGTAGGGAAGCAGGTTTTTCCATGCATTGATATGTAACACTTAAAACAAATGAACAGGACATCTCTGTTAAACTAGTGGGGAAAAGAACAAAAACACAACGTTAAATTAGGCGACTGCAAATATGTAATGCAAGTTAAAAGTATGATCGGGGATGAACAATTCACGTAATTTATCAGCCCTGTTTGAAATAAAATTAAGGGGACCAGAATTAGGGTCAGGCAAGATATGAAGGTAAAAACAAACACTGTTCTGTAATGAACCGCTTTTTGAGTTTAATTATGAAACAGAATCAGCCCCATTTGTGTAAAGGGACCGGATTAAAAATAAAAACTTCAAGCCCTACTTGTATGTGTCTGCATTTACCTTTTCCAAAATACTTGTTTTATTTCTTTTTCGCAATATGAACCTCTATTAATATGGAGAATAACACATTATTTTAAAATAAAATACAGTGCGCGGTGGGATACTATCGTATTAATTTCCACTGTTCATTGCGCTGCTAAGAACTGTAATCAAAGTATTTTAAAATAACTCCAATCATGTGAAAGTGTAGGGATTGTAAGAATTGTATTATTATTATTATTGTTAATAACTGGTTGTGAAAAAATCATACATTAAATGAAAAGGAGGGAATCTCATCTTGCAATTAACACATTTGTTTTTCAAGCGCTTCTTTGTTTTAAGTGATACTTCACAGCTTAAATAATTAAACTGGACATTGAGATTTTTAAATTTTATTTTAGAGTGACCGATTATTATTATTTTTTTTTTCCCGCCAATTTGAAATATCAAATTATGTTTCTTTCTTCTTACTGCAGCGAGTCCCCACACAGCACAAACGTTCTGAGGGCATGCGAGCGTCCTCTGATCTCACAAGCCTAAAGCCAGAATCGCTTTTACACTGAGCAATCCAGAGCAGAGGTCGGTGGGCTACCGCAGAGATTTTTTTTTAATGGAACTAGAGAGTTATTAATATTATTTGGTAGCTTTATCAAAATGCGACATATGAGATTCTATACAAACAAAATAATATATAATGACTTTAGAGGATGACGTGCCTCCAATTTTTTTTTTTTAAATATATCATGGTGTGCTGCAGTAGAAAAAAATGCTGGGAACCACTGATCTGTAGTGGAAAAGATGTTCTGAACACCTTTTAATTTTGTTTATGAATTAATTTTGTTTAAATAAATGGAGAATGTGTGTTATTTTAGGTATTCGCTAAATGTCAAATTTCTTTTTTTAATGTGTGCCTTTTCTAACAAAGTATAGGAGGCCGTGTGTTCCGGTGGTTAAAGAAAAGGGCTTGTAACCAGTAGGTGCCAGGTTCAAATCCCAGCTCACTCACTGTGTGACCATGAGCAAGTCACTTAACCTCCTTCTGCTCCGTCTTTTGAGCGAGCCGTTGTTATAAGTGACTCTGCAGCTGATGCATAGTTCACACACCCTAGTCTCTAAGTCACCTTGGATAAAGGTGTCTGCTAAATAAACAAACAACAACAACAACAACAACAACAACATGTGTGGATGCATTAAGCCAGACTAAACATGAAAACGGTACTTCAGTATGGACGCTGGATCAAATCACCCAACTATGTAAAAGTCTCTAATTTTTGCAAGGCAGACTCAAATAAAAAGGTTGTTATACATGCTAAAAGTTAGTATTACATATTCAATGGGCTATTTAAAAAAACAGAAAGAACAAAGATATGACAGTTGCCAGTAGTGGTTGTAGCTCGTAGTTCCCACTCCCCACCCAATCCTTATTTCCATCTGCCCAGCATTATTTGAGGTCAGCAGTTCTGGAAAGTTGGAGAATAAAGAGATTCAACAGTGCTCCACAAATGGGTGTGGAAACAATAACCAGTAGTGCAGAAATCAGAAGTTAAAGAGATTAGGGATTCATCTGGAATCATTCAAATTCTTGGATCGCCACAATTTTTCATCCTACCATGCAAACACTATAAGGGTCTGAACAAAATTAAAAAAATAAAAGATGCTTATCGAGTCAGTAGTTCTCCCCTCAACAATATATAATTGGCATGGGCACGTATAATCGTTTATTCAAATAAATCAATTAAAAAATAGTAAATGTTTTAGAAAATTAAATAACACTTAATGTTTTTTGTATTGCAACAAATTGTCTGAACAGACCCATTCACCATACTAAGCCTGCTGCTGCAGCCCAGCGTATTAACTATATTTAATTAATACAAGAGGTTACAAACTAGAGAAGCATTTTACAAGAGACACCATACATGCGGTATTGTCTGCGGTCATGTAATTATTTATACTTACTGTAAACCGCTGTGGTTAATATCAATAAGCAAGCCAATACCAAATAGAACATGAATGAGACTGCAGCCAATAAACCAAAAAAAAAAAAAAAAAAAAAAAATCCAGTCCGATTTGAAAATTATATTATATATTATATATATAAATAATAAATAAAAAGGAAAGGGACTTTTTTAATCAAAGAACACGTTTTTGTACAGTAGTTAATGCATGCCATATAAGTTAGCGCTAAAGTATGTACAATATGTATTGAAATTATTCATGGCTTCAAGGTAATGTTGCATTTTACTCAACCAAAACACATTTCTCATATAGTGTCTAAAGTGGAGAGTAAATTACTCAATGAACCAAAACCTTATCTGGAGCGCTGGGGACAATAACCACCTATGATAGAAGCATGTATCCACCTATCTGCAGAGAAGCCCAGCCATAAACCTCAGGCTCTGTTGACTGCAAGACAGAGTATGCCTTGCACAAGCAGCAGAAGTACCAGTAAATCACAATGAACAATTCTAGCTTGCTCCATCAAATGCACTCCACAAAGGAGCAAATAACAAGATACATTGACTATCAACACTGTTGAAGTACTGGGTTAAACAAAACATGTTTCGTAGTTTTAAATTAACTTTTAGTTAATGACATTCCATGATTTAGCATCTACTCTGTATAATGCTGGGACGAACACAGGACTTTCATGTTCAGATATTCACTCAATTTAAATATTCGTTTGGATATTTGTTTTCAAAAAGGAATAAAAAGCCATTATATTGCTTAGAACGCAGGCAAAGATAGCATAGCAGCAGGGATAGATAGATAGACAGACAGAGTCTCATATCACACACAGCTTTTTCATTTGCCATTTTTTAAAACTGTCACGCAACTGTCTGGTACAAGTACAAGGTATTTTTGTAATTTCTAGCGAATACAAAACATCAGATTTTTGTATCCGAATACATGTCAAAAAATATTCGTTTGAATATTCGGATATTTGTCCCAGCACTAACTCTGTACTACATTTAGAAGGCTTCATGCAGCATAACGTATACCACGACTGGGAGGTATGTACCATATTTATTATGCTATGTTACCTAAGGTAAACATTTATTTAAATTGTAAAAACAGTTAGTTCTTTATTTTACATGCACTCGTAGTAAAATGGTAGCAATGTAAATACAGGTTTTGAAAGAAAATTAGATAACCCTATTAATATATGAGAATTTTCTAATGTTGAATTCAGATAAAACAGGTTATGCTAGTGGGCTCACAGAAATTTGGGATAAAATGAGCTCAACCCTTGCAGTCTCTCATCAAAACTTAAACTAGAAATTAAGTTTGGGGGGCATCTTTGATTCTGATCTATCATTTCAGACTCATATTAGGGAAGTTACTAAAAGTATATTTTTACCATTTGAAAAATAGACAAACTTAGGCCAATTATTTCCGTACATGCCGAGAGACTAATGCATGCCTTTGTTTCATATAGAATGGATTATTGTTATGCACTTTTTCTGGTATGCCAAAACTTGTGGTAACCCGCTTGCAGCTTGTTCAGAATACCGTCGCTAGAATTCTGACTAAAACCAGGAAAAAGGAACATATTATCCCTGTTTTGGCCTCTTTACACTGGCTCCCTGTGCAGTATAGAATTGATTTTAAGACTTTGCCGTTAACTTACAAGGCCCTGAATGCAGCACCTAGTTATTTGCAGGAGTTACTGACCCCGTATCTTCCAAAACGCACTCCGAGATGACAGGATGCGGGGCTGCTGGTTATACCTAGGGTCAACAAAAGCAACACGGGAGGTAGGGCTTTTTCTTGTAGAGCTCCTAAATTATGGAATGCTCTGCCTTCGTTTGTCAGGGAAGCTGGGACCGTTAGTTTAAGTCAAGACTAAAAATGCACTTTCATAAAATGGCTTTCTTATCTTAGTGGGTTTTAATGCAACTTTATAATTACTGCTTTTGTATTATTATGTGTATACGGTTATTTACATGGTCTGGTTGTGGCAGTTGTATGTGTGACATGCTTTCCGAATGTATTGTGGTGTGTTCTTTGTTTCTGCTACTGTACAGCGCTTTGCGATACTTTTGTATAAAAAGTGCTATATAAATGCAATAAAACAACTCAATAAATAATACCTTGCGTGTAGGCTGCATCGTCTGCTCCCATGCTGAGTTTTCTGGCCTCGCTAGGTCTTTCCCTCTGCACTAACAATGGGTCCGAAAGATGATGGGCCTCGGGTTCAGCAAAGTGATCAGATGGAACGCTGAGCAAATTGGTGGCTTCGAAGGTGGGGGACACCACCCCAGGGGAGACGGCCGGAGGCTTGTTGGGAGAGACTGTGATTTTAAAAGTGTACTTGGTGTTGGGCTGAGTTACCACCACCCTGGGCGAGGTGGCGGTGCCACAACTGCCCATGGAAGCCCGGGATTTGGGCGGGTGGTGGTGGATGTAGGCGGGGCCCATGCTCACCTGCCCTGCCATGTTCCGACAGGCAGCTGTCCCTGGCATTTGTGGATTGGAAGAGATGTAGAGTGTGGGCGGGTTCCGGAGACTAGGGTCATCACCCGTGGGGTTTGCGTTGGCTGAAATGTAAAACTTGGGGTGGGTGCGGGAGCCAGAGGAAGCCATTGAGGCCTCCTCAGCAGCAGCAGCAGCAGCAGCAGCAGAGGAAGTGGGCGGGCTGGCAGCTATGTAAACGGTGGGTTGGCTGCGGCTCAGTGACTGACTGCTGATGGATAAGGGTGTTGTGGAACAGGTGGCAGCAGAGGAGGAAGGGACAGCAGTGGAGGAGGATGAACGAGGTCCGCCGCAGCCTGATCCTACTCCTCCAGGGCGCAGCACTGCAGTGGTGGTGTTGGAGTTACTCCGCTGGGGTGATTCAAGTTTGATTTCAATCTGGTTCTTGCGTGGCCCTGTGGAGATGTTCTGAATGTTGTATTGGCTGAAAGAGGAAGATGAAGAAGGCTGGCTGCCGGGAGCAGCCTGGATGAAAGGAGGCGCTTGAGCAGTAGTGGGTGAGCTGATGGGCATGTAGACGTGAGACGTCTGGTGGCCCTGTGGCTGGTGCGTTGAGGTATGTGTAGAGCTGTACTGGGATGGGTGAGTACAGGGGCCAGGCAACTGGGAAGGATGGGTGATCTGATAGATCTGCTGCTGCTGTTGTGAGCTGGGACCAAATTGTGACCAACCCACTTGCTGCTGCTGAGAAGTTTGCCGGGTTGTACCAGATTGAGTGACATAAGGCCTAATATAGATAGAGTTACCCTGGGGACTGTTTAGAGCCGGCGGGGGCCCACCGTGTATGTGCAAAGAGGTGGGGGTGTTTCGGCCAGTCTGAATATTGGGGGCCAGTGTGACTGTGATAGGGTTAAATCTAGGGGCCTGTTGAGAGCTTGCAGAGTTTCCTTTGCCACCCAACTGGTAAAGTCCAAGGTGCTGCGGAGGATGTGGGTTTCGCGTTGTGTCCATAACTCCAAAGACGTTTAAGTGGGAAGGCCCTTGCACCGGAGCTGACTGGGGTTCTTGCTGAAAAAATTCGGTGTTTGGCTGTTCGGCCTGGAGGGGCCCGTCACTGAGGCTGTGGGCCAGAGTCCTGCTCCCATTCATTCTAACTCCTTCCCAGCCGGATGGGTGATACACATTCTGCGACTGCAAGCCAAGGTTCAGCTGGGTCATGTGATTTCGAAGTCCGGAAATGCTGGAATCGTCAGGGAAGTTTAGATCTCCTTCTCCATAAAGATACTTGGTGCTCTCATGAGACAGGAATTGACAACAGGCATCCAAATTGTTATTATTCTAGACAGAAGAAAGAGAGAGAGGAAGAAAATTAAATAAAATCACTTTATTATTTAATTTGCATCTTACCACTGACAAATAACCAACTCAATATGGGGGCAGAGAAAAAAAGAGATATACATTAGATTTGATTTACTGTGTCAGTTGATATTTTCCAACAGCAGTGGTTTGTTACTTTTTAGTGTAATTGTAATTAGAATAGTGCTTACTACAGCATAATTGTAACCAATTACACAAAATAGCAGTTTTAATTGTAATTGCAAATTTCGGGATCTAGATTTCGGGGGGAAGGGGGTTAAATCAATCTGATCAGTATTTGTCAGCTTTAAAAACAATCAAAACACTAATTTGAAATGAGGAGATTCCTTTGACAGGGTTTTTTTTTTGTTTGTTTTGTTTTTTTAAATCAATACCAAGTAACACTAATGCTTAAAACAAAGTCTATTATGACACTTTACAGTAGCAATGCAAAAAAGAAAAAAAACCAAAAACACGAAAATAAAAAATAACGATCAACGCCGTCATTATCATTTACTTTAACTTCTGCTCAGTATTGAAATACAGATTACAGCATCAATACACTGTTCATTTTCATTCTGTAGTTATCTAAATGTAGAATTGCAGGTTTTAGAAATTAAATTAAATCGATCATGTTGAAGTCATAAACAAGAGAGAATTCACTGTTTCTGGGGATACAGAGAGTACTACTGTATAGATTAGGAACTGTTACTGTAACAAAATATTTACTGCACAAAAAACTCCGGGCAAAGTTCTGTTCCATCCAGGTACTGCATAATTAAAAGTGCTTATTTGACGGAGGTCTACAGAACAATATGCAGGCCAAACAAACACACTTCTAAAACCAGAGAAACAGTCCAAGCCAGGAATCCAAACAGTAAAACACGTAAATAGCCCAAGAAAAAACAAAAGCCTTTACATTAAGTCTAAACTTAACAGGCATCACACAGAAACACATCTAAGTGAGCAATGCTACCCACTGTTTGTATGCTTGCCGTTTTTCAATTCTTTTCATTCAGTTCATTGCCTTTCTGTATCAGATGCCAGTAGTAAATAATAAAATAGGCCTGCATATATGTGATCTAGTCAAGCTTTTACATATTTAACAAAGCTAGATCGAGAGAATGTATTCAGTACAGTTAACATGTTGTGTTTGTATTTTCTCTTAGGCTATGTGTCTGAAATAAGTATGCGATGCACATTATTATTTACCCACTTAGTATATTTATGTACGAAAATATTTCCAAATAAAAACATTTAATGTACAGTAAGCTTGTCTTTTTATTACTGTATTTCTACTAGTGCACTAGTTTATGGTAACGATGCTATTTCATGTTTGAAATGTTAAAAAGTGCAATAAGAATAAAGCAATATCATTTGTAAAACAGATTAGGAGCTTGAAAATGTGTATTTACAAATGTATGCCTTTATAAAATGCAAGTTTTAGTGTAGCATGACCTCTGAATACTACTATTTAGTAAATCCACCCGTCGGTGCATGTATATACATTTAAGTTCAGTAAACATACCACATGCTATTTGATTTCAGTGTTTTGCTAAATTCACTTATGGCAGAATGTACAGTATAACCTATAAAAATACATAAACTAAGTAAAACATGTATGCACGATGTGCTCAGTTTAAAGCTTTTTTAAAAAAAGCATATAATTACAATTTCAAGTGATGGTTTACAATTTTATACAAAGTCATTTTTATGATTTTTTTTTATATTATATATTATATATATATATATATATATATATATATATATATATATATATATATATATATATATATATATATATATATATATATATATATTACACACACACACACATTTCTTGCTTGTGAAGGCACGTTTGTGCAGAAACCGGTACATCGCTATGTCTTTAGAAAAAATGCAATAAAGAAATTATTTAATATTAATACTTTGTGTGCGCCATAAATCTGTTCTTGGACCTAATTGATTAATTTGGTAAATTCGTATTGTGCTACAGGTGTTCAACAAAAGCATTCAGAAAGTTTATATCATTATCTTCAATTAGGTGCTGCAAAAGCAGAATAAACAAAACATACAATTTCTTGCATGTGCAAAGAAGAGATTTGTGGCACACACAAAGTACTAATATTAAATAATTCCTTTATTGCATTTTTTCTAAAAAGACGGTTTCGGCACAAATGTAACTTCACAAGCAAGAAATTAGATTACACACACACACACACACCATTACCCCAACCCACCAAAAAAAATATCTCTATCTATCTCTCTATCTCTCCATCTATCTCTATCTATATATCAGTTAGTGCATCCCTATTCTGCACGCTTGCAACTGAAAGCAACAGTTCAGTACAGCTTTTTAAACTGCAGTAACGTATGGGTGGCTAGCTACTAGGGTTAACCTATTCCAAGCACTGGCAAGAACAATCTTGATGAGTGGGACACTGCACACTCACCTGCAGTATACACTGGGATACAACACCCTCAGGTACCTCAGGAAACTTCTGGCACAGGTCATGTAACACCTGGGTATCAATCTGCTGACTTCCCTGGGCCATTCGTGTTTTGCCTGGTCAAGAGCTGTTTGCTCGGTTATGCAGTTTTAGGCCTCAGTGGCGGCAGCACTCTTCCCTCCTCTCAAGCATCTTCTGTGAAACAAAATTAGTAAAGCATAAAGGTTTATATTGTGCAACTACTGCAACAAATGATCATGGTCCGATGCTTTATGGACTCAAACACTGTTGAGAGCCTTTCAACAAAAGGAGATTACGACAATAAATGCAACAGTATAGTTCTCATGGCTACTGAACTAATCAACAAATGCTTACTCAGCGGGTAAATTAAACTAATTGCAGTTACTTACTAAATGCAACTTGACTACAATTCATTGCAGAAAAAACAAATCCCTGAACCTTACTACTCCATGCAAACTCTGATCTACAGTATGCTGCTACTGTACTTTGAAACCCTGCCCCACCAATAGTACCCTAGGGGGGAAAATAGCACACACAAACACACACAATACTGGAACTTAAAATGAAGGTTGTACAAAATGGGCAAGATATCCCTTACTCTTGTAAACCTTGAACTGCATGAGGTCTCATTCAAGCTCTGCGCTCTTGTACATACTGTAGTAACAACCTTATTTTATTTCAATCTAGCTAAAGGAAACAGCAGCTGTTAAAGAGGAAGAACAGGCTTTATATCAAGTCTTAACTCAACATGCCATTCTAATCTTGGAGTAGCAGATAAAGCCAGTATAAATCTCCCTGTGGAGTGAAAGAAATTCACTTTTGAAATCAGCTGCAGTTAAATCGTTGTACTACAGACAGTAAACAACGTATTCAGTCTCAACTGTCATGAATCTTATTCTTGATTTTTATACTGCAGTAAATCCAAGTCTGCTTTGCTTAACCTCAAAACTAAATAAATGAATGAAAACTTAAACCCAAGCTGATAGTGAAAGACCCATTTTCACACATGACAACAGTTACCCTACTTATTATAACCTCCTCTATTTTAGAACTTCCTTCATAGCAGGATTAAAATAGAAAGTAAATTCTGTCCAAGTTTACATTCTAGATTCACACTGCCACTTCAAATATAACTGAAGTTTTAATTAGACACCTGTTCATGAAAAAAATGAGCAAAGCTTTTTAATAACATTATTTACTGGTACTGTAGATGAAAGCATAAAAAGAAAGTATTCAAAAAGATTTTTCTGCTATTGCAATATTTAACAAATGATTTGTCACTAGATGTTTAAAGTGAAAAGTCTATACAGTAATTGGGCTTTGAGCAGTTTGTTCGCCATCAAAATCATCAGATTAAATAGAATGATCTATTATGGACATCTGACAATGCGACAATAGAGAACACTTCAAGTAGGACTGTGGGCATGCAGTTTTGCTCAGGTGGTCAAAAAAAAAATAAATAAATAAATAAAATAAACTATATGGGCAGACAAGGTACAGTTCAGCCTAGCAACAGTATACTGGAGCATAGGGTATGCAGTAGTATGTAGAGCATTGCCAATACTGGCACAATGTTATATTTACAGAAGTGATCAAGATATGTTAAAATTAAACAACTTATTTAAATGGCTGCGAAAAACATCAGTTTATGGAGTAAAATAAACTCTAAAGGAAACTGATAAATGCTTTAAGGCGAGTAATACACTAGAGTCCATTGGGATTTAGCAGTTGGTTCCAAGAATTTAACAACAATGCTGGGTTGTAAATAAATTAATGCTGGGACAAATATCCAAACAGATATTTTTTGACATGTTTTCGGATAGAAAAATCAGATGTTTTGAGGATGCAACATCGACAATGGCTAATTGCAAAGCATATGACACAGTTTATTTAGATTTCCAGAAAACTTTTGACAAAGTCCCGCATAAAAGATTAATTCTCAAACTGAACACAGTAGGGATTCAAGGAATGCATGCACATGGATTAGGGAGTGGTTAACATGTAGAAAACTGATTAGAGGAGAAACCTCAAAATGGAGCGAGGTAACCAGTGGTGTACCACAGTATTAGATCCTCTGCTATTTCTAACCTACATTAATGATTTAGAAACTTGTTAAATTTGCAGACAACACAAAAATGTGGCAAACACTGTTGCTGCAGCAAAGGTCACAACTGGACAGACACATGGCAAATGACATTTAATATAAAAAAGTGTAAGGTACTGCACGCAGGCAATAAAAATGTGCATTATAAATATCATATGGGAGATACTGAAATTGAAGACGTAATCTATGAAAAAGACCTAGGAGTTTACGTTGACTCGGAAATGTCTTCATCTAGAAAATGTGGGGAAGCTATAAAAAAGCCAACAAGATGCTCGGATATATAGTGAAAAGTGTTGAATTTAAATCAAGGTAAGTAACGTTAAAACTTTTACAATGCATTAGTAAGACCTCATCTAGAGTATTGTGTTCAGTTCTGGTCACCTTGCTACAAAAAGGATATTGCTGCTCTAGAAAGAGTGCAAAGAAGAGCGACCAAAATTATTCCAGGTTTATTCCATGTCGTATGCAGTCAGGCTTAAAAGAATTCAATCTATTCAGGCTTGAACAAAGAAGACTACGCGACAATCTGACTCAAGCAGGTATTGTAAATTCTAAAAGGTATTGACAATGTCAACCCGAGGGACTTTTTTTACCTGAAAAAAGAAACAAGGACCAGGGGTCACAAATGGAGATTAGACAAAGGGCATTCAGAACAGAAAATAGGGAGGCCCTTTTTTACATAAAGAATTGTGAGAGTCTGGAACCAACTCCCCAGTAATATTGTTGAAGCTGACACCCTGGGATCCTTTAAGAAACTGCTTGATGAGATTCTGGGATCAATAAGCTACTGACAACCAAACGAGCAAGATGGGCCGAATGGCTTCCTCTCGTTTGTAAACTTTGTTATGTTCTTATTTAACTTGAACTGCTATTTGGTATCCTTTGCTTTGTAATCAATTCACTGGGGTAAAGTAAGTCCTACAGAACTTATTCTTTACTCCTGGGATATTTTTCTATTTTAAAACGTGTTACATATTGGAAGGTCTTGCTGTAAAGGCACACACACAGGGGCCAAGGCCACGCCCCCTGTCCTTACTGCTATGTTATCTCTGCTTGCGTTCAGAGCAATATAATGGCTTTTACTACTTTTTGAAAAACAAACGAATTTCCGAACAAATACTTAAGTGAATGTCCAAACATGAAAATCCTGTGTTCGTCCCAGCACTAAAATAAATTTAAAACTATAAAGATTTTTTGGAAGATGATAATACTGGTAATATTATTATTAACAACAACAACAACAAACAACAAATGAGACAGATGCAGTAATTGCATCAAATATGCGATTAAAAACAATATTAACTGAAATTATTTTTTTGTCGTCAACAATTTAAATCCCCAGCGTATGTATGTTTCCACACATTGGGGTATGCAGACTTGACGACATCTATCTCTCTCCCCTTCTCTCTCTCAAACACACTGTATATGGAGGCATTTCTCCATTCCAATCAAGTTTTATTTTGTAGTGGAATTGCAAGTATAATTGCACACAGAACATAAGGGAAAACTAAACAACTTTATTTCACGCTGTTTTACAAAGAGAAACGATCGACTGTTATATTACATCTAAATGCTCTTGGCTTAAACACACACTCATAAAACAAATAACTGGGAAGAAAAGTGTGCAAAAAACAACAAAGACCTTAAAAACTATATTGCTGTAATTTTGAAAAATACAAATACATATCTAACTATCTGTCTATCTATATATAAACACCAAGAAGCCACATTTTTCTAATAGGTAAATCAGCTTACCGTCATCGGCGCCAGTTCTGCTCCGTTGCATCTGAATCAGACAACTGCACATGTGTTTATTCTTATACAGTATGTGCCTATCTGGGGAGTTTTCGCGTTTAACCTGAATGCGGAAAATCTGGTTTAAATCGGGTCAAACCCCAAAAATCAGACACCCTAACTATTAGCTCTTCTGCAGCAAAACTACAAATTCTTTCCACTTTTTTGGGGAATTTACAATCGTTATACTGTCAATAGAACCGCGAACAATAGTACATTACAATAAATGAGACGTGTAATGCAAAATCTTAATGCTTGCAGGACAGCGTTCTATATCCTGAACAGATTATTTTGACAAAAGGAATCACAAGAACCTTACGTTTCACCTCCCCCATCCTCCCGTCTTTGGAGCAGGTAAGCAACATTACTGTCTGATACAGCTTGTTCTTAGAGACCTATGACAACCATATGTTTTAAAAATACAGTGTATGTATAGTAATAAAAAAAGCAAAAGCAATAAACTGCCACATTAATTCATTTTCTGAACATTGAATAGGGCAAAAGACAGTACCTGCCTTACAGTCCAAAGAATTTTAAACAAATAAAGTACCGAATTGGCACTGGCAGTCAATCCTCTAAAGGCTGTTGGCAGGTTCCCCAGATATCCAACACAGCCTTAGACACCATCCTCAAGCAGAGAAGTACACAGCGGCTGTTCTACCCAAGCCTGCACTACAAAGCTAAACAATGTTTGATCTTCCAGGGAAAAGACCTGCAGAGGTCTTCATCACATGTAACAGTAACAAGAATACCCAGTAACCGTTGATCCTTTATTTCATTAGTCTCAAATATTTACAAACACATTTTTTTTCAGCAGACTCCTCAACATCAAGGTGGGGTGAGTATTCCAAACCACGTCATTACATATCTTCTGGTAATCTTACCACACCACTACTGTGTGCTGCCTGAAAATACAGCAATTTATATATATATATATATACACACACACAGTACTGTGCAAAAGTTTTAGGCAGGTGTGAAAAAATGCTATAAAGTAAGAATGCTTTCAAAAATAGACATGTTAATAGTTTATATTTATCAATTAACAAAATGCAAAGTGAGTGAACAGAAGAAAAATCTACATCAAATCAATATTTGGTGTGACCACCCTTTGCCTTCAAAACAGCATCAATTCTTCCAGGTACACTTGCACACAGTTTTTGAAGGAACTCGGCAGGTAGGTTGGCCCAAACATCGTGGAGAACTAACCACAGTTCTTCTGTGGATTTAGGCAGCCTCAGTTGCTTCTCTCTCTTCACGTAATTCCAGACAGACTCGATGATGTTGAGATCAGGGCTCTGTGGGGGCCATACCATCACTTCCAGGACTCCTTGTTCTTCTTTACGCTGAAGATAGTTCTTAATGACTTTCGCTGTATGTTTGGGGTCGTTGTCATGCTGCAGAATAAATTTGGGGCCAATCAGATGCCTCCCTGATGGTAATGCATGATGGATAAGTATCTGCCTGTACTTCTCAGCATTGAGGAGACCATTAATTCTGACCAAATCCCCAACTCCATTTGCAGAAATGCAGCCCCAAACTTGCAAGGAACCTCCACCATGCTTCACTGTTGCTTGCAGACCCTCATTTCGTGTACCGCTCTCCAGCCCTTCGGCAAACAAACTGCCTTCTGCTATAGCCAAATATTTCAAATTTTGACTCATCAGTCCAGAGCACCTGCTGCCATTTTTCTGCACCCCAGTTCCTGTGTTTTCATGCATAGTTGAGTCGCTTGGCCTTGTTTCCACGTCGGAGGTATGGCTTTTTGGCCGCAAGTCTTCCATGAAGGCCACTTCTGACCAGACTTCTCCGGACAGTAGATGGGTGTACCAGGGTCCCACTGTTTTCTGCCAATTCTGAGCTGATGGCACTGCTGAACATCTTCCGACTGCGACGGGAAGTAAGCACGATGTGTCTTTCATCTGCTGCAGTAAGTTTCCTTGGCCGACCACTGCGTCTATGGTCCTCAACGTTGCCCGTTTCTTTGTGCTTCTTCAAAAGAGCCGGGACAGCACATCTGGAAACCCCTGTCTGCCTTGAAATTTCTGCCTGGGAGAGACCTTGCTGATGCAGTATAACTACCTTGGGTCTTGTTGCTGTGCTCAGTCTTGCCATGGTGTTTGACTTTTGACAGTAAACTGTCTTCAGCAACCTCACCTTGTTAGCTGAGTTTGGCTGTTCCTCACCCAGTTTTATTCCTCCTACACAGCTGTTTCTGTTTCAGTTAATGATTGTGTTTCAACCTACATATTGAATTGATGATCATTAGCACCTGTTTGGTATAATTGTTTAATCATACACCTGACTATATGCCTACAAAATCCCTGACTTTGTGCAAGTGTACCTAGAAGAATTTATGCTGTTTTGAAGGCAAAGGGTGGTCACACCAAATATGGATTTGATTTAGATTTTTCTTCTGTTCACTCACTTTGCATTTAGTTAATTGATAAATATAATCTATTAACATGTCTATTTTTGAAAGCATTCTTACTTTACAGCATTTTTTCACACCTGCCTAAAACTTTTGCACAGTACTGTGTGTGTGTGTGTGTGTATATATATATATAATGACTAAATGCAGAATATACATTTGACTTTTTCTTGATTTTTCTTCTCATTTGGTTGCCCAAAATACAGATGGGCAGAACTAGTTGGAAGTGTAACACATACTTGGGAATAAAACCTCTGGAATCCAAAAGAGTTGTGTGTCACATTTCTGAGAAAGGCAGACAAGAACACAGAAGCAGGCAGCCACAGCCACCGTTCACTGCAACCCAACCCTCAGCGGCAACATGACACAGCCAGGCGTCAGTACAGTACAGAGCAACAGAGGAATTTAATGGCATTGCTCAATAACTGAAATTGTATAGGGCTATATTTTTGTGAGTCTGCAGTTCAAATATAAATTAACAGGGCAATTCTCTTTAAAACCGGAAGACAAGGCGTCATTAAGTAAGTCCAGGAGGATAAGAAGAAGCTTGTACTCTGCATTTCTTAAACACTCGTGCTGCAACTTGTTCCTTGTTTCTGTTCCTCCCCAGCTAATTTGTGCAGAATTTCTGTGGGCTATAAAATGCAGAGTTCACCTCAATAACAGTCTATGTGACTGTCTGCTACAGTACATTCCATCCAAGTGTGCATATCGTTAGGTCTTCCTTTTCTTAAAAAGGGATGTACACTGTACATGATTTAAAAAAAAAAAAAACACAGTAAGTGAAAACTCTAGAAAGAATTTTCAGGATATCATTATTTGGCCTATGTTACTGTAGTACTGTGAAAAAGGATGCATACCGATGATCTGAATGGAATTTTTTACATTTTTTTATTTTTTAAATGCACTGGTTACATACAAAGTTAATTCTTAATTATTGTCACTGTTAAAAGGACGTAGGCCATGCTCTCCACCTTTATTTTTGCTAGGATAAAGATGATGTCTGAATATTGTGTTGGTTGCAGACAACAGACTGCATGATTTTAAGATCAACTGTCAACGTTTTCAGTACATTCAGCTTAGCTTTGACCCAGTTTCCCAGGTGTTCATTACTTCTGAACTGTATCTTTTGGGAAAGTAGACTGCAGGGCAGTTGAAAGACAAGTGTGCATATCATACCCACTCCACCCCACCTCCCCTCCCCTCACCCAACCTCCGCTGGGAGTGTACCAACTTTGCTGCTTTGCATGCCTTCACTTCCTCGGAACAAGCCAAAGCATTAGCCTTTATTTTAAAACCACAGCCTTGACTTAATATAGGAATATTCAACAAGGAAAACTGTTCGCCAAAGCCACTAACCATTACGCATTTTTCTGCAAACCATTCAATGTTTAAATTGAACACTCCTCCCCCCTTTACATTTTCAAAAGTCAGATCAAGTGATTGCTATGAAAGGAAATGCCACAGAATGCTTTTCTTGTGTGCAATACATTTATCTTGCCAGTTAACTAGGCTTTCTTGTACAGTAGACGTAGTGTTCCGTGGTATATATCGATATCTCTATGGTATATCAGGATACCAAAATCCCACAATACCTAATAAATTGGGGTGAAATAAAAATATCTAAGTGTTGTGGTTTTTCAATACTGTGTTTTTGTTTTTTTTTAAGCTTTTAAAACAAACCTCTGTAATTGCGTGCTTTAAAAACAATATGAACTAAGCTTACTCGTATCTGTTTAGCGGAAGTGACCAACTACCCTGCACGTTCTGGGAAAATTAAATTACTGCAGCAGTCACGGCGAATGCCGGAGAGAGAAGCTTGATGTGGAACTATTTTGGATTTCAGCCAGATGACAACAGAAACCTGGTTGAAGGTGGACAGTCAAAATGTTGAAAGTTTTAAAAGAATTGAAAAACAAAAAGGAGTCAAAGCCACCACTTTATTGAAACAGCTTTCAGATCACCATCCCGATCTCTTTGACGACATTTACTTTTTATTGTAGTTTCTTCCATTCTTTTAGTTTAAATAAGTCCCAGTGCATGTTACTTTAAAAAAAAAGTCACAGCAAAGATAACACATAACAGGAATGCGCTAGAAGCTGATCAAAAGGGAGTTCATTGATGCTTGTTTATTTCGTCATTACAGTGCATTTGCTAGAAGCTGCAAAAACATAAATTTGCCAACTTGTGTCAATAAAACTCTACCGCATGTCAAAAATGTTAGCAGTGTTTTTATATTCTGTTGGATTTTGCGTTAATCCATATTTTATGTGCATGTAATGTGATAGCTGTGAAACTCCTGTGTTTTGAATTGCATGCATGAGCAGTGGAAAGACCAGAATGAATACAGATTTCATTGCCAGCATATCAGTTTCCCCAACAGAATCAATGTGACGCTTCACCTGCAGAGGAAAGCACAAGACTTATAAAGCTTCAGAGTCACTACGTAAAAGACCGCCAATGCAGACGGCTACAAGTTCAGCATGAAAGCAATAAAAAGTACTAAGTTTATTATAGTAGCCAGAGTGGTTGTCTTTTGTCCAATTTACTTTCTTTGCAAGATTTTTAACAACCAAAACGAGCATTATGGGTCGAATGGCCTTCTCTCTCTAGTACAATGTCTTATGTTCTTATTTAAGGTGCACATGGGCGTTTTTTTGGACGGAGACATTTGGCTTGAATACGCTTAAACAGAATTCTGTTCTAATAGCACATGAGGAAGGCATTGACATTAGTGGCCTGTTTGTTTTAGAGATGTAGCATTAAATAGAATTCTTAACTTTGAATTTTTCACTATTGAATTGCGTATGTTAGCAGCCTTTTTTTTGTGTAAAGTAGTTCTTTGCCAGAAATACGTTTATCCGCTGAACTAATTAAATTATTTGGAAGTGGTGATTTTAAAAATATCTAACAATATACAAATTGTAAAATGGACGCACAGTGTTTAAAATTAAGGAATACAATATTTGTGTGTATTCCCTAAAGAAATACATTACTGTGTCTGTTTAAAAATAAATGTTTTACAGTGTACATGCAATCGATCAGGCAAGTCTAGTTTAGCATTATACTGTGTTTACCCGTTTTACTTTCTGAAAGACTTGAACAGTATAGATTCATGGAGGTACTATGTTGTATTTGACTTAAGAACATAAGAAATGTTACAAACAAGAGGAGGTCCATTTGGCCCATCGTGCTCATTTGGTTGCTTATTGATACAAGCAAGGACCTAATCAAGCCATTTCTTTAAATTTAGTTGTTGCCAATTATTTTTATTATTTTCTCCCAGTTTGGAATGGCCAATTATTTTTAGGCTCAGCTCACCGCTACCACCCCTGCGCTGACTCGGGAGGGCAAAGACGAACACACGCTGTCCTCCGAAGCGTGTGCCATAAGCCGACCGCTTTTTTTCACACTGCGGACTCACCATGCAGCCACCCAAGAGCTACAGCGTCAGAGGACAACGCAGCTCTCGGGCAGCTTACAGGCAAGCCCGCAGGCGCCCAGCCTGACTACAGGGGTCGCTGGTGCGCGGTGAGCCGAGGACGCCCTGGCCGACCTGATTATTTATACTATATTTACTTTAGATCCACAGATCACTGTACAACACTGAACATTTTCCCCTGTATGTTGAAGGTTGTTATACTGTATTGTTATGGTAACTCCAGAGTCTAGGGACGCAGAGTGTCCTCTATGTGGCTAAAAACTAAGACACATCGTTTTTAAATCAAGCGAGGAAGACAGCTGTCTCGAAAGTACACTTGATGCACCTGGGCTCTAGTTATATGATATAGGTATTTCTGTCTTTCCTTTAAGGTCCCCCCCAATAGTGCAATATGTTCCAGATTATGCGATATACTGTAAATTATGCATCTCCCCTTTTATACACCAGTGCTTTGGTTTCTTTTATTTGGCTTACTTTGTAGGCATTGTAGGATAGTTTACAAAGCCCATTAACAGGCATAGTAGAAAGATTAAATAACAAAACTATATAGAAGTCCAGTATTTAAACAATAAAAAGAGCCAAAACTATAGAAGGTGAAATCATACACCACAAAAAATAATAAAATAAATAAAATCAATGCTTTAAAATTTGTCAAACTATATTAATTACATTTGGTTTTGCATCCTGGATAATGGTCTGATTTCCCCAATGTAAAAACTGTCATCTATTCTGACTGCCCAGCCTTCTCAAAATCCCTAGAGGACTAGAATGCTTAGATTCAGGTTTTATATACTGCTAAAGTACTAAACTGCTAGAAATAACAATCAAACTAAATTGTTATTCAATTGTCATTAGCACACTTGAAATACTCAAAGGTAAAAGTAAAAAATAAAAAAAATAAAAAGTATGATTGAAAAAGGCCACTATAGATTAAAAACAAATGGTTGAAAATTGGCTTTAGGCATCCATACCTCAAAAGAAATTTAAGTCAAACGAAGAGTGATGCAACCCAAGAAACCCAAGATTTCCAAATATGCAATTTCTTTTAAGGCTGACTGCCATCCTCTTACCCTAAACTGAACCAATTTTCAAGTAAAAGTACAGCTTCAATTACTTCCTTAAGGCAAGGGATAAAACTTTCAAAAGTGATATTACTTTAAATACAAAATTTAATAAAAAGAAAATTAAAACAAACACAGAAGTAGTGCTTAGGCTCATATAAAATCACTTAGGATAGTCTCTTGTTCATACTCTGAGGAAAACCAGTAGAGCAAAAAACAGAAAAACTGGGAATTACATTAGGGTTACCAGACATCCAGTGCAAACAGGGATTGTCACAGTTTCAGCCTTAATTTGTTGTCCTGGTCTGATACATTAAAATTGTTAATCGTCACGGTTTTGCGATTGTATATACAGGTGCACTCCACTTATAACGGACTCCTAGGGGCAATGGAAATCAGTACTTTATAAACTAAGTACGTTGTAAACACAATTCGAAATGCTGTATGTAACTGCGAACATAAGTACAGTATCCACCACTTACACCATGCAGGGTTATTTCGGGCAACCGTTTATATCAGACAAATAATGTTAGCCGTTCCCATTGATTTCAATAACAAAGGTATCGCTTATACCGCGTTAAGCACATCATATTTCGGGTAAAATCAGCTGTTTGGATCTCGTTGTGTGCCATTCACATAGATTTAAATAACAAACGCACTGCATATTACTTTAGTAATCACTCTTACTAATCCACCAATCAGCTGCTTACACCTTGTTACCTTTCAATACAAACGGCAGCACTTTACTGTGTAAAAGCTTGACAGATTGATCAATCAGCTGTTTGCGCCTCGTTACTGAGCGCTTACTCCTGTACTATACCTTGGCTATTTAATCCCTGCACGCAGTGTCAGGTTTGCAGTTTGAAATAAACAGCACTGACTGCAACAGCAAGCAAGCATGGCTGGAACGAGAAAGGAACGAATTTTCCTGCTTTGTTGCAATATGGATGGCAGTGAAAAATGTGATTGACAAATCGAAAACCCCACGTTGTTTTATTGGAGTTCACCACCTGCCTGTGGTTTACCAGCAAACAGAACTGCCTGGATGACTGGGGAATCTTTTTCTGAATGTCAACATATGTGCGTGCCGCGCTTTTAACACCATGGCGTGCTATGGAGCAGCATCTGAATATAGCGCCGTACTGTGATTTTTTTAGAAAACGGTGACAGTTTGCCATACATACTTGCAAAAAAAGACCGTCCAGATGCTTATATCAGAGTTCTCCGGTGGAAACAATTTGCAGTAATGTAGCCTACCTGTACTGTACATTTCTGCACAAAAAAACACAACGCTTGTTTGTTTTGTTTACTGTACTGGTGATTAGTGGACATTTTGAACTTCAGGTTATTGTACATAAAATAGAACCTTAGAGTTACGAACACCTTGGGAATGGAGGTTGTTCATAAGTCTGAAATACCCGTAACTCTGAAAACTGAATTTTCAATGGTTTTATTAAAATGTGGACACCTACACTCTCAATCTGGCAAATACTACAAGTATACAGTAATACAATACTCATATCATTATGGTTCTAAAGTCTTTAAAACAGTACTATAAAAATGGAAAAAAGCTACATTTAAGTTACCACTGAAATCGTAACTCTAACAAAAACTCAGGATTTAAACATCCATGAAAACCTGGGCTAACGTTGTGCTTGTTTTAAACAAAATGCATTCGTGCAGCTTGCCTCCTCTGGCTTGGGGGTGGGCGGGGAAACGGTGCTTTGTTTAAAACTAAAATGTGTGGGGGTATTCAACCCCCACACATTAATATTTGGTAGAGCCACCTTTCGCTGCAATAACAGCTTTAAGTCTTTTGGGGTAAGTATGTACCAGCTTTGCACACAGTGTCGGAGTGATTTTGGCCCATTCTTCTTGGCAGATTTGCTCCAGGTTGTTCAGGTTGGTTGGACGACGCTTGTGGACCGCAATTTTCAAATAGTGCCACAGATTCTCAATGGGATTGAGATGAGGACTTTGACTAGGCCACTGTAGGACATTGACCTTTTTGTTCTTGAGCCACTCCAATGTTGCTTTGGCCTTGTGCTTGGGATCATTGTTCTGCTGAAAGGTGAATTTCCTCCCAAGCTTCAGTTTTTTAGCGGACTGAAGCAGGTTCTCTTGCAGTATTTCCCTGTACTTTGCTCCATCCATTCTTCCTTCAATTTTAACAAGATGCCCAGTCCCTGCTGATGAGAAGCATCCCCACAGCATGATGCTGCCACCACCACCATACTTCACTGTAGGGATGGTGTGTCTTGAGGCATGGGCAGTGTTACGTTTGCGCCACACATAGTGCTTTGAGTTTTGGCCAAAATGCTCTATCTTGGTCTCATCTGACCACAAAACCTTTTCCCACATCGCAGCTGGGTCACTCTCATGCTTTCTGGCAAACTCCAGACATGCTTACAGATGGTACTTTTTGAGTAACGGCTTCTTTCTTGCACCCTCCCATACAGGCCAGTGTTACGCAGAGCTCTTGATATGGTTGACTGGTGCACCATTACTCCACACCCAGCCACTGAACTCTGTAGCTCCTTCAAAGTGATTGTTGGCCTCTCTGTGGCTTCGCTCAGAAGTCTCCTTGTTTGAGCACTGAGTTTTGAGGGACGGCCTTTTCTTGGCAGTGCCTGGGTGGTGTGATGCAGCTTCCACTTCCTGATTATTGATCCAACTGTGCTCACTGGGATATCCAAACACTTGGAGATTATTTTGTACCCTTTCCCTAATCTATGCATTTGTATTACTTTATCTCTAACTTCTGTAGAATGCTCTTTGGTCTTTATTTTCCTTAAGATTCACAGCCTGACCGATGATCCTTCAACAGTGGGGGTTTTTATCCAGAAAATGTGACAGCAACTTTAATGGTTCACAGGTAAAGGCCAATGGTAAGGTAATTGTGTCCTCGTTAGGGCAATTTCTTTCATCGGTGTAAACTGGGAGCTTCCACAGCACAGGGGTTGAATACTTATGCAAGGCACTGTGTATGTGTATGTGTGTATATATATATATATATATATTAGCTCAAAGAGCCAGCTGCCCAACGTTTCGATATGTTGTACATATCTTTCTCAAGGGAGTCTCAAGGGGCATACGAGACCTTAAATCAGCACTGGAACAAAGAATATACACACACATATATATATATATATTAATATATATATATATATATATATATATATATATACACACACACACATATATATATATATATATATACACACATATATATATACACATATATACACATATATATACATATATATATATATATATATATATATATATATATATATACACATATATATACACACATATATATATATATATACACACACACATACATATCATTTCTTTATTTTATTTTTTTATTAAGTACAAAACTGCATCATTGTGCTCTACATGTGACTAGCAGAGTAATGTATTAGGTTGTTTTGGCTCCATTCAAAAATAAGTTTAATCATTCTGATTACGAGTGTGTACCATATGTTAAAATGGCAATAGCTGATCTAATCTGGCTTTCTGTACATTTAACATGTGTTGACTAGATGACAATATAAATAAAATAAAGAGTTGTTATGATCTGCAATAAATTCACCCAATGTTTAATTTTTAAACTATCATTGTGTTATTATGTACTGTTATTTTAATGGCTTTAGAGTTGTGTATATCTGGACAGAGGGTGAAGCTCTGACAAACTTGGTCAGACACCAAAATTCAAACTGGACAAAACACAAAACAGTAAAATATATTCAGTATTTTCTTAAATTACTTTGTTTAATGCCGACAGAATTGCGTAAATTTGATTATACTCCTACTGTAGGCATTTAATACATGTAATAATTAATTAAATTAGCGAAGTACTCCCCCAGTGCTTTCTTCAATAGCAATATGCAAGAAAAAAACCCAAACACAACTAACGTTAGTTTGCATCCAAACGAACTTGGTCCCTTTGCTCGCAGATAAAGTGTTTACAGCAAGCACATGGGTACATTGTTTCAAACTAAACGAACCAGACCGAGTCCGTTTGAAACTGACCCAGTGTGAATGCAGCCTTAGAGCAATGCTGTGTACTTCAGAGTTACATCACTTAGTTACATATTTATAAGAAACAACACCTTGCTCATCTTATTTAAAGAATTACTAGTGGTTATTTAATCCAGTAGGAATAAGGCATGACAGTTGTTAAAACTGAATATTTTCGGGGTGAGGCACCATAGGTGCTGCTCGACAGGGTAGGCATTCTGGATAACTGTAGTGAACAAGCACAAGGAAGAAGCAGTAACACTTGCAGCAGAGTATTTTATCACATCAAAAAACATTTTTATTAACAAAAAAACACTGTGACACATGGAAACGACAACATCTTATCACAGTACCTGCTTTATACAAAGCTACTGTACTGTGACAAGTACTTCAGAAGCAGCCCTAGGGGTGCTGAAAGGGAGTCAAACCTTACCAACATATTTTTAAAATTGTGGGTTAAGGACTATTACATTTAAAAGTATTTGTTGCAACTTTCTTGCAAACATCTTTCTTCAACTTGCAGTCAACAAAAACGCCTGCCTTTCTGCGCAGCGTGACGGAAGTAAAGGGGGAGTTGTATATAGAATATCTATGATCTCCGTCTCTCTTCGCAGTGACCAGCAACGTAGTTAGCTACGTTCCTGCTAGCCGCTCGCCACAAGCAAAACGTTTTCCCTTGTGGCTCAACTATTTTCCCCCCAAAGTTTGCCAAGGTGGCAAAGGCTTTGAAAAATGTAGGCCTACTTGTGTAAGACTGCCAGCACATTCAACGTGTACTGGTAGATGAATAAATAGACTGTATAGTTTGATTTCATTTTGCCAAATGAAAGCCCTTCAGCTTGATCAAGTAACATATGCATGCCACAAACGTTGTGTTTGGCGGGAGGACGGAGGCTCTAATTAGAAACAGTAAGCGGATGGCGCTGCTTGTAAAAAAACACACACACATGGCATCCAAACAGATTTTTTTTTTGTTTTTCAAAATGTGCTGAAATACATTATGGAAATAGTAACAGAATGAATTCAAAAGAGGAACAATTTAATAAAAGAATAAACATTTATTATTTTAAAAAGAAGGATTCGTCTCACTATCATTTATTGAGTTTTAATGTCAGAATCGGTGCAATATTATTGTCAGTAGTCCCAGGTGAAAGAACACGGTAAAAACAAAAAAAACAATTTTTTAAACACAGTAGTGGCTGTACAATCCTAATATTATTAATCACATTAGTACAATCTTATGTAACTAGAGCTGTGGTTGGTCAGGGAGGTATTAATATTAACACACACTAATAGCACTGTCTACTGGCACAATTTTGCTTTACCGTTCTGTAGTGGAAAGAAAACCAGTGTCAAAATAATGTAAAGGATTATGCAGTACATGAATATCTCTGCAAACCTATTCAGAATTTAGGAAATCTATAACAATTGTTTGGTTCTAGTTTTGTAAAATTAACAGGTGTTTTACCTCTTTAAATAAACAGCAGTTAAAGACTGGAGTAAGCGCTTATCTGCTACCATCCATTGACTTCCTCCATAATTCTTGAGCAGCTGAAGAACATCCAGCTAATAAGTTAGGTCCTGTATAATAAGATATATTTACATTGTGCCCCAAATCTCTGAAAATGTGCTGAGCGCTCTTCTATGCTCAAGACTGTAAATTATAAAATACATTTATTTCCTTGTGTGGTGTTCAGAACATGGAATCCGTTTCGAGACCCCTGATTTGTGCTTCACATTTCTTTAAAATCCCCTCAAGGGACCTTGAGAGCAAGCGGGTCAAAAGGAATCCTACCCTGTGTGTAGTACCTTTACTTTTTACAAATTAAATATAAAACTCCAAGTCATCATGCAAGGTGTTATTGATTAAATTACAGTGCCTAGGGCAGTCCAACAACTATACCATAAATTTTCTTTAACTGGAGGGTTCTACTTGTAGCCAGGTATAGAACAAGGGGAGACAAAAGCAGATTAACCCTTTAAGGACCGGGATCATGTTAACATGATCATACTCAAGTGGGATTCTAGGACCGCAATTGTGTAAACACGATAAAAGAAGCTGAACTATGAGTCCCACAACTAGGGTTAATGCAACCTTCTCTAACAGGACACATAGCAAGTCTACGTTTACGCCAGGGGTCTCTAACCCTGGTCCTGGAGAGCTACTGTAGCTGCTGGTTTTTGTTTCAACTAATCTGTCAGTTACTTAATTGAACCAATTATTGGCTTAAATAGATTAACAGGAGTTTCAGATCTTTAGCCACGGATGATGTAAAGACACCTATAAAAACTGCTGGATAGGGGCTCTCCAGGACTAGGGTTGGAGACCCCTGGTTTAGGCCATATTGCCTTTGAAACAACTGCATTACAATGGGCTGGGTGGTACAGGTTAATCCACCTCATGTACTGTTGAACAAAGGTTTGTTGGATTGTTTTTGCTAGGAGTGAGGTGGTACACTGGTTTTGCGGTTTACCAGAGTTTAGGTACTGATACCGTTCCTGTTACTCTACACCGCGATTAGGGTATACAATGGTTAATGCTATATATTCTGTGTTATTATGGCAACAGACTCCCTAAACTGGAAAAAATAAATACTGATATTTATGTTCATACGTCAGAACATGATTAACATTGTGTTCATATTAGGACTCCTTCCTATGTCATCACCTTCTCCAGTGTGCAGTCAGTGCCGCTTAATATCAACAGCTGCCATATTACAACAAGGACTGTAAAGTGGCCTAACAGGCTACATTCAAAACAAAGATGTGGACAATTCGGGGGAAAAAAAAACAAACAGGTTCACACCAATAACAGAACAACTTAAACAAACGTTTTTAAAAGAGCAAGAAAATGAAAATACGGACATAAACTGCAAGTAATATTTCCGCACAAAGAGAAAAAAAAGAGAATTTCACCAGATGTCTGAAAAAGCCCTGCACAAACACCTTTTGAATTTCATCTTAGCAACGTTGCCCGTTACCTGTGCAGACATAACTATGAATGCAGAATTTTTCAGAGCAGCCTGTCGTAGTGTACACAAACAAAATAAACTATCTGCCAAACAAACACAGCTTAAGACAGAAGGTAAAAGCAACCAGTCGTACAAACAAGAAAATACATAACTTAACCAGCGGTGCCACTCGTGTATTATGGCTCAAAACCAGCTCGAGACATATTATTGGGTGGTAATATTCTCTGACCCATATATTATACTATTTGTTTGTGGTCCTACTGTTATGAACAAAAGCGAAGGAAAATACCAGTTTCACATGAACATTTTTATTCAATGTCTTATTCAAGTCTCAGTACTTCTCAGCTTTCTCACCTAGCCTCACACTTGAACATTCCATCCACTTCTACCTTGTTGTCAATCACCATTTTGCCTTTTTCTGCTGCAAACATGCTTCTTAACCAAGTGATGATACTTGTAACCTTAGCAAAGTGTCTGAGGAAGATCTTTTTGATAATGGTTTTGAAGGAAACAACGACACAGAACACAAGTCTCAATAGCAGAGACAAGCCACTGCAGTGAGATAGCCTACTTATGCTCACTATTTACACTATTCCAACTTTTTTAGGTAAGTGAAGAATTTTTTATGGTACAAACTCCACCTGTTTAGTAATCATTAGTAACAGCATTGTAAAATTACTTGTGAACTGTAGACATAAATCCAATAACATATGTCTTAGTATTAATTAATTTTTAAAATATGTCTGTATACGTATTTTATTTACCCTGTGCCAAAAATAAACAACTCATCTCTGTTCTTAAATTACTTATATGAGTAAACGTTTGTGTTTTAAGCAACAACCGATCAATTCCGAATTCTGTTTACCGTCAGCTGAACAAAGTACTTTATTTCTTTACATTATTTCTTTTCTTACTTATTTTATACGTTAGAATTTTTCGAACAAACTGCAGCTCTACACTATTTTGAGCAAATTATATATCTTACCAGAATAATACATACTACGGTAGTATAACATTGTACAACTTTACAGTGTTCTTTTAAATTCTGATTGTCAAAAAAAATCATTATAAAATTGCTATGCCTTTTTTAAAAAAAAAAAAAAGCACCTAAAAAGTACCGGGGTGAGCGACTAATACACTGGTGCGGCGTATGCTCTAGTGTGTGTGTAATATTAAAACTACTGTACCAGCACCACAATGGGATTACTACAGCCATGGTTATGGCTCACACAAACTTAACTGTCAACAACCCCATTATTTTTTCAGGATCTACGGCACTCAGGTCACGTTGTTGGGGAGAAACATAAAACCACTGTCCTAATTAAAAGTTTTAATTTGTTACTCTCAATACCCTTAGTCATTTTGAATGTTAAACATAAGCTTTCAGACTGACCTCCACGACCCAGATGAGCCCGTTCGTGGAGAAAAAAATAAATAAATATGAAAACAGTACAGCTATACAGCTTCACTGTAAACACAACAGCTGTCAGTCTATGAATTTACTTTTTCCCCCCACTCTCCCAAGCCATTGATTTGTCAACAGTCAGACTGAATCGCCCCTGGGATCTGTAGCAAACATCTATTGGTTAGAAAGCCGAGTAAACTTATCAAGTCTTCTGTTCATTGTAACTGCAATGGTATAATAATGCAGGTGGCTTTGAGACTGGATACAAGACAATTAGACAAAAAACAAAACTGCTACACACCAGGTTTGAAATTGCATGTTGCTGAATTTGCCAAAATGCATGGCAATCGCAATGCTGAAAATAACAGTACATGACAACAGACGAAACAAAGACAAACCTAAAATGGCGAAAGAAACGAGCCGATAGGAGGAAAGTGTTTATGGCCTAATGTAGAAAACATTCTGTTTGAATGGAGTACTTTGAATGACTATACATACTGTAAATTGTTCTACGTGTCAGTGCAAGGCAGTGGTACAATTGTAAAGTATGGTTATGGTTCTCATTAACAAAAAAAAAAAATGTATTTGTACAGCTGGAAATTTAATGCAATTGTAATGCAAACATTTTTGTTTACTGGTTATTAGATGATGCACCGTTAGTTTATTTGCTTTTTTTTTAATGGATGCAAGCAGCACTGTTTAATACTTTTCTTTTAAATTTGAATTAATACAACAAATTTCTAAAAAGCCAATGCAGCTGGAACTATTGTCCAAGTATTGTTTTGGAAAGAAATGTTCAATAAAGATGTTTTTGAACTTGTTTGGATAAAATAAAATAAAACAGGTCAATACAGATGTGATGTGGCATGTCTAACGTGATTTTACGCTCTTAATTACTTTTTTAAATTTTAGAAATTTTGAAAAATGGAATAGTTTCTAGCAGTTCAACTAAAAATGAACTGTCAAATTATTAATGGAATAAAATGTTGCAAACAAGGGTTATTTCGAAACTAAACAGGTGTATCTTTCTTTATCAGTGTTGAGCATGTAGGAAAAAAAACAATTGTAAAAAAAGTATTTTAAAACACCAAAAAAGTACTTTTCTAAAATTTAAGTCTCAAAAAAGGGGGAGCGACTAACGGCAGTGTGACCGATAAAACAATTTTTACGGTATATCTTTCCGTGAAAGGAAGTGTGATTGTGTTATTTTTTGTGAATTACAGTAATTTACAGTATTATTTCTCCATGTGTGTATGCCTTCATTCTATAACTTGCATGATGTACTGTAGACTGTAATATTAAGGTTTAACTTACCACAGTATTTTTTTTATTTTTACTTATTTTATACCAGCCCATCCCTAATCTCTACCCTACTACAGTTATTTTTTTTTTTTTTTTTGTATTCCTCCAAACAGATCAAACCTATTTAAGTGAGTCATTTCTAGCCAGGAGGAAGCTACACATTACAATAAAACAAAATAAATAACATTTATTACAACAGCAGTCCAAACAGCAAAATGTCATGCATCAAAACAGGCTTGGTAGCTTTTCTAACAAGTTGTGCAATGCTGCGGTGATGCAAAGACAACATAGTGATACATTGCGCCACCTCTCCTATAAAGTTAATCAAGACAAAACCAAACATGCAAGATTTATTTTATTTTTAATTACACTGGGGTACCCAATTGTTCCACGGACAGCCATATCCTTTATATTCAGACCACAAGTTAGAGATGTGCCCACTATGTCCTTCTGTATGCAGGAAATTTAGACATATTTACAGTCTTATCAGAAGGCATTCTTTTCTGATTCTTAGAACTTCGTAAACATATCACTGCATTATGCATTTGAGTTGGTTAGAATCAGTGGGATATTTTAAATTTTCCCGAAGCTGCGGAAAAGTAGACATTTTCTTTTATTTGTATGCAATCATAATTATATTAAAAACACACACGTCACTTTACTTCTTCTGCCATGCCTTCCGTATACTAACAAAAAAACATATCTGAATTGAAGTCACTTGTTGAGCGAAACAGCAGTCAGCATTATTGGTGCCAATTAAGGGAACAAAACATCAAAATATTCAATGTTTTAATAATTGAAAAATAAAATCTTTTAAGTTGCTGAAAAATGTAATGTGATTTTTAAGTAGATACATTATTAGCACATTTAGGGGGTCCAAGTATATACCAATTATAAGTTAGTACAGACTTAATTAAATTCAAATTTTAATAAGTAGTAACCCTGAGTCTGACCCTCTTTCCTAACACCCACTTACCAATACAGATAAATAAGTGAATATCACACCATGAGATCACTTAGTCAGAAAATATCACTTGTTAGCTGGATGGTACTTTGGGTACAGTAGAGTACAGTACATAAAGCAATATGACAATCTGTTTCCTGAATCGCAAGCACCATAAATACTGTATGCATCACATGCAACTGCCAGAATGCCAAAGACAATGCAGAAGCAAAGGCTATGCAATTTGTTTAGTCACTGGAAATTAAAACATCTTGCTGAAATGACACATGGGTTGTTAAAGTGAGATTTAATATGCCCTTATGAATCAACTTTTTCACAATTGGAATCTAAAACTGTACACAAGTTTTTAAATGTTTATATTTCAATCTCTGGGTTTTTATTAAAATGGAAACTTTAAGGCTGAGCTGGGATTTCTCCAGTTTTCCTAATCTGGATATAGAATACTAATCCTGGCAGAATACACACATAGGAACCATTACAATTTTAAACATCCTAGATACATTTAGATTGGTTACATTCCTTCCGTGAATGATTCTTTACCATTGTATATTATATTAAAAATTTCTGACATGAATGCACGCCTGTTAAAATCTACATTTAAAATATCGCAAAAGATATTAATCATGGTCAACAGATAAGAGACTTTATTTTGATTATTCCAAAAAAAAAACAAAAAAAACAATGGTTTAAAACAAAATGCTCACTAACATACATGTAGGTACTAGTATTATCAAGTAGTTACAGAAGCCGACACAATGCATCACTTCTTAAAAATTGTGTGTTTTACCAAATCCCACCTCAAAATAACAAAATGTTTTACATCTCCCTAAAGATCAAACGATGCCGGTAAAATATTATTTGTATATAGAAGAAACTGGGCAGTCTCTATTACAGCCGGTCTGTCCACCGCCCACAGACTGTACTGCTTTTCAGTTTGGGGCCTGCCAGCTGAGTAGAGCGCCGGTGGAAACTTTTTTTAGTGTAAGTTACTGATTAGGTATATAAATAAAATGATCGAACAGCAAGCGCTGAGGTTCACATAAGCCATTCGCCCCTCTTAAATTGTGTGTTGATACAGCTTCTGGATTTCTAGCCCCACTTCGTGAAGTAATTTTTCTTTTCTTTTTTTTTTTTTCAAATCTGTTTAAATTGTGTCAATGTTACAAAGGAACTGGAATTCAATTTAACTTTACTACCAGGGTAAGATGCTGCTACTGAGGCCAACAAAGGAAAGTGGAAAATGTGTTTCAAACTTTCTAGTCTTCGACTTTGAGCACCACAAAAAAAAAAACAGTGTACTCAGCGAGACTTTACGCATCAAATGGTTATCCTAAATAATTTAGGCGTTCCTCCCAACTCTGCAATCTCAAAAAATAAACACATGAATTCATACACACACACACACACACACACACACACACACACATATATATATATATATATATATATATATATATATATATATATATATATGCACGCAAATAATAATAATAATAATAATAATAATAATAATAACAACAACATTAGGTGCAAAAAACAAACACATTTATACAACCACCTGCATAATAAAACAAAATAGGTATGTTGCGGTTTCTTTTTTTTTAACCACCCTTTCTCCCCTCTCTAGTAACGCTTTCTAGAAACTCACACACACACCTGAAAAGCTTAATGTTTCATAAAGTCTTTGCACCCTGACGCGCATCGCTACGCAAGTTTAAGGGGAAAAGGTTTAGCAGCGAGCGGGCCTGTAGACCTTAGCAATTTCTTACCGTCTCCGCCGCCGCTCCCCGGGCCACCTTCAACACCCGAGACACCGCCACCGATTCTCCTCAGGGCCGGGGGTACTGTCAGAGAAGCAGGGAGGAGGAACTTTGGAAAGAGGTAAAGAAAACAGCACCTTGGCCTTCACCGCTTTCCTGGAGGAGGAGGAGGCAATAGCACGCCGTAGCCCCCGCTGCTTTAAATTATCGGGTGTTATTTTGACAGTTCTTCTATTTTTTTTTTCTCCCTTTACTTTTTCTTTTCCTTTCTCACTTCCAGATCCAATACGAATCAAAATAGTGTCACACAATATGGCGACTACCACCTATCGCGAGATTTTTTTTGGCCTAGGCTAAGGGGACAATTTAGGGAAGGAGGGGTTGTAAGTAAAGAAAAAAAAAAAAACTTGCAAAATTTTATGTTGTTGTTGAAGTAAATGATTAGACACGTGAGTATAGATTTGCAGAGGGTTGGTAGGTTTTTAGATACAGTATCAGGTGAATTTCTACTACTCCTGTCTGTTGACACAGATTAAAAAAAAAAAAAAAAAAAAAAAGGTCCCATGCAGATTTGGAGAAGCGAATTTAAAGTAAATTGCAAACGGGGTTATATTTTTTTACAAAATAATATTATAGAATAACACTAAATAAAGTATATGTTGTTACTTCATTTGTTACAGATGACATGAGCTGCGGAGTATGTCTTTATATGTTATGTAAGTACGATATAAGTATCGTTTATTATTATTTTAATAAAACAAACAAAAAAAATCCCATTATAACAACAGAAATCCAGCTCTCTTCCTGTATTATTGCAGCGCCACAAAATGTATTTTTTTAAGAAGGGGTTGTGTTCTTTTTCAGCATCTCTCCCAAAATGCATCGTTACAACATTTACTGTCTACTGAAAACTGTGTATTGTCAGATACTGCATATATTGTATTTTCTAGCATTCTATAAAATTATTGCAGTTGAAATACAGTTACCAAATATGTACATCATAGTGGAAGATTATATTATTATTCTATAACTAATATATATATAAAAAAAGTTTATATAAAAAAATTGTTTAATATGCCATAAAGGGAACTGTCTGACCTTTTGATATGGAATTAAGGTATGTTATGTACAGATATGTGTTTTCATCAGTGTTTTACTCAAAGAAATGTGCACTCAAGTTTCTGGTTGTGAAATCTTAATTAGCTTCTTGCAAATCACATGTTACAGTATTGTAACCTTGTGGCATCTTATATTTTGTATATATTTTTAAATTGATTTCCATTAATGAAGCTCTACTTTGGCAAGCATTATTCTCTTTCTGCAGTTATACATTGGGTTTGTCCAAGGGTGTCCCCTTTTAAGACACATAAAAAAAAAAAATCTAGACCATATTTTCGAAGTGTTTAGTCCAGTATTTTTAATTGACCTGTTTTTGAAAGAGGCAAAACATCTGTTCATTTTACAAAACTAAAACCAAACAACTAAGTTATATATTTCAAGTTCTCTTAAACACTCTCAGTGTGTTTTGTATCTCCTTATGTAACCAACATTATTTTTTTTGTCCTTTAAAAAAATAGGAGTTAAATTAAAGAATGGAGGACAACTTTGAAAATAAGGCCCTACATCTTTTTAAAGGAGGTGGGGTTAGTGGTTAGGTTCTCAATCCCTCTCCAGTATCATTAAACTACATTAGTGAATACAAATGCATACTTGAACATACTCCCACTCATACAAGGGTTAGACACAAAAAAGGAAACACATGTAATGTGTACATGTGCAGATCCTGGGGGGTGGGGGGTTTGGGGTACCGGGGGTCCCCCCCCCCCCCCCCTCGTTAAAAAAAACCCCAAAACTTTTGTATAAGACAAAATGAAAAGAAGTAGTTACTGGATCGACTTTTTATACCACTAAATGACTGGAATCATGACATCTAGTGGCAATTTTTAAATTTTATTTCCGTGTCAGTATCTGTCCACAAGGTCTTCCCGCTAACGCTGCCCCGGACCCTGCCATAAAATTTCAGAGCCAGACAGACTGCGTCATGGATTGCAAAAGACAAGGGTCGATGTTGGCCTTTGTTTCAAAAAGGTTTGTTCGTTACGTGCATTGTACTTTTATTACATGCAATCATAAATCTAGTGCAGAATTTACATTTAAATTTAATCCAGGGCTTGTCATGTCTAACACAAATTCTGCTAAAATATAGATCAGATTGGTGGTTGAGTTATTCTTAATAATTTTCCTTGAATGACGACACAATACACAGTGCTCCAACATTATAGAAAAAAAAAAAACGGTGTATTTCTTAGTTATGTGAGGAATGGATGAGTCATTAGAGGAGAGGCTCCCAATGACAATTATGTTAAATTTTATTTGTAGTATGAATTTCGTCGGAGATAACAATGCTTAATGTTGGACCAGCATTGTTCTAAACAAGCTACAGTTCACGTCTTGTGTCATTTGAAAACCAGATTTTCCAATGACTCAAAGAAGAATGTGCAAGCATTACTTCAACTGATTCCTGAAATTTTGATCAAGTTGCCTCTGAACGACATTCCACTATTGGCATCTGATCTCAATCTCTACCAGAATGACATGCCACGATATGAGAGTCTTGCAATACAGCTAGAAATGTGGAGAGACAGGTGGATCAGAAATGTTGATACGTCGCACCAAATGCCAAGCAGTTTGCTCGCATCCTTAAGACACTGTGATAAAGAATTATTTTCGAACTTGTACAAGCTGCTGCAGATCATCAGTTTTTTTTTCTGTGCTTCGACGTACCAAAACAGTGCTAAGGTCTACGATGGGGGAAGATGGGTTGGCTGCTCTAATTCTAATGAACGTGCATTATCACATGGATATTGATGTTAACAAGGTTGTTGAAAGATTCATAAGAAAACATCCTCAACGGCTGTTTTCGACGATTTATGAGAAAACCAATCCATAATGACATATACAGCTAGGCTATATACAGAATGCACCCACGGCATAAACCATGCAAAAGAAAGAATACACTGTACAATAAATGTCAAAGTATTGTTTACTTTAACGGTATGTTTCGTATCAGGTATCCCCCCTTATGACAGTCTTGACCCCCCCCTTTCATGAAAGTCTGGATCTGCCCCTGTATGGGTCACACACATTTGTAGAAATGGGATGTCCCTTACATTACTGATTAATTTCTTACACAAATGGCATCCCAGATGTGTATTCCAGCAAAGCTGCATGTCCCTGTTGACAGTCAGTTTCAGTCACTGTGAACAAGACAACAAATTTGGCAACATTTTATAGACGGTTGATAGCTGGTAGTCGGTTGATCAGATAATTTGCGCTCTACCAGGTAAACTAAAACTTTGGTGCTTTCAGTTTGGTCTACTGCCGAGGTTGCTGTGGCCACTGACTGTGTACGAGGTTTCTTTGACAACAGTAGAGAAGCTGGAAGCTTTAATCAGTTCATACATCAGGAAATGGTTGGGAGTTCCACGCTGCCTCAGCAGAGTGGGACTTTATGGTAAAGGAATACTGCAGCTACCAGTCTCTGCTCTAACCGAGGAGTTTAAGTGCGCCAAGGTCAGACTGGAAATGACATTAGTAGAGTCACGCGATAAATGCGTAAGGGAGGCAGCACCTGTGTTGAAAACTGGAAGAAAGTGGGCGGCAAAGAAAGCTGTGGAAGATGCAAAGGCTGCCCTTCGAATTGGTGATATCATGGGGCAAGTTCAGCATGGAAGAGGGGGTCTTGGTTTCAGTTCAACTCCTCCTACATGGCACAAGGCGGCCCCAGCTCAAAGGAGGAAGCTGGTAGTCAACGAGGTGCAAAAGCAGGAGGAGAGGATGAGGTGTATAAAGGCCATTTCCCAGGCCAAACAGGGAGAATGGATGAGATGGGAGAGTGTGGAACAACGCAAGATTGGCTGGCAAGACCTATGGTCAATGGAACAGAGCAGGATCAGTTTCCTCATCAGGTCAACATATGATGTTCTCCCATCACCACAGAACCTAAACCTCTGGGTAGGAGAGGATCCCTCATGTCCTTTGTGTTCATCACCTGCAACATTAAGGCACATTTTGACAGGATGTAAGGTGGCTCTTAGCCAAGGACGGTTTACTTGGCGCCATGACCAGGTGCTGCGATGTTTGGCCTTAGCATTGGAAGACAAGCGTAACATGACCAATAAGTTGCCACCTGTTCCATCAAAACATTACACACAAAAGACAACATTCCTCCGCCCAGGAGAGCAACCACCAACAAAAGGTGTTAAAACCAATCCTCGCCCAGGACAACTGGAAGCTGCTAGAGACTGGAATATGCTGGCAGATGTTGGTCAACGGCTTATTTTTCCACCTGAGATTGCCACCACTAACCTTCGACCAGATATTGTCTTGTGGTCTGGATCAGCACGCCTTGTTCACCTGGTAGAGTTAACAGTGCCATGGGAGGATGCTGTAGATGAGGCGTATGAGAGGAAGAAACTGCGGTATGCTCAACTAGCCACTGAAGCGGAACAGCGAGGATGGAGAGTTCGGGTTTACCCAGTGGAAGTGGGTTGTCGAGGATTTGTGGCACACTCTACAACCCGGTTTCTCAGAGACGTCGGATTCAGTGGCCAAGAGTTGCGTCGCACAGTGAAGAACTTATCTGAAGCAGCAGAGAGGAGCAGCAACTGGCTGTGGTTGAGACGGAAAGATTCTGGCTGGGGACAGGTAAGTAAGCTGGGCTGAGTTGAGTGGGGGACGGAGGGGGGTGATGCTGGGACGCCAGAATCACCGTCGAGCCCTCTTGAGGTGTCGTGGGCTAGTCGACGAAACACTGAGGATGGAAGGTGCCCACTTGAAAACCCCAGAGATGTACCCTACTTAGCTCAATCCAGACGGTTGTCATGCTGATGCGCTGGGGAGGCCGCACTTTGGTTGATCCCCGGAGCCAGCATCGCAGCCGTTGTGTGTGCTGATGCGCCAGGGAGGCAAAATAAGCTGATCCCTGGAGCCAGCATTACACTTCAGCCATTAACACCAGACAGAAGGATATCTACATCATCATATGGAAGGAAACGTAAATGGAGGGAGACACATATGGATCACATTAGTTTACTGTAAAGCTACGTCTTAGTTGGTGCTTATCTTGGCGAGAGCCGAGTTCAAATCAGCATGAAGTTTTAAAATCTACTCTCGTGTAATGGAAATCATCAGTGAGACATATAGAACATGCAGTCATCCCTATATTCAATCTCCTAAATTAGGTGAATAAGTCATTTTTGTGACTGAGCTAACCCCACATTTTCTATGGATCACAAAGTGACAAGCTGCTCATGAAACATGTGGTGCATAAGGTCAGCAAGCGTGAGTGGTTGTCATTAACATAAATGAGTGTGAGAGGAACAAGGAAATGACCCAGGACCCAGGGTACCAGGCTTTACAGGGATACTGAGAAAAAGCCATGCTCCACAGATGAGGCATGAAGGAGCAAAGGCAAAATACTCTGTGTATGAACAGAAAATAAAAACAAACAGAAACACATGATCACTACAACAACTATGACAAGAGGAAGGAGTATGAATCAAATTACATCAATGTATAGTGGCAGCAACAAGTATTCATACAGTCCATCACTGTGTCATTCTTTAAATGTCGGTGCTTGTAAATCCTCATGAAATATGGAGGACGATATTCAAGCATGGTCCTGTCAGGTACCAGAAGAACCTCGCTTTCTCTGAATACACCTTGTCCTTTAATCCTGAGTTTCTTTTAATCATCTGTGGCAAATTGTGTTGCGGTGTTGTGATATTGATTGATGGTGAGACCATTTCTCTATAGACCTCAGACTGATACAAATTGGAAAGGCTAAAGAATTAGCCATTTAGGCTTTACTCTGGTAAATGTTCAATTTAGGACTGCTTAACTCCTGTTGTGGTCCACAGCCAAATGGTAGCCTCCAGTGACGGGCACTAGGTGCGTTTACACTGGCACAAATATTCCGGATCGAGAGGATAAGAGGCCGGATTCCGGTCACTTTTTGCTAGTGTAAACGCTACTGAGCACGTTCCGGAATCCGTCCGCTTATCCTCTCAAATGTTGAGCTCGTATTCCGGACTGACATGCTGTCATTCTCCAGAGGCAAAACACCCATACACTCTGCTGTAAGGTGATGGTGGTTCCTTTTCTGCCCTTCACTTTTTAGTCCCGTAGGACAGGCTGCCTCATGGGAAGGGGGTTATTGTTAGTGCTAGGAAACCACTGGGGCCAGGTTAGGTAGGTTAGAGCTTTGTTTAAAATATGCAGATGCAGTTAAATGGTCCTTAGAAAAAAATATTGAAATATTACTTGTTCATATTAAAGGATTCATACAAGTTGAAGAATTAAATAACTAATAAGGCAAACATGTTACATAGCTGTACGGCAGAATGCATGTAGTCCTCAGATAAAATAGAGAGCTTCGTTTTTATTCAAAGAAGACCAGAAAATATTTAAAGCATTCCACAGCTTCTGCCATTGGGTGGATTGGTAAAGTATATTATTTAGTACCTGCACCTGCACTATTCATATTGTTGAGTGTATTTTTCAGCCATTGCTGCAAATTAATCACATATCTTATTATTAAGCTTTCCTCTTAAAATCATATGACGCTGGTACGAGTCATACCACATATGAATAATAATCATATATTAAATATATCATATATTAAATATACGGATATTAGATTATATTTCAGATATGCAGTTAACATATGATTATCCAATGTCTCCTTATACAGTACATTTAATTTAACTTCTTCAAAAACACCCATTTATCAGAGAATTGGTGTAGCCAAATATCCATTTTTTAAAAACATTTTCCTGAATAGATTTTAAACACTCAAATATTTGTTTAAAGAGTATACACATTTTCTATAATTGATGTACCCTTGATATATTTCTTTCTTTTATTAGCTCCTGTCATGTTCTTTTAAAATATATTTAGCGTCAATGCAATTTAAGAAACATTTAGTTATTGGGCATTTCCTGGCCTGCACCCAGTACTAGAAGAACAGGCTTAACCCTCGGCCATGTCGTGGGTTTGTCTCTCCACGCTAGCTAACACTGGCCTAGTCGTGGTTAGTGTCTCCCCGCTAGCTCAGGCTTAACCCTCGGCCTTGTCGTGGTTTGTCTCTCCCCGCTAGCTCACACTTAACCCTCAGCCTTCTCGTGGTTTGTCTCTCCCCGCTAGCTCACACTTAACCCTCGGCCTTGTCGTGGTTTGTCTCTCCCTGCTAGCTCAGGCTTAACCCTCGGCCTTGTCGTGGTTTGTCTCTCCACGCTAGCTCAGGCTTAACCCTTGGCTTTATCGTGGTTTGTCTCTCCCCGCTAGCTCAGGCTGCTATATTTAAGTATGGAGGTCCAGACATACTGACTCATTCTTTAAGCTACAGTGCAGTGGTGGGTGAAGGGTGGGAATGAGATTGCAAGAGTGTCTTCAGTTTCAGATACT